>NC_072478.1:18463416-18771523 GCF_027574615.1 Eptesicus fuscus
TACCTAGGTTTCCGGTTCGATCCCTGGTCAGGACGTGTATGGGAGGCTCGATGTTTTTCTCTCACACTGATGTCTCTCTCTCTCTCTCTCTCTCTCTCTCTCTCTCTCTCTCTCTCTCTCTCTTTCTCTCTGTCTTTCTCTCCTGTTCTCTCTCTCTCTCTCAAATCAACAAAGAAACATATCCTCCAGTGAGGGTTTTTTTTTTTTTTAAATCTTCACACATTGCCAAATGTCCCCTGGTAGGGTGGGGGTGCAGAACTGCCCCTGGTTGAGACCCGTGGGCTACGTCTGTCTTGTCTCTCGGTCCTACTTGCCTTGCCTGTCGGCCTCGGCCTGGCTGTCTCTTCTTAACGAGCTGTTTCATTTCCCTCTGGGTTCTCCTTCCCATTTCAGCCACCTCCGCCCTCCACTTCTCGCCCTCTTTTCATCCTTAACTCCTTTCCATGATCCCACCCGTTCCTCCCTCCCCCATACTCCACATCCCTGGGAGGTGGCCGGAGTCCCTCAATCCTGAATCCTCTTGTCTCCCTCTTTCTCCCCGACCCAGTGCTTCCACCACTGGTTTCTGGCCAGGACCCAGAGGAGAGAGGTGTGCTGGGTACCTTGGAGTGGCAGCTCTTCTCTCGGCACCTGACTTTCCTCACCTGTCCAGTGAACCTTCCACGTAAGATCATCATCATCACATGGCCTTGAAGCTAGGAAGTGGCGCCCTGCCTGCTGCCCGCCTCCCCGCTGCCCCCCACAGACTCAACTTGTACGAGGAGCTTTATAAACAGGGGCTTCTCTGAGTCCGGGGTAGATGCTGGGTTCCTAGGTGTCTCCTGCTCAGGTGAAAGGGAAGGAAGGTGGCTTACCTGGGGCTCCAGGCCCTGCACCTGCTTCTGCCTCACCCCAGCGGAAGGCCCTAGCGTGGCATTGCCCTGCGGGGGAGGGCTGTACAGGTGAGGCTGGCTGCAAGGTGAGGAGCCTGCTGCCCTGAGCATGCCAGCTGGGCAGGGGCTTATCTGAGCCTCGCCTGCATTATCTATGCCACCTCTGCTCCTGCCCTCTGCCTCCTCTCACTCTGGTCCTTACTGCCTCTGCTTCTGCTGCCAGGGAGGCTGGGGCCCCTGAGGATCCTACAAGGGAGAGGGCAGCCTCGAGGGGACAGTGTCCCCTCCGTCCCTCCCTCCCTGCCTGCTAGGGGCGAGTCAATTAACTGAGCTTCTCGGGGGCTGAGCAGAGCCCAGTGCTCTGCAAATTTGGGATTTGGGGCCCTGGCTGCTGACTTGGGCAGGAGAGCAGCCCTGCCATTGCCCAGGGGGCTGAGGAGGTTGCCTGACATGGCCCTCTACCTCATCCGGTCCCATCCAGGTCATTTGCACAATTAAATGTCTTTTTAAATATTTGAAAAAATCAACAACATTTAAATATTTCTTTCTTTTTATTAAGTCATTGAAACACCACAAGTAAGGCTAAAAGTTATGCAGTGACCAGCCATGCGATCCTGCTAACAAATTTGATGGGCATCTTTCCGACTCTACGAGGCATATGAACAAACACAAGCCCCTAAAATGAGTTCTGATGTGGGGTTTTGTTGTACTTTTGTTTTGTTTTTGAGGTAAAATTCATGTACCATAAAATGAACAGGTCACTGGCATTTAGTACCTTCACAGTGTTGTGCAACCATCACCTCTATCTGGTTCCAGAACATTTCCATCGCCCCAAAAGGAGACCCTGACCCATGAGTAGTCACTCCCCATTCCCCCACCCACAGCCCCTGGCAACCACTGACCTGCCTTTTGTCTCTATGGACTTGCAAGTTCGGTTCTGCACTTTTCACATAAGCAGAATCATACAATAGTGGTCTTTGGAGTCCGGCTCCTTTCACTCAGCATAATGTGGTTGAGATTCATCCATCTCGTAGCATGTGTCTGTGCTTCATTCCTTTTGATGGCCGAGTAATAGTCCATTGTGTAGATGGACCACATTTTGTTTAGCCACTCACCATGGGTTGTTTCCACCTTTTGGTTATTGTTAATAGTATTGCTGTGAATATTTGTGTACAAGGATTTGTTTGAATTATTTTCAATTATTTTTAAATTGATTTTAAAGAGAGGAAGGGAGAAAGAGAGAGAGAGAGAGAGAGAGAGAGAGAGAGAGAGACATCGATGTGAGAGAAACATTTATCAGTTGCCTCCCATACATGCCCTAACTGAGGATCAAACCCACAACCTTTTAGTGTCCGGGCCGATGCTCCAACCAACTGAGCCACACAGGCCAGGCTCTTTTCAGTCCTTTCGAGTGGAATTGCTGGGTCATATGGTAATTTTATGTTTAACTTTATGTTTCCATACTGTGTGTTTTAACACAGGTATGATTGTCCTCTAGGTACTTCTTTATAACTTGGCTTTTCCCTCCGTTAGTTTGCAGATTTCTCAGCCTGGGGCTGGATCATCTTTGTGGTGGGTGCCGGTCGGGACATTGCAGGAAGTTTAACAGCATCTGTGTACAATTAACTGAGCTTCTCTAGATGGCAGTAGCCCCCCTACCCCAGCCATGAAGAAAATGTGTCCAGACATCGCCAAATGTGCCCACAGAGGCAAAATCACCCCTAGGTGAGAGGCACTGCTACAGAACCACCTTACTTTTATAAAATTAGTTTAATATTCAATTTTATGAATATATGCAGTGCATACTTAACTGATAGACACCTCGGTTGCTTCCAATTTTCCACCATTATTAGGAGGAATGCAATGCATCTCCTTGTCCGTCTTTTACTACACAAGGCACTAACTGATTGAAATAAAGTTAAGTAATGAGATGATCAGGTCACAGGAAACATGATTCTTAAATTTAAGAAGAATTGCCAAATTAAGCTCCCAAGTGGCTGAGCTGAGCCACACCCCCAGCAGCCGTGTCGCAGGGTATATTTCCCACACCCTCACTAACGCTGCCAGTGTGAAACTTAATTTGGCCAAGTGGGCTCCCTTTGTCACTCTCATTGCATTTCCCTAATTACTGGTGGAATTGAACATCTCCACTGTGTGTAAGCCATGTGGGTTTTCTCTTTCTGATATGTCTATTCAAAGCCTTTCTCACTTTCCTATTCGATTGTTTTGTTCTTATTAATTTGCAGGCATTTAAAAAAGATTTTAGAAGAGATCCCAAATACTAATTTAGCCTACCAATCTTTTCCTTTGCCTTCTGTTTCTTGTGCCTTAATAGTGTTTCTGTCAGACACATTCTCCTTGGCCTGGCCCGTGTGGCTCAGTGATTGAGCATCGACCTATGAACCAGGAGGTCAGGATTCGATTTCCAGTCAGGGCACATGCCTGGGTTGTAGGGGGTGTGTAGCAGCAGCCAATCAATGATTCTCTCTCATCATTGATGCTTCTATCCCTCTCTCCCCCTTTCCCTTCCTCTCTGAAATATCCTATATAATAAAACCCTAATATGCAAATCAACTGAACAGCGGAATGACTGGTTGCTATGACACGCACTGACCACCAGGGAACAGACAGTCAATACAGAAGCTGTCCCCCGGGGGTCAGTGCACTCCCACAGGGGGACCACCACTCAGACAGAAGCCAGGCTCATGGCTGGCGAGTGCAGAGCTCCCACCTCTGGCAGCGCTAAGGACCCCTCGGAGGATGTCCACTGAGGGGTCCCAGACTGCGAGAGGGCACAGGCCAGGCTGAGGGACCCTCCCCCAGTGCCTGCATGTTGTGCACCAGGCCTTTAGTATATCTATACTAATAAAAGCCTAAGTGGTCCTCGCACCCTCACGTGATGCCTTAAGTCAACACAAGATGGCCATCATAAGTTGGCTGCCACAAAATGGCTGCCACAAAGATGGCCACCACAAAATGGCCAGCAGGGGAGGGCAGTTGGGGGCAAACAGACCAGCAGGGCAGTTAGGGGCGATCAGGCAGGCAGGGGAGGGCAGTTGGGGGCAATCAGGCCAATAGGGGAAGAGTTAGGCATCAAGCAGGCTGACAGAGGAGCGGTTGGGGGCAATCAGGCTGGCAGGCAGAAGCAGTTAGGGGCAATCAGGCAAGCAGGCAAGCAGGCAGGCAAGTGGTTAGGAACCAGCAGTCCCAGATTATGAGAGGGATGTCCGACTGCCAGTTGGATCGGGCCTAAACTGGCAGTCAGACATCCCCCGAGGAGTCCCAGATTGGAGAGGGTGCAGGCCATGCTGAGGGACACCCTCCTATGCACAAATTTCATGCACCAGGCCTCTAGTATATACAGTATATGATAGAAACATTCTTCCTGGTTTCTTCTAATGCTTTTTATAGTCTAGGTTTAGGGGTGAAAAACTACAACATGGGGATCTGCTGGCTGTTTTTATAAAGTATTATTGGAATGCAGTCATGCCCATTAATTGACATCATAATTGTTTTTGTGCTACAGTGGCAGAGTTGAGTAGTTGTGACAGAGATATGAGACCTACAGTGTCAAAAATACTTACCATTTATCCATTTGTAAAAAAAAGAAAAAAAAAGTTTGCCAGCTCTTAAACTTTAACTTACCAAAAAATATTGTGCAGGCATTTCAGGTTGAGTTTTAACTTTCTTAAAGACTTTTTTTTTTAGAGTAGTTTTAGGTTCACAGCAAAATTGAGAGCAAAGTGCAGAAATTCCTATATCCCTCCATATGCACAGCCTCTCCCATTATCAACACACACCCCTCAGTGATATATTTGTTACAGTTGAACCTACATTGACACATCATCATCACCCAAAGTCCATAGTTCCCATTATGAGTCACTCTTGGTGTTGTGCATTCTATGGGTTTTGACAACTATATAATGAGATGTGTCTATCATTATAGTTTTATAGAGTATTTTCGCTGCCCTAAAAATCCTCCCTCTCCCCTAACCACTGGCAACCATTGATCTTTTTATTGTCTCCATAGTTCTGCCTTTTCTAGATTGCCATATAGTTGAAATCATACGGTAGGTAGCCTTTTCAGATGGGCTTCTTTCACTTATTAATATGCAATTAAGGTTCCTTGATGTCTTTTTATGGCTTGACAGTGCGTTTCTTTTTAGCATTGAATAAATTCCATCATGTAGTGTACTACACTTTATCCATTCACCTACCGAAGGTCATTTTGGTTACTTCAAGTTTTAATAATTATGAATAAAGCTGCTATAAACATCCATGTGCAGGTTTTTGTGTGAACCTACGTTTTTAACTACTTTGGGTAAATACCAAGGACCACGGTTGCTGGATCATATGATGACATTATTTTTGTTTTTTTGAGGCACCACCAGGTGATCTTCCAGTGTAGCTGTACCATTTTGCATCCCCACCAGCAACGGATCAAAGTTCCTGTTGCTCCACATCCTCACCAGCATTTGGTGTTGTCAGTGTTCTGGATTTCAGCCATTCTAATAGATGTGTAGTGGTAAGCTCATTCTTAATGATTAACTGACCCAATATGATTCACTAAGTAGGCCACTGATTTGAAATGTCACCTGTTTTAATATAGTAAGTTTATTTATACACTAGAGGCCGAGTGCACAGATTCGTGCACTGGTGAGGTCCCTCGGCCTGGCCTGCACCCTCTTGCAATCTAGGACCCCTCAGGGGATGTTGGAGACCTGGTTTCAGCCTGATCCCTGCAGGCCAGGCGGAGGGACCCTGCCGGTGCATGATCAGGGCCAGGGAGGGACCAGGGGAGGGCTCTAGGGCGTGTCCAGCTCGTTTTGCCCAGTTCCAATTGGCTGGACCCCAGCAGCAAGCTAACCTATCGGTCAGAGCATCTGCCCCCTGGTGGTCAGAGCACATCATAGCGACTGGTCAACCGGTCGACTGTCTGCCCCCTGGTGGTCAGTGTATGTCATAGCGAGCGGTTGAGTGGCCTTAGCATTTCTTTAGCATATTACGCTTTGATTGGTTGAACGGACGACCAGACACTTAGCGTATTAGGCTTTTATTATATAGTATATATATATATATATATATATATATATATATATATATATATATGATATTTTTCAGCCATAAAAAAGGAGGATATCCTGCCATTTGCAATAACTTGGATGGACCTTGAGCACATTATGCTAAGTGAGATAAGTCAGAGGAAGACAAGTAGTGTATGATACCACTTATATGTGAATGGTGGTTACTAGGAGATGGCGGTTGGGAAGACAAGATTGATGTTTAAGGATGTTTACATGAGTGGTAACTAAGCCATAGAGATCTAATGCACAGTATAATGAATACATACAACAATACTGTACTACAATCATCAAACTAGCTAAGAGAATAAATCTTAATTATCTCAACCACTAAAAAGAGAGGATAATTGTGTAATGTGACAAGTACTAAGTATCGCTACAATGGCAATCATATTACAAGGTATATCTCAAATTAACACACATTGTACACCTTAAACATACACAATGTAATATGTCAAATATATACAAAATGTATTAAAAATAAAGAACTTACATGAATAATAACTTTGTTTCTACCTTTAGAAAAGAAAAAGAAAAAGAAATGCCACCCTGAGTTCTAACACTGGGAAGCATTAGTTTACTTGCAGAGCAATTGGGTACAAGAAGAGCGTTCACAGAGGCTTAGCCAAGTGGTTGTGGCTGAGAAGTTTCCTGAGGGCGCCCCTCAGATCGCGGTTCCGCAGGCTGTAGATGAAGGGGTTCAGCATGGGGGTCACCATGGTGTACATCACTGTGGCCGCCATGTCCCTGTGGGTGGTGTGTGTGGAGGCAGGGTTGAAGTAGACCCCAATGATAGTCCCGTAGAAGAGAGAGACGACACAAAGGTGAGAGCCACAGGTGGAGAACGCTTTCCACTTCCCCCGGGCCGAGGGCACCTTCCACACAGCCACAGCGATGGGAGTGTAAGAGGCCATGATGCACACAAAAGGGACCATAACCCCGGAACCCCCAAGCACCAACATCAGCATCTCGTTGACGTGCGTGTCAGAGCAGGAGAGCTTGATTAGGGCATTAATGTCACAGAAGAAGTGTGGGATCCTACTGGTGTAAAAGGACAACCGGGTCATCAGAATAGTGTGGACCATGGAGATGATGTTGGCCAAGATCCAAGGTACGGCCACCAGCAAGGCACACCGCAGCATGCTCATGATTGTCAGGTAGTGCAGCGGGCGGCAGATGGCCAGGTAGCGGTCATAAGCCATGGCCGAGAGGAGGATGCTGTCGGCTGCCCCAAAGGTGATGAAGAAATACATCTGGACCAGGCACGCGGAGGAGGAGATGGTGGTGAGCCCGCGCAGGTGGTTCAGCAGCATCTTGGGGATGGTGGTGGAGGTGAAGCAGACGTCGAGTAGAGATAAGTTGCTGAGGAAGAAGTACATGGGGCTGTGCAGGTGAGGGTCTGAGACGATGGCCAGGATGGTGAGCAGGTTCCCCAGGCAACCAATCAGATACAGGCTGCAGGAGAGCCCCAAGAGCACCTGCTGCTGCCGGGGCTGCTCAGAAAGGCCGAGGAGGACGAACTCAGAGACCTGGGTCTGATTGGCCATGTCCAGGCAGTGCTACAACCAGAAGCAAGGGCGTCAGCGTGGGGGACGCCGGGGAGAACCCAGTCACCCATGGCTGCCTTTCCCACTCCTCTTTCCAGGTGCATCTCAACTCCTCTGAGCCTCAGTTCCCTCGTTTCTTACATGGGATTAATAATGCTCTTTTATAGGTATTTTATTGATTTGAGAGAGGAAGGGAGAGGGGAGAGAGAAATAGAAACCTCAATGATGAGCGAGAATCATTGATCAGCTGTCTCCTGCACAACCCCTACTGGGGACCAAGCCCGCAATCCAAGCATGTGCCCTTGACGGGATCAAACCCTGACCTTCAGTCCACAGGCCAACACTCTGTCCACTGAGCCAAACCAGCCAGGGCGGGATTAATCATTCTTACCTTTAAGGATTGTTATAAGAAAAGTTAGTCCAAGGGGCTTACATTCATATCTGACATGTTATATGGACAATTATTTATCATAGTGGGAACTCTCAGGGCTGCTATTAAAACAGTGACATGTTAAGCAGCTTGACTTAACATGTATCAACATACATGTATCAACATACCAAGGTTTGCACTTAGGCACGTATCGTTTTCATCAATCAATATATAACTCAATAAAGGTGGAGAAAAAGAAATTTTAACAAGTCAAGAGCAAAAATATTTCCAGAGTTTGTCTTTTAACATAAAAATGAACAATTGAGTGATAAGGTATCAACTACAAGGTCAGACAGCAGGGTTTAACATCCCAGCTCAGCCACTTACTAGCTGTGTGACATTAGGCAAGTTCATTAACCTCTCTGTGCCTTAGTTTTCCCATCTCTAAAATTAGGATATAATATATCTGCCCCATAGAGTTGTTGTGAAGATGTATTGATTTTATATGTAACATGTTGAACCTTATGTATTTTTCTGAGAGTTCAGATCTCTGAGAACAGACTGGTGATTGCCAGGGGCTGGTGTGGAGGGGAGGAATGGATGAAGGGAGCTAAAAGGAACAGATTTCCGGATTAAAGGAAATAAGTCCTGGGATGTATTGTGCATCATAGTGACCATAGTTAACAATACTGGATTGTATTATTTGAAAGTTGCTAAAAGAGTGGATTTTTTGTATCCTGCTACCTTTCCAAATTTATTTCTTAAATCTAGCAGTTTTTTGGTGGAGTCTTTGGGTTTTTCTGTATAATATCATGTCAGCTGGGAATATTGAGAATTTTACTTCCTCCTTTCCAATTTGGGTGCCTTTTATTCCTTCCTCTTGTCTGATCGCTGTGGCTAGGACTTCCAGTACTCTGTTGAATAAGAGTGGTGAAAGTGGACATCCCTGTCTTGTTCCTGTTCTCAGGGGAAATGGTTTTAATTTTTTGAAGAGAGTAGATTTTTAAAGTTCTCATCACAAGAACTTTTGTGCTGATGGATGTTAACTAGACCTATTGTGGTGATCATTTCTCAGTGTGTCACCATAGCTGCCAAGGTATTTTCATCAACACATACTACAGTCCCTTCACCATGAAAAAATACAACTTTCTTTAAGCATTTTCAAGATGTGTCTTTCATAGGATATGACCTTTCTTTCTTTTTTTTTTTATCCTCACCTGAGGATATGTTTCCATTGATTTTTCCCCTTCCCTCTGATCGCAGGCTTGGACCCCTCCCAAGCCTAAAGCCTCCACCCCAGGCTTTAGGCTTGGGAAGGGGGCGTGCCCCCCACCCCTTGGATCGCAGGCTGGGAGTGACCTGAATGCCGAGGAGGTTCCTGGGACCCAAGTATGTATGCAAATTAACCAACTTTTTGTTGGGTTAATTTGCATACTCACTCTGATTGGCTGTGGGCATAGCGGAGGTACGGTCAATTTACATGTTTCTCTATTTTTAGGTAATATTATGTTGCACACCTGAAACTAATATACTGTTGTGTCAATTATGCCTCAATTTAAAAAAGTCTTAGTGTTTGAGAGTAAAGTCACGGGGGTCCAGATGCATCCTGTTTGAATGCCATTGCTGACACATTAGCTGTGTGAGTCAGTGACAGAGAAGCCCAAAGCCTCACTTTCCTGAGAGAATTAAATGAGACAATAAGTGTGGAGATCTTTAAAAGGATGCTCTCTTTAAAATACATACTTTTTAACTGACTTCAGAGAAGGAGAGAGAGATAGAAATATCAATGATGAGAGAGAATCATTGATTCGATGCCTCCTGCATGCCCCCACTGGGGATCCATCCTGCGACCTGGCTTGTGCCCTGACTGGGAATCCAAACGTGATTTATAGGTCAACAACCACTGAGAGACACTGGCCAGGTTGAACGCACTAATCTTAAACGTTACAGGGGTGTATCTTTTACACCAATGATGTCTCTCTCCTCCTTGGCTGTGAGAGCTTGTACTGATTCATTGTATCTTGGAGTAAGTTATTTCCAAAGGGAGCTAATTTTACTCATCCTATGTTTTTTAACATCAGCCTTAGAGACAGATGATCTTTGTCCACAAATGTGGGCCCCAAGTGCCAGGTGAGACTTGCATGAACCTTATTCTGGCCTCCACTGGACACCCCGTCGGCTCTGAATTAGTCAGTTTAGACTAAATTATGCTGCAGTAAAATACAGGCCCAAACCTCACTGGCTGACAACAACGAAGGCTGATTTCTCACTCCGGCTCCATGTCCATCGCAGGGAGCTATGGCAGTGCTCTGTGATGAATTCACTCCCAGACTCAGACTGGTGGACAGACCTTTGTCTGGAACACGGCCAGTCATGGCAGCAGGGGAAAAAGTGCATTGCATGCTGGCTCCTAAGAGCTTCTGCCAGGAATCACCCGCCACGTTCCCCCCCCCCACCCCCTCCCTCACCTTCACTCACATTTCAAAGGCCAAGTCTGGTGTTGGGTGGAGGGGGAGGGGGGCGGGTGGAGAGCTAGAAATCTGTCCAGGGAGCAGCCGCAAACATGAGTGAAAAATAATAGACTCTCCAAAGCTTTGCCGTGACTGGCCTCTTCCACCGAGGGCTGAGGAGGGGAGTGCATGCATTTCTCTGCGACACAATGTCTGGCTTTTGTCTCTCTGGAGTCCTGTGCTCAGAACCCAGGAGGGCTGTTCACACTGCAACCCGGACACTGGCCCCACGCTAGGCTCAAGGCCCCTCTGAGGCAGGAGAATAGTTAAGATCCAGGTGGCAGGGGCCTTGGTGAGAGGACTCTGTCATCCTCCACACTCCCTTACACGTTTCATTCAGTGACTGCATTTCTGGTTCCAGCACCCACGTCTCTCCAAACTCCTACGTGATTATCCTGCTTCCTGGACATCACCCCCAGACACCTCCTTCCCCAGGCACTCCAGTCTCACCAGGTCCACAATGGGCTCTCCCTCTCCAGGGCTGCTGGGGTCGGCCCTGGGAGTCCTGCACGGCACCATTCCAAAGTCCCAAAGCCTCACAACCCTAGCCAGCTCCACCAACTCCTCTCTCGCCTCTCCCTATCCACCGATGCCTAATTTGTAGATTTACAACATGATCTTCATCTCTGGGACAGAAGCAGAAAGTTTATTCCCAGCGTGAGCCACCGTCATCTCCCACCTGGAGGACCCATGATGCAGTGGTCTCTGCATGGCCACCCTCCCCTCGTGCTTTCCAAACTGCAGCCTAGGTGGCTGCAAAGGCAGATGGGTCTCCCCCAGCCTCACCTGCCAGGCTCACCACTGCTCCGCTCCCTCCCACTCCTGCAGTTCCCCTCTCCTGCCTTAGGGCCTTTGCACCTGGGGCTTCCCCTCACCCACCTGCCTTCCCTTCTGCAGGAATGCTTTCTCCACCCCCTACTGAGTGGAGCAAGGGCGTCTCAACCAGGACACCACTGACCTGTGGGCCGGATCATTTCTTTGTGGAGGGGATTGCCAGGTGTATTATTTTAGGAAGTTGACCCCTGGCCTTGACCTACCAAATGCCAGTAGCCCATCTCCCACTCTGGCTGCACAAAGATCTGGAGGCCACTTGGGGAGAAGTCAGAATCTCTCCCCCTAAGGTCCACTGGTCTAGGCTAAAGCTCTACGAACTCTCCCCTCTGCAACACCCGCACACACTGAACAGGACAATTACATCTATTTGATGCAGTCCGCCTCTGAGCTAACCACTGACACACAGCCTTCCACTCAGCCCTCCGAAGCCCCCTGAGGCAGCCAAAGTAACTCCTGCTTGGACCTGGGACCCAGCCAGGGCAGGATTAAGCATTCTTACCTTTTAGGCTTGTTATAAGAAAAATAAATCCAAGGGGCTTACATTCATATCTGACATGTTATATGGACAATTATTTTTCATAGTGGAAACTCGCAGTGATGCTATCAAAACAGTGACATGTTAAGTAGCTTGACTATGGCAATGATTTTACAACGTATCAACATACCAAGGTTTGCACTTAGGCACGTATCGTTTTCATCAATCAATATATAACTCAATAAAGGTGGAGAAAAAGAAATACAAACACAATAAACAGCATAAATATTTCCTGAGTTTGTCTTTTAACATAAAAAATGAACAATTGAGTGATAAGGTAACAACTACAAGGTCAGACCGAATGGTTTAAAATCCCAGCTCAGCCACTTACTAGCTGAGTGACATTAGGCAAGTTCATTAACCTCTCTGTGCCTTAGTTTTCCACCTGTAAGATTAGGATAATAATATATCTGCCCCATAGAGTTGTTGTGAAGATGTAATGATTTTATATGTAACATGTTGAACCTTATGTATTTTTCTGAGAGTTAAGATCTCTTAGAACAGACTGGTGATTGCCAGGGGCTGGTGTGGAGGGGAGGAATGGATGAAGGGAGCCAAAAGGAACAGATTTCCGGATTAAAGGAAATAAGTCCTGGGATGTATTGTGAATCATAGTGACCATAGTTAACAATACTGGATTGTATTATTTGAAAGTTGCTAAGAGTGGATTTTTTGTATCCTGCCACCTTTCCAAATTTATTTCTTAAATCTAGCAGTTTTTTGGTGGAGTCTTTGGGTTTTTCTGTATAATATCATGTCGGCTGGGAATATTGAGAAATTTACTTCCTCCTTTCCAATTTGGGTGCCTTTTATTCCTTCCTCTTGTCTGATCGCTGTGGCTAGGACTTCCAGTACTATGCTGAATAAGAGTGGTGAAAGTGGACATCCCTGTCTTGTTCCTGTTCTCAGGGGAAATGGTTTTAATTTTTTGAAGAGAGTAGATTTTTAAAGTTCTCATCGCAAGAACTTTTGTGCTGATGGATGTTAACTAGACCTATTGTGGTGATCATTTCTCAGTGTACACATATATAAAATGATTATGTTGCACAACTGAAACTAATATGAGTTGTATGTCAATTATGCCTCAATTAAAAAAAAAAAGTCTTAGTGTTTAAGAATAAAGTCCAGATGCATCCTGTTTGAATGCCATTCCTGACACATTAGCTGTGTGAGTGAATGACAGACAAGCCCATAGACTCAAGTCTCCCTAGAGAATTAAATCAGACAATGAGTGTGGAAATCTTTAAAAGGATGCTCTCTTTAAAAGACATACTTTTTAATTGATTCAGAGAGGGAGAGAGAGATAGAAACATCAATGATGAGAAAGAATCATTGAATCACTGCCTCCTGCACACACCCCACTGGGGACGGAGCCTGCAATCTGGCTTGTGCCCTGACTGGGAATCCAAACGTGATTTATAGGTCAACAACCACTGAGAGACACTGGCCAGGTTGAACGCACTAATCTTAAACGTTACAGGGGTGTATCTTTTACACCAATGATGTCTCTCTCCTCCTTGGCTGTGAGAGCATGTACTGATTCATTGTATCTTGGAGTAAGTTATTTCCAAAGGGAGCTAATTTTACTCATCATATGTTTTTTGACATCAGCCTTAGAGACAGATGATCTTTGTCCACAAATTTGGGCCGCATGTGCCAGGTGAGACTTGCATGAACCTTATTCTGGCCTCCACTGGACACCCCGTCGGCTCTGAATTAGTCAGTTTAGACTAAATTATGCTGCAGTAAAATACAGGCCCAAACCTCACTGGCTGACAGCAACGAAGGCTGATTTCTCACTCCGGCTCCATGTCCATCGCAGGGAGCTATGGCAGTGCTCTGTGATGAATTCACTCCCGGACTCAGACTGGTGGACAGACCTTTGTCTGGGACACGGCCGGTCATGGCAGCAGGGGGAAAAGTGCATTGCATGCTGGCTCCTCAGAGCTTCTGCCAGGAAACACCCCCCAACCCCCCACCTTCACTCACATTTCAATGGCCAAGCCTGGTGTGCAGGGAGTGGAGAGCTAGAAATCTGTCCAGGGAGCAGCCGCAAACATGAGTGAAAAATAATAGACTCTCCAAAGCTTTGCCGTGACTGGCCTCTTCCACCGAGGGCTGAAGAGGGGAGTGCATGCATTTCTCTGTGAGACAATGTCTGGCTTTTGTCTCTCTGGAGTCCTGTGCTCAGAACCCAGGAGGGCTGTTCTCCCTGCATCCCGGACACTGGCCCCACGCTAGGCTCAAGGCCCCTCTGAGGCGGGAGAATAGTTAAGATCCAGGTGGCAGGGGCCTTGGTGAGAGGACTCTGTCATCCTCCACACTCCCTTACACGTTTCATTCAGTGACTGCATTTCTGGTTCCAGCACCCACGTCTCTCCAAACTCCTACGTGATTATCCTGCTTCCTGGACATCACCCCCAGACACCTCCTTCCCCAGGCACTCCAGTCTCACCAGGTCCACAATGGGCTCTCCCTCTCCAGGGCTGCTGGGGTCGGCCCTGGGAGTCCTGCAACGCCCCATTCCAAAGTCCCAAAGTCTCACAACCCTAGCCAGCTCCACCAACTCCTCTCTCGCCTCTCCCCTTCCACCGATGCCTAATTTGTAGGTTCACAACATAGTCTTCATCTCTGGGACAGAAGCAGAAAGTTTATTCCCAGCGTGAGCCACCGTCATCTCCCACCTGGAGGACCCATGATGCAGTGGTCTCTGCATGGCCACCCTCCCCTCAGTGCTTTCCACACTGCAGCCTAAGTGGCTGCAAAGGCAGATGGGTCTCCCCCAGCCTCACCTGCCAGGCTCACCACTGCTCCGCTCCCTCCCACACCTGCAGTTCCCCTCTCATGCCTTAGGGCCTTTGCACCTGGGGCTCCCCCTCACCCACCTGCCTTCCCTTCTGCAGGAATGCTTTCCCGCCCCCCTACTGAGTGGAGGGAGGGCATCTCAACCAGGACACCACTGAAATGCGGGGCCGGATCATTTCTTTGTGGAGGGGATTGCTGTTGTGGGGTTGAACCCCGGAGTCAGAATAAGACCACCGGAGGCTGCTGATTGATTAAAAAAGCAGGCAAGGATTTATTGAGCTGGCCAGGACGGCCGCGAGAGCACCACACGCAGGTGGAGTCCACCCTCACGACCGCGCTGTCCCAGGTGTAGGCAGTCCTTTTAAAGGTCCAAACCACAAAAATTTTCCTTTGTTCTAAATTCTAAATTCTAAATGCTGGGAACAGCCCGCAGGGCCGCTCCCAGCCACATCCTGCTGGACAAAGGAATGTGGCCCTATTTTGCGAAAGCAGGTTTTTACAGAAGCAGCACCAAGCGGACTCAGTAATCTCTAAAGGTTATCTACAGTTTCTACTCCTGGAGCTACTGAGTCAGTGGGAATCAATCTCCTGTGGTTCTGGTCCACAGGCACAGGAAAATTACCTTGTACGTCTCCAGGTCTCAGTCTGGAAGCTGAGGTAACCCCCCTATTGTTTAAGCAAGTAAGTGGGTGCAGCAGCCAGAATAGCAGGGTTAAAATTCAAACAGCAGTTTTTACCTAAGTATGGTTGCTACCATACTTCAATTGCCCCGTGTATTATTGCAGGAAGTTGACCCCTGGCCTTGACCTACCCAATGCCAGTAGCCCCCCTCCCACTCTGGCTGCAAAAAGATCTTGAGGCCTCTTGGGGAGAGGTCAGAATCTCTCCCCCTGAGGACCACTGGTCCAGCTAAAGCTCTACGATCTCTCCCCTCTGATCACCCGCACACACTGAACAGGCAATTACATCTATTTGATGCAGTCCGCCTCTGAGCTAACCACTGACACACAGCCTCCCACTCAGCCCTCCGCAGCCCCCTGAGGCAGCCAAAGTAACTCCTGCTTGGACCTGGGACCCAGCCAGGCTCCGGGTCTGCTGTCCCCTCCCCCCGGCGCCCCCCCACCCCCCGCGCCCCGTTCCCCATCACGCTGCCCACTCCTGAGGCCTGTGCAGAGCACCTCGAGTCCTATGGGTGAACCTGAGCAGAGAGCACCCCACCTCTGAGGGGAAGTTCCAGGGCAGTAAGGCCACGACCCTGCAACTCGTCTACCTGACACACTTACTTGACCCATGACCTCTGTACCTGCATCAGTCCCAGGACTTCTCAGGCCTCAGGTGTTGTGTTTCCAGGGGGCTGGGACTGCTGCTGCCTCACGTGTGTCCTGTGGCTGTGGAGGAGGAAGGCGCTTTCTCTGGGAGCACACAGAACCTCTCCATCAGGTTTATACCAGACTCTGGCCCCGGGGCCGTGATGCCCAGAGAGCCTTGTCAGGATGAGTGCAGTTAACTCACCTTCCCTAGTGGGGCCTTGGAGCCCAGGCCCCCCTGTGGGAGAGAATTTTGTCTCAAGAGCTTTGTCTTCCCTCAGACCTGTCTCTCTTGATTGACAGAGGATAGAATGCAGCCAATGTTTCCTATGGAGAAGTCTTTAAACTATTTATGGCTAAGAATGGTTCCAGTATTTGTTATGTGGTTGGAGCTGTGATCAGCATGCAATGTACTATAGCTCTCACCAAAGCCCGGTGAGGAAGGAAGCGGAGACTCTCACTTGCCCATCGTCACAGGGCGTGAAGTGGCAGATTTAGGGCTCGGTTTAGGTAGTCTGACTGCAGGGCAAAACGCATGAACATAAACGGCCCTGAGCACACACGTAAAATGATTTTTAATTTAGTATGGCTGAATGATATCGCATTGTGTGTGTACAATCCAAAGGTTTCTAGTACATTCACAGAACTGTGCAACTAGTTCCATAATCAGTTTCAGAATACTTTCACCAAAAAGAACCCTTGCATATGTTAGCACTCATCCTCCCCCTGACCCTCTCTCCACTTTCAACTTCTCCTCATGATCCAAGCTATCACTAATCTTCTTTCTATCTCCATAGATTTGTCTATTATACTATCTAATAAAGAGGGAATATGCTAATTGTCCATCATGCCCACACAAAGATGGTGGCAACCACAGCCAATAAGAAGGCAATATGCTAATTGACTGTCACACCCTCAAAGATGGCAGCGCCCAGTCCCCTCAGCCCCCCAGCCACCCAGGGCCGGCCTGAGGCACAGGAAAGCCTCAGATGTCGGCTGCCCAGCTGCCCAGGACCAGCACGAGATGCAGGCAAGCCTTGGATGTCTGCTGCCTAACCACCCAGGGCTGGTCTGAGGCACAGGAAAGCCTAGATATCTGCTGCCCAACCGCCCAGGACCACTCTAGGCTCAGGTAACCAGGCCCAGCCGAGGTTTGTGCTGCCGGCAGTAGCAGCAGCAGAGGTATGATGCAGGTGTCACTTTCCCCTGATCGCTGGGTCGACTCCCGCCCCTGAGGGCTCCCGGACTGTGAGAGGGGGCAGGCTGGGCTGAGGGACCCCCTTCCAGTGCATGAATTTTCATGCACCGGGCTTCTAGGGCAAATATAATGGAGATGTCAGTATACAGACTTTGGTGTCTGGTTTCTCTCTTTCACTATAGTGTTTTCCGATTCATCCATGCTGTAGCCTGTCTCAATAATTCAGTTTTGAAATTGCTGAACAATATTCCTTTACTACATAATACCACCTTTTGTCTGTGCTGTCTTTTTCACTAATGCTCATTGGGTTGTTTTCACTTCCTGGCTTTTATAAATAGTGCTGCTGTAAATGTTTGCATACAAGGATTTCTTGAGGAACCATTTTTAATTCCTTTGGGTATATACCCAGGAGTACAATTGCTGGGTCATACAGCAATTCTACATTTTACGTTTGAGAAACTGCCAAACTGCTTTTCATAGTGGCTGCACCACTTCACATTCTTACCAGCAGTGGATGATGGTTCCAATTTCTCCAAACACCTCCTAATACTTACTGTTTTCTGGCTTAAAAAGTAAAAAGATAGTCATTCTAATGGGTCTGAAGTGGTATCTCATTGTGCTTTTGGTTTGCATTTTACTGACAATGTTGAGCATTTTTTCTTTAAAAATAAACCATGGAGCTGACCAGCCCATAGGATGTGCAGAGGCCTCTCAGCTTCCCCTGCTTCTGACGCAGCTTAGAAACTCCAAGGAGACGCGTTGCTGCAGACGTAGCTTGTTTTCCTGGAAACCTCCATGGTCATCACCAGGGAGTCATGTATTTTTATTATTATTTATTTTGTAAATATATTTTTATTGATTTCAGAGAGGAGATGGAGAGAGAGATAGAAACATCAATGATGAGAGAGAATCATCAATCCTCAGCCTCCTGCACGCCCCACACTGGGGATCGAGCCCAAAACACAGGCATGTGCCCTGACCAGGAATCAAATCATGACCTCCTGGTTCACAGATTGATGCTCAACCACTGAGCCATGCCGGCCGGGGCAAGGTGTCTGTCTTTTTCGAACCACAGAAGTCTGATTTATCTAGTGCTTACTACGTTCTGAGTCTTTGCGAAGTGGTTTAC
Source organism: Eptesicus fuscus (assembly GCF_027574615.1). Classification (NCBI taxonomy): domain Eukaryota; kingdom Metazoa; phylum Chordata; class Mammalia; order Chiroptera; family Vespertilionidae; genus Eptesicus; species Eptesicus fuscus. Next base: position 18,481,605 of record NC_072478.1, read on the forward strand.
ATTGTGTAATTCTCACCGCCACCTGGGGAGATGGATACCATTACTGACTGCACTTAACAACCCAGAGAACAATATCACTGAGACGGGAAATTAACTGACTTGGAACAACCGGGTAGAAGGAAAGATTGACTAGCCCCCACTTTGTGAAGAAGAAAACTTCCACTCAGAGAAGGTGAGGCTAGATAAGAGACAGCCTATGCACAGACAAAAGGGGAATTTGAACCCACGTCTCAACCACTAACACGAAAGGATAATTATATAATGTGACAACTACTAAATGTCACTACAACAGCAATCATGTCACAATCTGTAACTGTCTCCAATTAACACATTGTACGCCTAAAATTTACACAATGTTATATTTTAAATATATCAAAATATATAAAAAATAAAGAGCTTACATGAATAAACTTTTGTTTCCACCTTTAGAAAAGAAAAGAAAACAGAAAAGAAAAGGAAAGAAATGCCACCCTGAGTTCTTACACTGGGAAGCATTAGTTTACTTCCAGAGCAGTTGGGTACAAGAAGAGCGTTCACAGAGGCTTAGCCAAGTGGTTGTGGCTGAGAAGTTTCCTGAGGGCGCCCCTCAGATCGCGGTTCCGCAGGCTGTAGATGAAGGGGTTCAGCATGGGGGTCACCATGGTGTACATCACTGTGGCCGCCATGTCCCTGGGGGTGGTGTGTGTGGATGCAGGGTTGAAGTAGACCCCAATGACAGTCCCGTAGAAGAGAGAGACGACACAAAGGTGAGAGCCACAGGTGGAGAACGCTTTCCACTTCCCCCGGGCCGAGGGCACCTTCCACACAGCCACAGCGATGGGAGTGTAAGAGGCCATGATGCACACAAAAGGCACCAGAACCCCGGAACCCACAAGTACCAATACCAGCATCTCATTGACGTGCGTGTCAGAGCAGGAGAGCTTGATTAAGGCATTAATGTCACAGAAGAAGTGTGGGATCCTACTGGTGTAAAAGGACAACCGGGTCATCAGAATAGTGTGGACCATGGAGATGATGTTGGCCAAGATCCAAGGTACGGCCACCAGCAAGGCACACCGCAGCATGCTCATGATTGTCAGGTAGTGCAGCGGGCGGCAGATGGCCAGGTAGCGGTCATAAGCCATGGCCGAGAGGAGGAAGCTGTCGGCTGTCCCAAAGGCGAGGAAGAAATACATCTGGACCAGGCACGCGGAGGAGGAGATGGTGGTGAGCCCGCGCAGGTGGTTCAGCAGCATCTTGGGGATGGTGGTGGAGGTGAAGCAGACGTCGAGTAGAGATAAGTTGCTGAGGAAGAAGTACATGGGGCTGTGCAGGTGAGGGTCTGAGACGATGGCCAGGATGGTGAGCAGGTTCCCCAGGCAACCAATCAGATACAGGCTGCAGGAGAGCCCCAAGAGCACCTGCTGCTGCCGGGGCTGCTCAGAAAGGCCGAGGAGGACGAACTCAGAGACCTGGGTCTGATTGGCCATGTCCAGGCAGTGCTACAACCAGAAGCAAGGGCGTCAGCGTGGGGGACGCCGGGGAGAACCCAGTCACCCATGGCTGCCTTTCCCACTCCTCTTTCCAGGTGCATCTCAACTCCTCTGAGCCTCAGTTCCCTCGTTTCTTACATGGGATTAATAATGCTCTTTTATAGGTATTTTATTGATTTGAGAGAGGAAGGGAGAGGGGAGAGAGAAATAGAAACCTCACTGATGAGCGAGAATCATTGATCAGCTGTCTCCTGCACGACCCCGACTGGGGACCAAGCCCGCAATCCAAGCATGTGCCCTTGATGGGATCAAACCCAGAACCCTTCAGTCCACAGGCCATCTCCCACCTGGTGATCATTTCTCAGTGTACACATATATAAAATGATTATGTTGCACACCTGAAACTAATATAAGTTGTATGTCAATTATGCCTCAATTAAAAAAAAAAGTCTTAGTGTTTAAGAATAAAGTCCAGATGCATCCTGTTTGAATGCCATTCCTGACACATTAGCTGTGTGAGTGAATGACAGACAAGCCCATAGACTCAAGTCTCCCTAGAGAATTAAATCAGACAATGAGTGTGGAGATCTTTAAAAGGATGCTCTCTTTAAAATATATACTTTTTAATTGATTCAGAGAGGGAGAGAGAGATAGAAACATCAATGATGAGAAAGAATCATTGAATCACTGCCTCCTGCACACACCCCACTGGGGACGGAGCCTGCAATCTGGCTTGTGCCCTGACTGGGAATCCAAACGTGATTTATAGGTCAACAACCACTGAGAGACACTGGCCAGGTTGAAGGCACTAATCTTAAACGTTACAGGGGTGTATCTTTTACACCAATGATGTCTCTCTCCTCCTTGGCTGTGAGAGCTTGTACTGATTCATTGTATCTTGGAGTAAGTTATTTCCAAAGGGAGCTAATTTTACTCATCCTATGTTTTTTAACATCAGCCTTAGAGACAGATGATCTTTGTCCACAAATGTGGGCCGCATGTGCCAGGTGAGACTTGCATGAACCTTATTCTGGCCTCCACTGGACACCCCGTCGGCTCTGAATTAGTCAGTTTAGACTAAATTATGCTGCAGTAAAATACAGGCCCAAACCTCACTGGCTGACAGCAACGAAGGCTGATTTCTCACTCCGGCTCCATGTCCATCGCAGGGAGCCATGGCAGTGCTCTGTGATGAATTCACTCCCGGACTCAGACTGGTGGACAGACCTTTGTCTGGAACACGGCCAGTCATGGCAGCAGGGGGAAAAGTGCATTGCATGCTGGCTCCTCAGAGCTTCTGTCAGGAAACACCTCCTCACACACACACTCACCTTCACTCACATTTCAATGGCCCAGCCTGGTGTGCAGGGGGTGGAGAGCTAGAAATCTGTCCAGGGAGCAGCCGCAAACATGAGTGAAAAATAATAGACTCTCCAAAGCTTTGCCGTGACTGGCCTCTTCCACCGAGGGCTGAGGAGGGGAGTGCATGCATTTCTCTGCGACACAATGTCTGGCTTTTGTCTCTCTGGAGGCCTGTGCTCAGAACCCAGGAGGGCTGTTCTCCCTGCATCCCGGACACTGGCCCCACGCTAGGCTCAAGGCCCCTCTGAGGCGGGAGAATAGTTAAGATCCAGGTGGCAGGGGCCTTGGTGAGAGGACTCTGTCATCCTCCACACTCCCTTACACGTTTCATTCAGTGACTGCATTTCTGGTTCCAGCACCCACGTCTCTCCAAACTCCTACGTGATTATCCTGCTTCCTGGACATCACCCCAGAGACCTCCTTCCCCAGGCACTCCAGTCTCACCAGGTCCACAATGGGCTCTCCCTCTCCAGGGCTGCTGGGGTCGGCCCTGGGAGTCGGCACGGCCCCATTCCAAAGTCCCAAAGCTTCACAACCCTAGCCAGCTCAACCAACTCCTCTCTCGCCTCTCCCTATCCACCGATGCCTAATTTGTAGATTCACAACATGAGCTTCATCTCTGGGACAGAAGCAGAAAGTTTATTCCCAGCGTGAGCCACCGTCATCTCCCACCTGGAGGACCCATGATGCAGTGGTCTCTGCATGGCCACCCTCCCCTCAGTGCTTTCCACACTGCAGCCTAAGTGGCTGCAAAGGCAGATGGGTCTCCCCCAGCCTCACCCTGCCAGGCTCACCACTGCTCCGCTCCCTCCCACACCTGCAGTTCCCCTCTCCTGCCTTAGGGCCTTTGCACCTGGGGCTCCCCCTCACCCACCTGCCTTCCCTTCTGCAGGAATGCTTTCCCCGCCCCCCTACTGAGTGGAGCTAGGGCATTTCAATCAGGACACCACTGAAATGCGGGGCCGGATCATTTCTTTGTGGAGGGGATTGCTGTTGTGGGGTCGAACCCTGGAGTCAGAATAAGACCACCGGAGGCTGCTGATTGATTAAAAAAGCAGGCAAGGATTTATTGAGCTGGCCAGGACGGCCGCGAGAGCACCACACGCAGGTGTAGGCAGTCCTTTTAAAGGTCCAAACCACAAAAATTTTCCTTTGTTCTAAATTCTAAATTCTAAATGCTGGGAACGGCCCGCAGGGCCATTCCCAGCCACATCCTGCTGGACATTATTGGAATGTGGCTCTATCTTGCGAAAGAAATTTTTACAGAAGCAGAATCAAGCAGAGTTAGTCATCTCTAAAGGTTATCTACAGTGTCTACTCCTGGAGCTACTGAGTCAGTGGGAATCAATCTCCTGTGGTTCTGGTCCACAGGCACAGGAAAATTACCTTGTGCGTCTCCAGGTCTCAGTCTGGAAGCTGAGGTAACTCCCCTATTGTTTAAGCAAGTAAGTGGGTGCAGCAGCCAGAATAGCAGGGTTAAAATTCAAACAGCAGTTTTTACCTAAATATGGTTGCTACCATACTTCAATTGCCCCGTGTATTATTGCAGGAAGTTGACCCCTGGCCTTGACCTTCCCAATGCCAGTAGCCCCCCTCCCACTCTGGCTGCAAAAAGATCTTGAGGCCACTTGGGGAGAAGTCAAAATCTCTCCCCCTGAGGACCACTGGTCCAGGCTAAAGCTCTATGATCTCTCCCCTCTGCATCACCCGCACACACTGAACAGGCAATTACATCTATTTGATGCAGTCCGCCTCTGAGCTAACCACTGACACACAGCCTTCCACTCAGCCCTCCGCAGCCCCCTGAGGCAGCCAAAGTAACTCCTGCTTGGACCTGGGACCCAGCCAGGCTCCGGGTCTGCTGTCACCTCCCCGCCCCGTTCCCCATCACGCTGCCCACTCCTGAGGCCTGTGCAGAGCCCCTCAAGTCCTTGTGGGTGAACCTGAGCAGAGAGCACCCCACCTCTGAGGGGAAGTTCCAGGGCAGTAAGGCCATGCGCCTGCAACTCGTCTGCCTGACACACTTACTTGACCCATGACCTCTGTCCCTGCATCAGTCCCAGGTGTTGTGTTTCCAGGGGGCTGGGACTGCTGCTGCCTCACGTGTGTCCTGTGGCTGTGGAGGAGGAAGGCGCTCTCTCTGGGAGCACACAGAACCTCTCCATCAGGTTTATACCAGACTCTGGCCCCGGGGCCGTGATGCCCAGAGAGCCTTGTCAGGATGAGTGCAGTTAACTCACCTTCCCTAGTGGGGCCTTGGAGCCCAGGCCCCCCTGTGGGAGAGAATTTTGTCTCAAGAGCTTTGTCTTCCCTCAGACCTGTCTCTCTTGGTTGACAGAGGATAGAATGCAGCCAATGTTTCCTATGCAGAAGTCTTTAAACTATTTATGGCTAAGAATGGTTCTATATTTGTTATGTGGTTGGAGCTGTGATCAGCATGCAATGTGCTATAGCTCTCACCAAAGCCCAGTGAGGAAGGAAGCGGAGACTCTCACTTGCCCATCATCACAGGGCGTGAAGTGGCAGATTTAGGGCTCGGTTTAGGTAGTCTGACTGCAGGGCAAAACGCATGAACATAAACGGCCCTGAGCACACACGTAAAATGATTTTTAATTTAGTATGGCTGAATGATATCGCATTGTGTGTGTACAATCCAAAGGTTTCTAGTACATTCACAGAACTGTGCAACTACTTCCATAATCAGTTTCAGAATATTCTCACCAAAAAGAAACCCTGTAAATTTTAGCATTCAACCTTACCCCTCCCCTTTTTCCACTCTTCCTCCAGATCCCGGTGATCACTAATCTTTCTATCTCTATAGATTTGTCTATTATGGAAATGTAATATAGATGAATTATACAGACTTTCGGGTCTGGTTTTATTCTTTTTATTTATTTTTTTATTATTATCTAAAGTTTTACATATGTCTCCTTTTTCTCCAATTGACATCCCCCCCCCCACCCACCCAGCCATTCCCACCCCAGGCAAGCCCCCACCGCCCCAGTGTCTGTGTCCATTGGTTATGCTAATATGCATGCATACAAGTCCTTTGGTTGCTCTCTAACCGCCTCCCCCTCCCCTGCCATTTGTCTCTGGATCTATTCTTGTTCATCAAATTATGTTGATCATTATATCCCACATATGAGTGAGATCATGTGATATTTATCTTTCTCTGACTGGCTTATTTCCCTTAGCATAATGCTCTCCAGTTCCATCCATGCTGTTGCAAATGGTAAAAGTTCCTTCTTTTTTATAGCGGCGTAGTATTCCATTGTGTAGATGTACCACAGTTTTTTTTTAATCCACTCATCTGCTGATGGGCACTTAGGCTGTTTCCAAATCTTAGCTATTGTAAATGGTGCTGCTATGAACATAGGGGTGCATATATCCTTTCTGATCGGTGTTTCTGTTTCTTGGGATATATTCCTAGAAGTGGGATTACTGGGTCAGATGGCAGTTCCATTTTTAACTTTTTGAGGAAACTCCATACTGTTCTCCACAGTGGCTGCACCAGCCTGCATTCCCACCAGCAGTGCAGGAGGGTTCCTATTTCTCCACATCCTCGCCAGCACTTGTCGTTTGTTGATTTGTTGATGATAGCCATTCTGACAGGTGTGAGATGGTATCACGTTTTGATTAGCATCTCTTGGATGATTAGTGACTTTGAACATGTTTTCATATGTCTCTCGGCCCTCTGTAGGTCCTCTTTCGAAAAGTGTCTATTTAGATCCTTTGCCCATTGTTTATTGGATCGTTTATCTTCCTTTTGTTAAGTTTTATGAGTTCTCTGTAAATTTTGGAGATTAAACCCTTATCTGAAATATCATTGACAAATATGTTCTCCCATGCAGTGGGCTTTCTTGTTGTTTTGTTGATGGTTTCTTTTGCTGTGCAGCTTTTTATTTTGATGTGGTCCCATTTGTTTATTTTCTCCTTAGTCGTCATTGCCCTAGGAGCTGTGTCTGTAAAGATATTGCTACAACATATGTCTGCCATTTTGCTGCCTATGTAGTCTTATAGGATTTTTATGGTTTCCCCGTCTTACATTTAAGTCCTTTAGCCATTTTGAGTTTGTTTTGTGTATGGTGTAAGTTGGTGATCTAGTTTCTTTTTTCTTTTTTTTTTTTTTTTTTTTTTTCATGTATCTGACCAAATTTCCCAGCGCCATTTATTGAAGAGACTGTCTTGGCTCCATTGTATGCTCTTTCCTCCTTTGTCAAATATTAATTGAGTATAATGGCTTGAGTCGATTTCTGGTTCTCTGTTCTGTTCCATTGGTCTATGTGTCTGTTCTTGTGCCAGTACCGGGCAGTTTTGAGAACCATGGCTTGGTAATATAGCTTGATAACTGGTTGTGTGATCCCTCCAACTTTGTTCTTCTTTCTCAGGGTTGCTGTGGCTATTCGGGGTCTTTTTTTATTCCAGATGAATTTTTTGGAGAGTTTGTTCTAGATCTTGAACATGGTATGTTCTTCCATTTGTTTATGTCTTCCTCTATCTCTTTTTTTTTTTTCAATGTTCTGTAGTTTTCTGAGTAGAGGTCTTTTACCTCCTTAGTTAAGTTTTTTCTTAGGTATCTTAATTTTTTTGGTGCAATAGTAAATGGGATTGTTTTTTTCATTTCTCTTTCTGTGAATTCATTATTGGTGTATAAAAAGGCCATAGATTTTGGGTCTGGTTTATTTCACTCAATATAATGTTTTCAGATTCACCATGTTGTAGCATGTATCAATAATTCATTTTTAAATTGCTGAATAATGTTACAGTACCAGTCTGGCCAGCATGGCTCAGTGATTGGGCATTGACCTGTGAGCCAGGAGGTCAATGTTCGATTCCCAGCCAGGGTTACATACCCATGTTGCAGGCTTGATCCCCAGTGTGGGGCATGCAAGAGGCAGCCAATCAATGATTCTCTCTCACCATTGATTTTTCTCACTATTGCCCTCTCCTATCCTCTCTGAAATCAATAAAATATTTTTTTAAATATTCCATTACTACACAGTACCACATTTTGTTTGTCCTGTCTTTCGTTGATGGACATTTGCGTTGTTTTCACCTTCTGGCTGTTATAAATAGTGCTGCTGTAAACATGTGCATACAGGATTTATTTGAGGACCTATTTTTAATTCTTTTGGGTATATACCCAGGAGTAGAATTGCTGGGTCATATAGCAAGTCTATATTTTACTTTTGAGAAACTGCCAAACTGCTTTTCATAGTGGCTGCACCACTTCACATTCTTACCAGCATTCCACTGAGCCCTCCACAGTGGATGATGGTTCCAATTTCTCCACACACCTGCCAACACTTACTGTTTGTTGTTTTTTTGCTTGATTTTTTAAAAATTATTGTCATGCTAATGGGTGTGAACGGGTATCTCATTGTGATTTTGATTTGTATTTTGCTAATGATGCTGAGCATTGTTTTCTTTTCTTGAAAGAGAAACTAGAACTGACCAGCTAACTCATTGATTGTGGAGAGGACTCTCCCTCTGCAGTGGAGAAAGGAGCTGATGCAGCGTTAGCTGCAGATGTAGCTTCTTTTCCTGGAAACCTCCGCGATCGTCACCATGAACTCACGCACTTAGAATTAGAAAATCAATCAGATGCCTCTGTCAGTGGCATACTACCACCAACCATTATAGCATCCAGGCCCTCCACCCTCCTTTTTAAAAAACGTATTACACGAATCATAGGTTTATTTAGATTGTCTACATTTTCCTGCAACAGTTATGGTCATTTATGTTTTTTCTAAGAATATATTTTGCTTAAGTTTATAAATGTATTGTTGTAGTGCTATATTCTTGTGTTATCTTTTTATTGTGAGATATATTATACATCCACAAGAACATATAAAACATTTGTATATGTTTTAAGAAGAAGAACAAAGCAACACATTGTAATTACCATTCAGGTTAAGAAATAAAACATTAACTACTAAATAATAAAGAAAATTATAGGTTAATTAGTAACCTAAGTGAACATCTAATGATTTTTAGTATCTTTTCATGTGCTGACTTATGCTACAATGTGGATGAACCTCAAAAACATCATGGTTAGTGGAAAAAGCTGACATAGAGGGTAACATATTATATGATTCCATGTATATGAAACGTCTGGGACAGGCAAATCCATAGACAGAAAGTAGATTAGTGGTTGCCAGGGGCTGGAGGGAAGGGGAATAGGAGTGACTGTTTAATGAGGATGGGGTCTCCTTTGAGGGTGATGACAGTGCTTTAGAACTAGATGGAGGTAGTGGTTGCACGACATTATGAATGCCTTAAATGCCACTGAATTGTTAACTTTGCTGGTTAATTTTATGTTATGTGAACTTCAACACTAAAAAAGTTCAATCTCCCTCATGGTTTAGGAAATTCCAACAGGAACAATGAAATATAACTTTTGGCCTGGCAGACCAGTAGAAATGCACAGCATGGAAAACACTCAGTATTGGCGAGGATGAGGGAACTGAGCATGCTCAAGAACTGCTAGGGGCGGGGGGTGTAAATGGTACAACCCTTTGGGGAGGGCAGTGATGGGTGGAGTTTGTCTTGTTGAAGGACCATATTCTTGGGATCCTGGGTACCTTAATCACAGCTTCTTCCAGAGTCCGGTGAAGCCCATAAGACTCCAAGCACACAGCAAGACCTGCCCAACCTTCTGAGGTGGATTTGCAAATGGCGCCCTCTACCTACTGTGTGTTTGCTCAGGTCTTCCAAGAAGTAGATGCTGAGACAGGATGAGACATACAGGGCTTACACGGGTAGACACCCGTGAGGAGGAGTGAGAAGGACCGGGAAGATGCTGGGAGAGCTGGAGACCCCTGGGCAGTCTGACCCCCGTGGAGAAGAGAAGGAAGGAAACAGGCTGGGTAAAACTACCCAGACCACAGTGCCATTCCAAGAACGTTTTGGTGAAGCTGATGGGGAGGGTGGGGCCTACGTTTCATCCGAGGAGACCGACTGCACTCAGACATTGGCCACGGCATGAGTGCAGCGGTGACTTCAGGACGTCAGTCACTTACGTTCCCGACAGTTGTAGGCACGAGAGGTGCGTTTCCATGGAACATCTCACGCAGTCACGTGCCCAGAGCCACCTGGGTGCTTTGCATGACTCCTTGGTCAGTTTGGTCTCAGCAGTTGGACCGCGTGGGTTTCTAAGCGTGGAGAACCAGACTGAGTTCAAGTGGATCTCCATCACAAGAAAGAATTGCCTCAAATGTTTCACTCCCCTTTGGTGCCTATCACCCCCCAGGGGCAGCGCTGGTCCCCATTTCACCCTCTGGGGGCCCTCCTAACCCTCAAGCCTGCATATAGGGTTGACCAAACACTAAAGTAGCTAAGATTTGCACGCGTGCCTCGGTGGCATGAAATTTCTTTTATAGGTACGTCTGGGTTATGGCAGCCTGAGGTGGTAATGCACCGATTTGGGGGGACATTCGCCATGGACTTAGGATGAGTTCAGGGGTCTGGGATACAGGTGGGTCAACATCACCCTGGAGCCTGAGTTATGCATTGTCCTGTGCATGTGCTCTTGTGTGTTCACTTTCTTTCTTTTTTTAAAAATATTTTTTTATTGATTGCAGAGAGGAAGAGAGAGATAGAAACATCAATGAGAGAGACTAATTGATCAGCTGCCTCCTGCACGTCCCCTCCTGGGGATCTAGCCCACAACCCAGGCTTGTGCCCTGACCGGGAATCGAACCGGGACCTCCTGGTTCATAGGTGGATGATCAACCACTGAGCCACACCGGTCGGGCTTGAGTGTTCACTTTCTGATGCGGTGTCTTGTTCTCAGTTTCCAAATGGGGCAGGGATGGTGACAGAAGTCCTTTCCCCTGTGCATTTTCTGCTGCCATCGGTCAGCCACAGCCACTAACCAGGATGTCCACATCTCTCTCCTCTAAAACATTTTGAAACATTTGCTCTGGCCCCTTTCAGTCAATGTCTTCTTTAGAGTCTGGGTGTGGTTTCCAGCTCCATCGCTAACAGGCCCTTTGACCTCAGAGAAAAATTAACACAAACCTCAGAACCTCAGTCTCCTCGTCTGAAAACTGGACATAATAGCAGCACTTCCCTGCCAGAATGAACCTGACCATCGGTCACGGTCATGTGAACACACCATGTGTGCTTATTACGCCCACGACAGCGCTGTCTGATCTTGGACTCCTCTGTGTAAGAGTTGTCTGTGGCTTTGCCACTGACCTCCATACGAGGCATAGATGGTCCGCAACTTACAATGGTGCGACTTATACTTCTTTTACTTTATGATGGTTCGAAAGCAATACACATTCAGCCGACACGATACTTGTAGCCGTATGTGGTACTATACCCTGTGGTGATGCTTGGCAGAGGCAGCGAGCGCTCTGCGGCTCTCAGTCCGCCACGCAACCGCGAGGGTAAACCACAGACACTCCACAGGGTTCTGCCCAACTGTAGGCCAATGTAAGTGCTCTGAGCACCCTGAAGGTGAGCGAGGCTAAGCTACGACGTTTGATAGGTTAGGCGCATCAAATGCATTTCCAACTTACTATCATTTCCGTTTACGAGGGGTTTCTCAGGATGCAACGCTACTGCAGGCCGAGAAGCACCTGTGTACTGAGTTTCCACTGTGAGGCCCGCACTGTGCCAGGCCCCGGGAACACAGAGATACGTCATCTCCAGTCCCGGACCCAGGATCCACCGGCCGCCGCACAGTGTGCAGGCCTGCGAGGGAGACACCTGCTGGTGACTGTGGGAAATGTGGAGGAAGGGGTGTTGTCTCTGGGACTTCAAGGATGAATAGGCATTCTCTTGGCTGACAGCAGGGGAAAGGGAATTCCCGCCACAGGGACTGGAATGAATAAAAGTACTGTGTAGAGTAGGAAAATGCGTGGTTGGGTCATGTCCACGGGCTAGGGCGCTGGTGAGAGATTAGCTATGGACTAAAGGCTGGGTTTGGAGTGGGCCCTGCAGGGGGCAGGCACTGCCTTGGAGAAGGCCCCCTGTCCTCTCCTCCTCTGTGTAACTGCTGCTAGTGATTAGGTGAGCACCCTGCTGTGTAAGGGAGCCTCGGCCTTATTTCAGAAGAGCTGCCTGTGGAGACGTAGTAACAGGGGACCCCACACACCTGCCAGGCATTGAGCTGGACTCAGGAGGATTCTGGGGGAAGAGGCAGGCTGTCCTAGGACTAAAAATTGGACATGTCTCCTCCAATTCCAACACCTTCCCCCCCGCCCAATTTTGTATCTCTGGGCTAAAATGAGATGCAAGCATCTTCAGTTTTTTTAATGTGCCCTCTCTCTCTCACCCCAGATCCCACCACATGCCTCATACCTCACTCAATGAACCAGTCTCAGGTCACATGCCACCACCTCCAGGAAGCCTACCATGCTTCCCACACCCCTTCCTGGGTCAGGTATCTCTCTGACTCTTAGCTTCTCCTGACATCCCCCCATCACATGGCGTTGTCATCATTTGTTTATGTGTCTCCCACCTATGGACCTCCTGAGGACAGAGATGGCATCTCACGGGTTACATGCTGTGTTCCCAGAACCTAGAATGGTACATGTTAAATAGAAGAGTAAGTATCCAATAAATGTATATGTTGGAGAAAATAATGAAGGAAGGACCTGCACGGTGCCATGAGACCCTATAGTGCAAGCAAGGGAATGGGGGAGGTGTAAACTGAGCTGGCCTTTGAAGAACGAACAACAGTCCCCAGCACACATTGTCAGGGAGGGAATTACAAGCAAAGCGAAGGCATGGAGAAGTGCCCAGAGTAGGATCAGGGGGCTGGGAAGTCAGCCTGGGACCGAAATGTGAAGGGCCGTGAAGGCACCTTAAAAGCACTGCTCTAGAGCCCAGGGGGAGGGTGGGCTAGAAGGAGCGGCCAAGAAGGGGCCGGGGCAGCCAGCTTGGCAAGGGCAGATGCCAGCCTGGACTGGACAAGGGTCCAGCCAACATTATCCTATAAGCTCTGTTGTAATGGGACAGCAAACAACCCAGAATGTAAGGAACATCTTAGGGGATTTCCTGGCATAACTCAAATCGGGGAAGGACATCAGAGGGACAGGTGTTCCAGAAATAAATCCAGGACTAAGGATCAAGCTCTTCAATACTGCTCCAGGGTGCCCAGAGAAGTCAGTGTGTAAGGCTGAGGTCACAGAGGAGGCCAATACTAAGCCAGGGTTGTAGGGGAGGATACCAAGGTCACAGCTCCTTGCATCTTACAGCCTGGAGGTGGCACTGTGGCCTTGGACGAGTGACTTGGCCTCTCTGGACCTTGTGTTCTCTTTAAAAATGGGGCTGAAAATGTTTCTTCCTACAGACAAGAAACACACCCTATATAATAAAAGCATAGTATGCAAATTGTCCCTGCGGGAGTTCTTCCTGGAGTTCGACCAGGGGGTGGAGCCGGTGGGGGGAAGGGAGGGAGTACCCAGCCAGCAGCCACTAGGAACCCTACCAGTGCACAAATTTCCTGCACTGGGACTCTAATCTATATTAATAAAAGGGTAATATGCTAATTAGACCGGACATCCTTCCAGACAAAGCCACGGTAGTGAGGACCAAGGCAGAGGCAGTTAGGGGCGATCAGGCTGGCAGGGGAGAGCAGTTAGGGGTGATCAGGCAGGTAGGCAGGTGAGCGGTTTGGAGCCAGCTGTCCCGGATTGTGAGAGGGATGTCCGCTGCCGGTTTAGGGTCTAAACCGGCAGCGGACATCCCCTGAGGGGTCCCAGATTGGAGAGGGTGCATGCTGGGCTGAGGGACACACACCCCCATACACAAATTTCATGCACCAGGCCTCTAGTTATGTATAAAGAGCTTGGCACAGAGTAGGTGCTTGGTCAAGGTGAACTCCCCTCCCTTCACCCCAATTTCAAATTTTTTCTTGAACTATGAATACTATGCTTTTATTTGTATCACAGATTTTGTTGAGCACCTACAATGTGGCCACTAGAGAAACAATGAGTAACCAAAATCTCTTTGAGCCCTAAGCTTTGCTCAACTTTTCTCCCAGGCAGGAGCCATGCATTTCTGATCTCTTCACTGAATGTGACCCAGGTGATGACCAACAAATATTGGTTCAAGTTGTTTCAGTCCCCAAACATTCATCGCCCCTTGCTATATTTAGGTTTTCTCTATTTTTCTATATTTTCCTGAGGCAGTTAAGGTCATTTATATTCTTCTGGGAATATATGTTGCCTACGTTTATTGGTGTAAAGCTATATTCTCATGTTATCTTTTTATTGTGAAATATATTATACATACACAAGAGTGTATAAAACATTTGTATACATTTTAGAAAATAATAACAAATCAACACTTGGTAATTACCACTCGGGTTAAGAAGTAAAACATAACTACCAAAAATATAAAGAGAAACTATATGTTCATTAGTATCCTTAGTGAACGTCTAATGACAGAACCTGGGCAGATGAAGAGGTGGGTTGTTGTAGTGTAACCCCATCTTACAAAGAACGCCTCAAAAAGTCGGATTATGGAGTCATTTATTAAAGGCCAGTAGCATACGAGGGAGCAAAAGCTCTCCAGACCTCGCAGCCCTGAACAGTTTGCCACATCTGGCTTATATTGGCAGAATATCACAAAGGTATCGATTACATCTTTGGGTCTGGAATGAGGAACCTGTTTCGTACAAAGCTTTTACAGAAGTGAAACTGAGCAAGTTAGTTATCTAAAGTATCTACAAATCACTGAATCGACATTATTAATGTCCCAGAAACACATTATCTGGGACCACCGGGGCAATTTAGAATAATTGTGCTGTCCAGATTCTGGGACCACTGAGTCAACAGGAATGCACTATCTGTAGCTACTGAGGCAATTTAGGATAATTTTGTGCTCTTCTGATTCCGGGACCACTGAGTCAACCGAAACTCAGTTATCTGTAGCTACTGAGGCAATTTAGGATAATTTTGTGCTCTTCTGATTCCGGGACCACTGAGTCAACCGAAACTCAGTTATCTGTAGCTACTGAAACAATTTAGGATAATTGATCTGTCTTGGGTCCCAGAGGAATGTGCTTCGATGACCAGTGAGATCACAATCAATGGGACATTCAAATCGTCATCAAGGGAGTATTCAATCATACATAAGTTCAGAAAATAAAAATACCGTATTTTCCGGCGTATAAGACCACTGGGCGTATAGAAGATTTTGCTGGGTTAAAAAGTCGTCTTATACGCCGGAAAATATGGTAACTTTCTTTTGTTTTAGCAAACAAATAAGTACAGAACCCAAACAGCAGTTTCTACCTGAGATGATTGCTACCATACTTCAGGGTGAGACCCTAGCCTTCCCTCAAGAATGATCTTCTCCAGATACTTCCCTCTGCTGCACCCTGCTCTTGACTTGGGAGTGTGGAGCAATTTCCCATGTGTCTTCGGTCTCATCCTAAATATATGAATCTGGCAGATACTCTTTATTGCAATGGTAAATTAATTGTCAATGGATTTCCTTTCTGGATTTTTTTTTTTTACCTCAGTGGGTTAAAGGAGCTGTAATCTTCTCAGGAGTATGTCACCTCTTCATTGCATGTATCTCCCAGTATTTGAATGACTTGTGCACTTGCCTGTCTCCCTCCCTTGTCTAAGAGTTCTTAGAAGTGAAATTCGGGTCCCTGTCATCTTTCATCTCTAGCACAAACTCGGTCTACTGTAAATATTTATAGGATAAAATTCCCGCTAAGGATTGGACAGTTAAGTTGAGTTCTTCAAATCCTTGGCCAATGTTTTGCTCCAGAGGTCTCCTCTTTTCGGAGATAAGTGGCTGTCTGATGCTAAGTGGAGAAAGGATACCTCCTGTTTGATCTGTTCTTTGACAGCCGGGTAAAGTCAGAACTAGCTTGTTAGTTTGATAAGCGTGACCAGCCTCAGTACCTAAAGACTGTGCATAAGATAACTTCTCTCCAGCTCAGAGAGACTGTGCATAAGACACCTTCTCTCCAGCTCAGAGAAAATCCAGCCCCAGAAACCACGTATTCAACAGATGTGTCCGGAACATCTGAGCCCACGGCTGAGCAGACCACAGACACCAGGATGGACACGTTACCTGCTCTCATAGACATTACAGTGGAGGTGAGAAGGTAGAGAATGAGTAACGGAATTTAGTAAAGCGGGTGAGGAGTTCGAGGGTGGAAAGTGTTGCCCTAAAAATAAAAAGGCCTTTCAAAGGGAGGGGCAACAAGCATTTCTATGAGACCAATGAGAATAGCTATTCAGGAAGCACTGATTCACACAGAAGCCCCAATAGTGCTCTGCTTAGGACACAAAGGCAACTGGGTATTTATGAGAAAGGGGAGGGGAACAATTACATCAATAGAAGGAAGGCATTTCTACCGGTGAAGATAACATAATAGCTTGTTAGTTTGTTTTTAACATATTTTTATTGACTTCAGAGAGGAAGTGAGAGGGAGAGATAGATAGAAACATCAATGATGAGAAAGAATCATTGATCGGCTGCCTCCTGCACGCCCCCTACTGGGGATCAAGCCTCCTGCACTCCCCCTACTGGGGATCAAGCCCACAACCCAGGCATGTGCCCTTGAGGGGGAATTGAACCCTGGACCCTTCAGGCCGCAGGTGAGCGCTCTGTCCACTGAGTCAAACCAGCTAGGGCCTAAACAATGTTTTTACTTTTCAGTTCAATAGTCTTCAGTCAGGTAGTCATAATAACTGCTTTCTTGTTATCTTTGCAAACAGTTCTTTGGAAAACAATGTTGCTTGAGGCCCAGCCCAAAGTTTATTTTGCCCGGTTTCAACATTCCAAATGTTCGAGGCATAAGACGTGCAAGGCAGTTCCTCTGGCATGGCCACTCCAGCTCCATTTTAAAGGGGCTCCATTTATTTACTTATTTATTTTCACATTTCCCCCCTTTTGCTCCATATCTGTCCTTGGAAGCAGCACTGACCGGTTATTAAAGCATCGTTGGTGCCCCACTGTCAGGTGGCTCATTTGGGGTATGTCATGGTATTGTCGGTCCCTCGTCTCCAGGAAGGCTCATTCCTGGTATGTCATGTCCCCTGTGAGAGGGGGGTAGTTTGCTTTTTTTCTTAGGAGCCGTAGGCAATTGGCTATGAGAGCCCAACAACCTAACCCATAGAGAGGGCAGCCTGGGGTGAGGGGAGGGTTCAAGGACAAGGTGGCCTTTCAGCTGAGACATTCTGCCCCAGGGCCCAGGGAGGGGAAAGGGTGCACCAGGCAGCGGAGACAGCAAAGGACCTGACGTGGGAACAGAGGGCCAACATGACCAGGGGCTTGAGCAGCAGGGTGGAGGGGCAGCTCAAATAACTTACAGGGGTCAGATTACCAACGACATCACAACCCCATATTCCCAACAGGCCTGAGAGGACACTCATTCACACAGGGGATCCTGGCCCTGATACCCTGACAAGGACAGGTGGGCTCCTGTGATGTCAGTCACACCTGGAAAGTGAACTTCAGATCAAGGTAGGGAATGTCCACTCACATTTCAGAAGGATCTTACAGCCCACAGGCCAGCCGTAACATTGTGAGTCATCCGTTTCTCTCGGCAAGTATTGGCTGAGTCCCTGTTAAGTGCCAGGCTGTGGGAACGCAATGGTGAGCAAGGCCAGGTGGTCCTGCCCTCTCTCTAGTGGGGGAGGAGGGCAGGTGTTGACCAAGCAGCGTAGAGAACACATGGCAGTGAGCCTACTATGGCAGTGGAGGCCTCCGCTGCTCAGCGCTCTGGAGGCCTTCCCCTCCACGCACAGCCACCAGCAGGGGGCGCGCACAGTGGCCTCGCTCAGCACCGGGGGCTTTGCCTACTTTGGGTTCTCCTGCCCCGGGCATTTGGCTGTTTGCAACTCTGAGCAACTTGTGGCTCCGGGGAAGAGAATGCCAACTCCATTTCCCACTTGTGTCTCTTGATACTAATCAAGCGCCCAAGTTTGGAGAAACTATCTGGGGACCATCGCTCAGAAGTGAGGTGAACCTGGGGTCGCCTTCACTTGGCCCTCATCTGCCTGCCGCGCTGCGGCTGCCCCTTAGGGGTAATTTAATTTGCACCCAGGAGATGGAGGTGGGAACTTGAGAGCAAACTTTTAATGAGCTCCCAGGTGTCACGGGAAATCCCTTGGCACTGTCACCAGCAAAACTTGAAATTGGCTTTTTGGGGTTATTATGCCAGCAGAGTTTTTGCTGCGTGTGCAGGATGCATGTCCCACAGGGATCTTTAATACAAGTCAACTCTGTAATACTTTTAACCTATCTATGTTCTCCAGGAAGGATGCCCAGGGACCTTGATTGATGGGCACAGAGGGCACTGGGGTGGGCCCGGAGGTACAGGTTCAGACGACTTCTAATTGCCTGCTAAGGAGAACCCATCACACCACTTCCACTGAATTCTCTGGGCACTCGTTGGGCTTCTCCCACCGCCTTAATTTATTATTTTCATTTATTAAACAGAGACCAGCTGGCCCATGTTGTGGTGCAGCTAAACTTGCTGGCACTTAGTAAATGCTAGGTAGCATTGTTTCATCACTCAGTCGAGTTCAGCAGGGGTTTGAGCCGATCAGTTACGTCATTTGCCCAGCCCCATGCTTTGGAACTCATCCAGTCATGCATCCAAACCAACATTTAACTGAGCCCTTTCTGCGTGCCAGGCTCTAGGAATTCAAGCACCAAGTAAAATAAGGTCCCCTGCCTTCTGGTTTCACTCCTCCTGGAGTGAAAATAATTCATGAGAATATGAGTGAGTGAATCAGAGGGTTACACATTTGTATTATGGTGCTAAAGGAAATGAAAAACATACTGTGGTTTTCAAATTGTGTGTCCTAAAGCAGTGAACTAAATGCATCCATGTTTCTGAGACTGTTATATCACACACACACACACACACACACACACACACACACACACACACCTGAGTGACTGTTTGAGGTTGGGGTGCTGCAGGGAAAGAGGTGTTTTCTCAGGATTAAAGGCACCAAAGGGGAACTGACCAGGGAGAAAAGGAGGCTTCAGACAGAGGTCGCCATCCCTTCCCCCATTAGGTGTGGAAGGGGTGATGATGGACTCCTAAGTTCTTTTCTGATTTGGTGAGGACTGTTTCAAAATCAGGGACAGAAATGTCAATTTTAGGCAAAAAAAAAAATTTATATATATATACCTAAACCAACAGAAATGCAGTGACTTCTGCACTAGGACATGCAGGACTTGGGGGAGGTTACCTTGGGACTTGAGCCATGTCCTCAAGGCTCTCCTGCTTTGAAAGTTCCAGTTTTTGTGTGTGATTTTATTTCATTTGCTCTTTGCGCAGACAAGCATCATCTCCGTTCCTCTAGGCCGTTGACCCCACTGAGGGAAAAGAGGGCTTCTTTCTCCCACCACCCACATGCTTTTTTGTTTTATGGTAGAAACCAGTCATTGATGTTCCTGCTCATAGAGAAGTAGCCATACCTACCTTTCCTGAGAGTTCTGTAGTGGACGTGAATGAGTGGGGTACTAGACATAGTCAGTTTGTAACCTTTGACCAACATCTTCTCATTCCCCTTACTCTCAGCCGCTGGCAACCACAAATCTACTCTGTTTCCATGATTTTGGGCTTTTTAGATTGCACATGTGAGAGAGATCATACCATATTTGTCTTTCTCTGTCTGACTTATTTCATTCAGCATAATACCATCAAGGCCATCTATGTTGTCACAAAAGCAGGATTTCCTTTTGTTTTTATGGATGAAAAACATTCTTGTGTGTGTGTGTGTGTGTGTGTGTGTGTGCCCCAAATTTTCTTTATTCATTCATCCATTGATCATTGTGGATGTTTAGGTTGTTACCATGTCTTGGCTATGGTGAATAATAAGGGTGCAGATATCACTATGAAAGAGTGGTTTCAATTCTTTCCTATAAAAACCGAAGTAGGATTGCTGGATCATAGGGTAGTCATTTTTAATTTTTTTAGGAGCCTCCATACTGTTTTCCATTATGGCATCCCCACCCACAGTGCATGAGGGTTCCCTTTTCTCCACTTCCTTATCATTGGGTTATTTATCCAGTTCTGTGCTTTGGGCCAGCTTAGCATCAAAGACCCTTGCTGCTTCCCATAGACATAACTAATGGACATTTGAACCTTACATATTCCACATGATTAACAGCTAGGATTACTTCAGGTGGTGATAAGACCTATGAGAGAAATAAATGGAGTAATGGGATGGAAATTAACGGGGATGGGTGGTACTTCTGCAGTGAAGGAAGAGCCTCTATGAGGAGGTGCCATTTCAGTCACACCCTAAATTATGAGATGCAGCCACAAAAGAGCATCCCCAACAAAGGGAACAGCATGTGAGAAGGCCCAAGGAGAGGAAAGACTGAGTATAACGGGAGATCAGAATGGAGGCCAGGGTGACCGAGTGCACTGAGGGAGGGAGAGGAGGCTCCCGGTGTCAGCAGGGGCTCGGTGGTGCACAGACCCTTTGGCTATGAGAGGAGATCAGCATTTGTAGCAGGATATCACCTTGAGAAGTGAACTAAGGTTTCTTCCATTCTCCACCTCCTTGCATTTTGGGGCACCCCACCACTCTCAGCAATTGCTTCTGATATGTGTGACCCACAACGAGGGGAAAGAGCTGATGCAAGAAGCATAGATACTAAAAGGCTTGCCTTTAAGTTCAAAGACACACTCTTAAAGCTCATAGCTGAAATAATAGGCATGGAAGATAAGGTTGTTAGAGCCAGGCTTTCTGCATTTTCCTTAAGACCAGGGCCAGGGATGTCCCCTTTCACCACTCTTATTCAACACTAGGGGCCTGGTGCACGAAATTCATGCACGCGGGGGGGGGGGGTCCCCTCAGCCCAGCCTGCCCCCTCTCACATACTGGGAGCCCTCAGGGGATGTCCTACTGACGGCTTAGGCCTGCTCCCTTTGTGGGAGGCGACCAGGCTGATGAGGGGAAGGCACCAGCCCCATCATACCACTGCTGCAGCCACTGCCAGTCACAGCAGCCGCCAAGGTGTTTTCATCAATACGGACTCCAGTCCCTTCACCATGAAAAAATGACAGCTTTCTTTAGGCATTTTCAAGATGTGTCTTTCATAGGATATGCATTTCTTTCTTTCTTTCTTTTTTTTATCCTCACCTAAGGATATGTTTCCATTGACTTTTAGAGAATATGGAAGAGAAAGGGAAAGACAGAGAGAACATCAAAGTGAGAGGAACACTTTGATTGGTTGCCTCCTGCATGAGCCCTGACCTGAGCCCCAGCCAGGGAGGAGCCTGCAACCTAGGTACATGCCCTTGATGAGAATCAAACCTGGACCCTGAGGTCGGCAGGCTGAGGCATTATCCACTGAGCCAAATCGGCTAGGGCAAGATATGACATTTCTTAGCCCTCCAGCAGCAGACCTTCATTTTTTTCTCCAGGAGTGTGGTGGAAAAATCCTAGATCACCTTTTTGGATTCTTATTACCCAAGTTACTAAGAATATTACCAGTGGCATACAGGGAGCTTAGCCAATGAAGGGGCAGAAAAGGTGTTTCCTCTGTAGTTCACACCAATCATCGGCTGGGCCCCTGCCCAGGCCTAAATCCTCGGGTCCTGGGCAGGGGCCCCCCAGCTCCCTCTGATCACCAGCTCGGCCCCTGCTCAGGCCTAAAGCCTCTGGCTGAGGCTTGCCCCTGCCCAGGCCTAAAGCCTCTAGCCGAGGCTTTAGGCCTGGGCAGGGGCCCCCCAGCTCCCTCTGATCACCAGCTCGGCCCATGCTCCCTCCAATCGCCAGCTCCACCCACCTCAGCTGATCACAGGCTAGGCCCTGCCCAGGGGCCCCCTGGCTTAGGCTCTTCTCAGGCTGCTCAGGGCTCACACGGGGCCTACCTCCAAGTGACCTGGGTGCCGAGGATGATCCTGGGACTCAGGCCGCTGGCGCCTACTTATGCAAATTAACCGCCATCTATGTTGGGTTAATTTGCATGCTCACTCTGATTGGCTGTGGGCATACCAGAGATATGGTCAATTTACATGTTTGTCTATTAATAGGTAAGACTAGGGGCCCGGTGCACGAAATTCGTGCACTGAGGTGTTGGGTCCCTCAGCCCAGCCTGCCCCCTCTCACATACTGGGAGCCCTCAGGGGATGTCCTACTGAGGCAACCAGGCTAACCAGGGGAAGGTACCAGCCCCATCACCCCACTGCTGCAGCCACTGCCAGTCACCACAGCCATCAAGGTGTTTTCATCAACATAGACTCCAGTCCCTTTACCATGAAAAAATGACAACTTTCTTTAGGCATTTTCAAGATGTGTCTTTCATAGGATATGACATTTCATTATTTATTTATTTTTATCCTCACCTGAGGATATGTTTCCATTGATTTTTAGAGAATGTGGAAGAGAAAGGGAAAGACAGAGAGAAACATCCAAGTGAAAGGAACACTTTGATTGGTTGCCTTCTACATGAGCCCTGACCTGGGCCCCAGCCAGGGAGGAGCCTGCAACCTAGGTACATGCCCTTGATCAGAATTGAACCGGACCCTGCAGTCGGCAGGCCTAGGCATTATCCACTGAGCCAAACTGGCTAGGGCAGAATATGACATTTCTTAGCCCTACAGCAGTGGACCTTCCTTTTTTCCTCCAGGAGTGTGGTGGAAAAACCTAGATCACCTTTTTGGATTCTTATACCCAAGTTACTAACAATATTACCAGTGGCAACCAGGGAGCTTAGCCAATGAGCGGTGAGAAAAGGTATTTCCTCTGTAGTTCACACCCATAGCCTCCGATCTCTGGCTTCGCCCCTGCCAAGGCCTAAAGCCTCGGGGCCTGGGCAGAGGCCCCCCAGCTCCCTCCGATCGCCTGATCACCTGGCTCTTCCCCTGCCCAGGCCCCAAGCCTCTGGCCCGGACAGGGGACCCCCAGCTCCCTCCGATCGCCCTGATCTGCCCCTGCCCAGGTCCCAAGCCTCTGGCTGGGGCTTGGGGCTGGGCAGGGGACCCCCAGCTCCCTCTGATCACCCGGCTCTGCCCCTGCCCAGGCCCCAAGCCTCTGGCCCAGACAGGGGATCCCCAGCTCCCTCCGATCGCCCGGCTCCACCCCTGCCCAGGAGCCCCCTGGCTCAGGCCCTTCCCAGGTTGCTCAGGACCCAGGGGGGGCCTACCTCGGAGTGACCTGGGTGCTGAGAAAGTTCCCAGGACCCAGGCTGCTGGGCGCCTACGTATGCAAATTAACCTCCATCTTTGTTGGGTTAATTTGCATACTCACTCTGATTGGCTGTGGGCATAGCAAAGGTACGGTCAATTTACATGTTTGTCTATTATTAGGTATGATGATGATAATACTGAAAGTCCTAGCCACAGCAATCAGACAAGAATAAATAAAAGGCACCAAATTGGAAAGGAGGAAGTAAACTGTCATTATTTGCAGATGACATGATACTATATAGAGAGAATTCTATAGATTCCACCAAAAACTACCAGAACTGATAAATGAATTTAGTAAAATTTAGTAAGACAATGAGGAAAGAAATTGAAGAAAATCCTATATAATAAAGAGGTAATATGCAAATTGACCATCACTTGAACACACAAGATGGCCTCCCACATGTGCACACAAGATGGCTGACACAGAAGGGCAGTTGTAGATGATCAGGCCAGCAAGGGAAGGCAGTAGGGAGGGACCAGGCCTGAAAGGGAGGGCAGTTGGGAGCAACCAGCCCTACAGGGGAGGGCAGTTGTGGGGGACCAGGCCTGCAGGGGAGGGCAGTTGGGAGGGACCAGGCCTGCAGGGGAGGGTAGTTTTGGGGAACCAGGCCTGCAGGGGAGGGCAGTTGAGTGGGACCCAGGCCTGCAGGGGAGGGCAGTTGGGGGGGACCAGGCCTGCAGGGGAGGGCAGTTGGGAGTGACCAGGCCTGCAGGGGAGGGCAGTTGGGGGTGACCAAGCCTGCAGGGGAGGGCAGTTGGGGGTGACCAGGCCTGCAGGGGAGGGCAGTTGGGGGTGACCAGGCCTGCAAGGGAGGCAGTCGTGGGGGACCAGGCCTGCAGGGGAGGGCAGTTGGGAGGGACCAGGTCGGCAAGGAAGGGCAGTTGGGGGGCGGGGGGACCCAGGCCTGCAGGGGAGGGCAGTTGGGGGCAACCAGGCCTGCAGGGGAGGACAGTTGGGGGTGACCCAGGCCTGCAAGGGAGGACAGTTGCGGGGGGACCCAGGCCTGCAGGGGAGGGCAGTTGAGGGGACCGGGCCTGCAGGTGAGGGCAGTTGCGGGGGACCAGGCATGCAGGGGTGGGCAGTTGGGGGTGACCAAGCCTCCAGGGGAGGACCTTGGGAGGGACCAGGCCTGCAGGGGAGGGCAGTTGGGGGTAGACCAGGCCTGCAGGGGAGGGCAGTTGGGGGTGACCAGGACTGCAGGGGAAGTCAGTTAGGGGTGACAGGGCCAGCAGGGGAGAGCAGTTGGGGGCAACCAGGCCTGCAGGGGAGGGCAGTTGGGGGCACCCAGGCCTGCAGGGGAGGACCGTTAGGGGCAATCAGGCCGGCAGGGGAGCAGTTAGGCATCAATCAGGCTGGCAGGTGAGTGGTTAGGGGGTGATCAGGCTGGCAGGCAGAAGCGGTTAGGGGCAATCAGGCAGGCAGGCAGGCGAGCGGTTGGGAGCCAGCAATCCTGGATTGTGAGAGAGATGCCTGACTGCCCATTTAGGCCTGATCCGGATCGGGCCTAAACAGGCAGTCAGTTGGACATCCCTCGAGGGGTCCCAGATTGGAGAGGGTGCAGGCTGGGCTGAGGGACAAAGCCCCGGCCCCCATGCTCGAATTTCGTGCAGCAGGCCTCTAGTACAAAATAATATTGAATGTTAATTGTAATTAAAAATAAAATTTAAAAAAAATTTTTAAGAAGAGCCAGGCTTTCTGAGAGAGAAAGTAATAATGGCAACATTTATTGAGCATTTACTGTTCGCCAAGCACAGGTAGTCAACCCTGAGGTACACACTGCTGCCTCTTTGCCCAGAGGAGGAAACCAGGGCACAGAAAGGGAGTTGCCTTGCCCAGGGCACACAGCAGAGCTGAGACTTAAAGCCAAGCAGTCTGACTCTGGAACCCACACCCTTAGGGGCAAGTTTGGTTTACAATGGTCTGGCATTGAGTTTCAAGGTCAAAGGATGGCCCCTCCCTCACTCCACCCCAAGGAGGGACTTGGAGGTGAAAGGTCAGGGATGAGGGTTGGGGGGCACTCCAAACCCTCTTGTGAGAGTGCCTGGTACACAGTGGGGGCTCAACCAGTACCTGTTGGACAGGTTGCCTGGACAGCATCAAGGGGTGGGGGGAGGGGGGGGGGAGGGAAGAGAGGGGCTTCCTAGAGGCAGAGCAGGGGATCACCTGAGAGACACACTGGGGGTGGGGGGGGGGGCGTGTAGGGAGGGGGCAGGCACAGGGTGGGGCTGCTGACAAGGGCCGGAAGGAACTTGAGTCCTGCAGAGGATGCCGGGTAGGCATCCGGGACTCGTAGGAATGAATCTGCCTCTATGGGTTCTCCGTGATTTAGAACCTCAACTGTGCCGCTCAAGCCCATCTTTAACCCTGGGCCCCCTCCTGCTCAAACACCTCCCATGGCTCCCACCTCCCCACAGGATAAAATCCATAAGTGGTCTCTGGGAGAACTCTCCATCCGCTATCAGCGTGGAGCCCTAGACAGAGGCAGTCAGGGTCTAGGGCTCAGGGTCACTTTCCCCTCCTCCCCCTCCCCCTCCCCAAGGTATGCCCAGCCCCTGGGTCCCCACCGGCCTCAAAAGCCTCCTAGTGGCTCTCGGAGAGGCTGGGGCAGAGGAGACAGCAGTTTTATTGCCCGGAACCTGCAAAGGAGGTGTGTGGGGTCAAGGGTTGACCCAGCCGGGGTGGCGCAGGGTCACTGTGGGCCGGCGCTCAGCGGCTCCACCCGCAGCCAAAGGCCGCCCTCGGCGCGCAGGATGAGCTCGGGCTTCCGGCGCGGCTCGGCCTCCTCGCACAGGACGCGGAAGCGCAGCAGCGTGAGCGCCAGGACCACCTTCATCTCGGCCATGGCGAACGTCTGCCCGATGCAGTTCCTGTGGGCGAGCGGGGGAGGGAGAGGGGCGCAGCAGATGGTGTCCGGACCGTGGCCCAAGACCCCCATCCATGCCCTGTGCCCGGGATTGGGGGGGGCTACTGTGCCCGAGATGGGGGGGCTACTGTGCCCGGGATGGGGGGGCTACTGTGCCCGGGATGGGAAGGGGCTACTGTGCCCGGGATGGGGGGGGGCTACTGTGCCCGGGATGGGGGGGCTACTGTGCCCGGGATGGGGGGGGCTACTGTGCCCGGGATGGGGGGGGGCAACTGTGCCCGGGATGGGGGGGGCTACTGTGCCCGGGATGGGGGGGGCTACTGTGCCCGGGATGGGGGGGCTACTGTGCCCGGGATGGGGGGGGCTACTGTGCCCGGGATGGGGGGGGGCTACTGTGCCCGGGATGGAGGGCTACTGTGCCCGGGATGGGGCGGCTACTGTGCCCGGGATGGGGGGGCTACTGTGCCCAGGATTGGGGGGGGGCTACTGTGCCCGGGATGGAGGGCTACAGTGCCCGGGATGGAGGGGGCTACTGTGCCCGGGATGGGGGGCTACTGTGCCCGGGATGGGAAGGGGCTACTGTGCCCGGGATGGGGGGGCTACTGTGCCCAGGATTGGGGGGGGCTACTGTGCCCGGGATGGAGGGCTACAGTGCCCGGGATGGGGGGGGCTACTGTGCCCGGGATGGGGGGGCTACTGTGCCCAGGATGGGGGGCTACTGTGCCCGGGATGGGAAGGGGCTACTGTGCCCGGGATGGGAAGGGGCTACTGTGCCCGGGATGGGGGGGCTACTGTGCCCAGGATTGGGGGGGGCTACTGTGCCCGGGATGGAGGGCTACAGTGCCCGGGATGGGGGGGGCTACTGTGCCCGGGATGGGGGGGCTACTGTGCCCAGGATGGGGGGCTACTGTGCCCGGGATGGGAAGGGGCTACTGTGCCCGGGATGGGGGGGCTACTGTGCCCGGGATGGGGGGGCTACTGTGCCCGGGATGGAGGGCTACTGTGCCCGGGATGGGGCGGCTACTGTGCCCGGGATGGGGGGGGCTACTGTGCCCGGGTTGGGGAGGGGATACCGTGCCTGGGAACCCATGCAGGCTGGCAGATCCCCTGGCTCCAGCCCCAAACTCGGAGCCGCACGCAGGCGGAAGCGGCTCTGAGCACATGGGTTTCCTTCCTTGAACCCACGCAACCCCCCTAACCTCGGGGGAGGGAAGGGAAGGAGAGGCAGGCTCTGTCCTTCTTCAACCCCCCTTCCCGCCCTCACTGTCCTCTGGGACCTCAGCCCCAGGTCCCTGCCCCATCACCCTCACCTGGGCCCCGCAGAGAAGGGAATGAAAGCCAGAGGTGACCGCTCCTGGATCTTTTCTGGTTCGAAGCGGAAAGGGTTATAGACCTGAGGGCGAGACCAAGACAGGGCGCTGGGTGGGGTCCCCCGACGCCGGCCTTGGAGAGGCAGCCGGGGTGTGTGATGGGGGGGAGGGGGGGAGTGATGTCTGATTTGCCAGATCAGAACCCTGCTTACCCCCCCCCTCCAGGTCCCCCAAAGGGAGTGGACAAGGATGAGGGAAGGGGAAGGCAGCACCTCAGGGTCTGGCCAGACGGATGGGTTGTGATGGGTCCCAAAAATGCTGATAAGGCAGGTAACACCTGTGGGAGAGGAGGGGCCGGTCAGGAGGAGGCCCCCTGCCTGAGGGGCCCCTCTTTCTGCCGGATGGCTCCTCCCCCTGTCACGGCCAGCACCTTTGGGGATGACCCTGCCGTCGGGGAGCGTGATGTCCTGGGTGCAGCAGCGGGAGATGACGGTGACCGGGGGGTGCAAGCGCAGGCTCTCCTTGATGCACATGGTCAGGAAGGGCAGCTGGGCCAGGTCGTCCCTACGGAACCCACACAGTTATCCACTCACAGCAAAACCAGGCGCACACACACCCCTTCCCAGCTCCACGAGATCGTCTCTCTGGGTAACAAAATAAATTCCAGAGGGATCGAATATCTCCAGACTCAATAGGTTGTGTACATTAGATGTGTACAGCTTTTTGTATGTCGACCACACTTCAATAAAGCTGTTTAAAATTAAAAGAAAAGAAAATGAGTGTCACAAAAGTACTAGGGAAAATTCTAGAAGCTTTTCTGAGCAACACAACACAAGAATGCCAACCATAATAAAGGTTTACAAATTTGCATTAAAAAAAATATTCTTTATGGCAAGAGAGCAAAATCAAAAGGCAAATGAGTAAGAAAGAAAAAACACACACATCCAATATTTTACTTATCACGGTACTAGAGATAGTAGCTAATGCAGTTGGGCAAGGGATAAAAGGAGAGGAATATAAGTGAATGTGGGCGTAAATGTGCCATTTCCGGCAGATGGTGATTTCATAATTAGAAAACAAGAGAATCCACTGGAAGAGCTAAATTCTTTTTCTTTAATCCCCTTCTTTTTGTGTGATGAATTAAATTTCTAATAGCTGATATAGTTAACTGGTTCATAATTGGAAAACTACAAAACTACCCCTGAAAGGACACACAGGAAATTATTAGTGGAAATTACTCCTAGGGTGAGGATTAAGAAGAATGTTTATTTATTTTTTAAATGTATTTTTATTGATTTCAAAGAGGAAGGGAAAGGAAGAGCTAGAAACATGATGAGAGAGAATCATTGATCGGCTGCCTCCTGCACACCCCCTACTGGGGATCAAGCCCGCAACCCAGGCCTGTGCCCTTGACCGGAATTGAACCTGGGACCCTTCAGTCCTCGGGCTGACACTCTGTCCACTGAGCAAAACCGACGAGGGCGGAAGTGTGTTTTTATTACAAACTCTTTTGAACTCTTTTCTCTTTAACTAGGTGCATACTTGTGTTTGGAGTCTCGGTTGAAAAAGCATGAACGTTTTTCTTCACCTCACAGGACTGCTGTGCTGAGCAAAGCCTTGGAGGGGAGAACATCGCCTCCAAAATGCCTGTCCAGCCTCAGACCTCCTCGCCACCTCCAGCCCCTGGGCTGGCGAAGGCTCAGAACCTCCTCCCTGGGCCCCAGGCGACAGCGGGTCCTCTCCAGTATGTCTCCCACACTAGCCCTAGAAAGATCTCTCCGGTGCCCAGATCTGCCCTGCCCAAACACTTCCAGCGGGTCCTCCTTGTCCTGGGGTTAAAATGGAAGCCGTTAATATTGCTTTCAAAGCCTTCCACATCTCTCTCTCTCTCTCTTCTTGCCTCCCTCCCTCTCTTCCTTCCTCCTCCCTTCTCCTTTCTCTCGCCTTCCTTCCCTCTTCACCCTCCCTCTCCCTCTGCCATTCTCGCTGACTCCCTAACTGGGCCCGGGCTGTCTCTTTTTACCTAACGGGGCCAGGTCAGTAGATACATGCAAACATCGACTGATCAGCATTCAGGGTCACAGCAGACACACACACTTTCTGCCCTCAGCCTTGCCCATCTTCCTTTCAACTCCTGCCCCTGAGCTGGGACTGTTCCCTGACCAGGCTGGGAACTCCCAGAATGCACCGAGCTGGAGATGGGAGGGCAGTGTGGCAGTGTTTGTTGAATAGGGACTGGATGGGGGAAGATTCAGGTGTAACTGGACAAGAGTTGAGTGGCTTTATGCCTCGGTGTCCCCTATGAATCCTGGACTGAACAATATGGAAGGAATTAGGAGGCAAGAGATAAGTAAATATTCAGGTTGTGAAGATATTTGGAAAAATGAAAAAAGTGATATCAGAGAGGACAGGAAGGGAGTGGAGGAGAAGCTGACTCACTGAATATGCCCTCACACATGGTCACTAATTTTCTCAGCAGCCCAGATCTTTCTGTCCCAAAAGCCTGTAACTTTTTCCCTGCTATCCAGGCTGGGTACCAGACCCTGCCTCTGGACTCTGCTTCCATTCCCACTAAATGGGAGGACACAGTGACAGAATCAACAAAACGGTCTTCCCTCTTCCCCACTTTGGGGGCAGAGCCAACGAGAGGGGCTCAGGAAGAGGCCAGGAGGACCCGCACTCACCATTCAATCTCTTGAGGCTCACGGTCGCCCAGGAGTTGTTGCACCTCCTGCCGGCAGCGCTCCTGGTATTCTGGGTGCCTTGCGAGGTTGTACAGGACCCAGGAGAGGCCGCTGGCTGTGGTGTCATGGCCTGGGAGGCAGTCAGACGGGCTTGGGTCTCAGGCACCAGAAGGTGGGCCGTGCCCTTATGCTAAGGCCCTCGGGGAGGACGGGGAAGAGTGGGAGGGATGAGGTGGTCCAGGGCCCCCTGCCAAGTCCCTGGGGTAGACAGACCCCTGCCTCCTCTGTACTCCCACACTGGGACCCTCACCCTCAAACATGAAGGTGTCAGCCTCAGCTCGGATGTCCTCATCTGATAATTCCTTCCCATCTTCATCCTGTAGAGAGAGCAAGACTCCCCAAATCACTCCGGCTCTGACGGCCCCTGCGGCAATCTCTGAAGTTCCATCGTCCGTTCACAAACCGAAGCCCACACTGCACTCCTAGACCTCCCTTTCTCACCAGCACCAAGAGGCCTCAGCCCACAGGCCTCCTCCTGGCCTCATTGCCTCCTGGCCATGGAGGGCTTTCTGGTTTTAAAAAAGTTACTGGATGCCGAAACCGGTTTGGCTCAGTGGATAGAGCGTCAGCCTTCGGACTGAAGGGTCCCGGGTTCGATTCCGGTCAAGGGCATGTACCTTGGTTGCGGGCACATCCCCCGGTGGGGGGGTGTGCAGGAGGCAGCTGGTCGATGTCTCTCTCTCATCGATGTTTCTAACTCTCTATCCCTCTCTCTTCCTCTCTGTGAAAAATCAATTAAAAAAAAAAAAAAGTTACTGGCAACCTGGGTTACAGATGATTGAATTGCCTTGGAAATTAGAAAGTGACCATTGCTCCAGAGCCAGTGGCTCGCATTCTAGGATGGTCATTCCAGAAGCTCTACCTTCCCTGGACATGAAGAATGGGTTATAAATCTATAGAACCTATAGACTTTGCCTTCTCAAAGGATTTGTTTATGCTCCAAAATCATAACAGTCTCCTCCTCTTCCTCTTCTTCCTCCTTCTCCTCCCCCCCCCCTCTCTTCCTCCCACCATCTACTGAAGAAAGGGCAGATGTGCCAGCTGTCCCATGTAAGTTATAAGATTCAAAATGTGCAGGTACCTCTCCTGTGATGCAAGCATGGTAAACATATCATGTAGCCCTCAGAAGAATGTGGGAGCAGGGAACCAGGGCTATAGTTCTAATCTGGCTACTATTACTGCTATGAGTAATAATGGGCTGCTCTGATCCACCGTTCTGGTATCCTATCTAATAAAAGAGTAATATGCAAATTGACCATCACTCCAACACACAAGATGGTTGCCCCCATATGGACACAAGATGGCCGCCACAAGATGGCCAGCAGGGGAGGATAGTTGTGGGCGATCAGGCCAGCAGGGGAGGGCAGTTGGGAGGGACTAGGCTTGCAAGGGAGGGCAGTTGGGGGCGATCAAGCCTGCAGGGGAGGGCAGTTAGGGGTGACCAGGCCAGCAGAGGAGGGAAGTTGGGGGTGACTGGGCCTGCAGGGAAGGGCAGTTGGGGGGCACCCAGGCCTACAGGGGAGAGCAGTTGGGGGGAACCAGGCCTGCAGGGGAGGGCAGTTAGGGGTGACCAGGCCTATAGGGGAGGGCAGTTAGGGGCAAACAGGCTGACAGGGGAGTGGTTAGGGCGTGATCAGGCTGGCAGGCAGAAGAGGTTAGGGGCAATCAGGCAGGCAGGCAGGCGAGCAGTTGGGAGCCAGCAGTCCTGGGTTGTGAGAGGGATGTCCAACTGCCCGTTTAAGCCCGATCCTACCAGGATGGGGCCAAATGGGCAGTCGGACATCCCTTGAGGGGTCCCAGATTGGAGAGGGTGCAGGCTGGGCTGAGGGACACACCCCCCATGCACAAATTTCATGCACCGGGCCTCTAATATATATACATACACACATACATACACTAGACTAACTTATTGGAAGTAGAATAAAACCTCAGGCCCTTCACAGTTTCAAACTTAGCAATCCCCTACAGCTGCACTGCACACAGTCATCTCTAAAACTTATCCCTGACTATCCCTCCCTTCCTCAAGCACCCTCCAGGGCTCCCCAGTGCCCTCTGCATCAAATCCCAGCTCTTCAATTTGACATTTGAAATCGAGGTCCATTCTTCCTTTTCAATTCAGATGCCCACCTTGGTCAGCAGGAGCACATCAATGAAGTCCAAAGTCTTGGTCTTGGCCTTGGCCTTCAGGAAGTCCTCCACACCCTGATCAGGGAGGGTGCGGCGCCGCTCCCGGATGACAGCATCTGTGAAGTCGTGCACCAGGCGGCAGGCCCGGCGGAAGCGCTGTCCGTCAGGGGTGAGGTAGTACAGGAAGTCGATGTACAGGAAGAGTTGATGGTGTCGTTTTGTCACAAGGGCACTGAGCTCCAAGATGGCGGCAATATATTCGCTGGGCCTCCTGCAGGATGAGGGGAGGGAGGGAAGCAACAACTTGGTTCACTTAAAGCCTGAGGTGTTCCACCTACCAGGAGCCAGGAGTTACCTCCCCTTAGGAAACTGAGAAGCCAGGATCAGACGGCCCTGCAGATACGTGGTGGGGATGATCCAGAAACATGATTCTCCCTGAGCGGCCTCCATGCCCCAGGCACCCAGAGCCACGGCTTAGACATCATGCTTCTCTCCTCTCTCTCCTCCCCAGTATCTGCCCTTCTCCTTCCCTAAACTCCCCACACAGCTCAGACTTCATCCTCTCCTAACTGGCCAATGGGCCCAGCCCCCTCCCTAGTCTCCTTGCATCCAAGTCAACACCATCCAATTGGTCTTCTCTAGAGTGAGATGTCCAGGCTTAGCTTGGGTCACAACACGCGTCTGCTCAAACACCTTCCATGGCTCCCGGGAAGCCTCAGGATAAAGATCATACCCCACTTCTTGGCTTATTAACGGCCCAAAGATCTCACCCCTGCTAAGTCCTCTCACTTCACTTCTCCTCACTGTTTCACACACCCTGCTCATTCCAGCCTCCTGGCCTTTAGCAAACGGTTCTACCTGAAGGGATCACTCTTTCTCATTCCCCTTCCCCTTGTCCTTCAATGTCCAGCCCTGACCCACCTCCTCCAGGAAGGCCCTTATGATTGCCCTGGTCAGTATCCCCCTCCACCTACTCCCTTGGGCTCGTGGCTCATGCTCCCAGGCTCTGGGAAGAGACTCACTCCTGGCAATTGCTGTCAAAACTGAAGACACATTTCTGCAGACTGTCCAGGGTCATGAGGCTGATGTGTTCAAACATGTCCAGACGGGTGCTGCCCTCTGAGACCAGGCGCTTCCACTTGGCCTGGACAGAGAAGGGCATAGAGCTGAGGCTTCCCTGAGCCCTTCCCCAACCCAACCACCTGGATGGAGCCCCCAGACCCTGCCTCTTGGTCCTCTGCCCCAGGCACCCATCCCCAGGGAGGACCAGGCTTGAGTGGGAGTATAAGCTATTACTCTTAGGGCATGAAGAGCCCATGGCTGGGAGGCAGGGGACCCGGGTCCAAGGTTCACACTCTTTACAATGTGGTTTTTCAACAACTACCATTAGGAGTTGGAACCTATTGCACCGCCATTTAGTCCTGTGCTGGCCTTTTGTCTTGCGTTGGCCAATAGACTGTGGTGAGAATGAGGAGGTGTTGATCCTAATCCAGGATCTCAAGAGGGATTGCAGCCACCTCTCAGTCTCTTGGAACCCTGCCTCTGCCATGTGAACAGCCTGAGATGCCCAGGAAGGAGAGAGAGAGAGAATCCCATGAAACCAAGCCTCGTTGTCCCAGCTGAGAGCTTCCTAGGTCAGCATGCAGCCAGTCGAGGCCCAATCTCATGAAAGGACTGAGCCGAGAGCAGCAGAGCTGCCCCACAGCTGACCACAGGTAATGAGTAACCACAGCCACACCCAGAAGACCCCCTCCAATGGACTCACAGGCTTGTTGGCCAATAATAACCCTTGTTGGTTTGTTACTCAACAATAACTAGTGTGCAATATTCATCATTCTCATCCATCATGTCTCAGAGCTCCAAGGCTTCTGTGGGGGAAACATGGAAACTAAAGCCTTCTGAACACCTACTGTGTGTCAGGGACATGACTCCATTATATCATCATCACACTACGAAATTATTCCAATTTTACAGCTGAGGAAACTGAGGCTCAGGAAGGAAG
This sequence comes from Eptesicus fuscus, assembly GCF_027574615.1. Classification (NCBI taxonomy): domain Eukaryota; kingdom Metazoa; phylum Chordata; class Mammalia; order Chiroptera; family Vespertilionidae; genus Eptesicus; species Eptesicus fuscus. The sequence goes on from NC_072478.1 coordinate 18,515,632, forward strand.
AGCAATGGCCCAAAATCTACCCAGAAGAGTCAGAATTCCAGTCAAGATGCCTCTGAGCCCCCAGTACCCACGAGGCTCCACTGAGACCCTGACTGAGTTCAAGAGGCTCACATGCATGATATTCGTGCTGTCATTGAAGATCTTCATGTAGGGCTTCAGGATGTTGAAGTGGAAGGCGGGGGTCAGCAGGCGGCGGTGGTGGCTCCACTTGTCACCAGCACTCAGCAGAAGCCCATCCCCTAGCAGAGGCAGCCACGGGGAGTGGGCAAGTAGCACTTCCCCTGGTCCCCCAAGGGTGTCCCCAACCTGCTCCACCCTCAGTTACTCACCCAGCCAGGGCTTCAGAGAGCTGTAGAAGACCATGTCCTTGGGGGCGATGGCAGCTGACATGAATGAGGACCATCAGGACCGTGGAGGGGGTGAGGAGAGGGACTTTTGATGTGGGGAGGGGGCTCCCAGCCAGGGGTCTGCATTCCCCCTCCAAACCCAGCATAGCAGAAATAGGACAAGGGCAGAGGAAATGGCAAGGAGCGGGGAGGCGAGGGGGCACCAGACCAGGCTGCAACACAGAGCAGAGCAAAGGCAGAGCCCAAAGACACACTTCTACATGCTTAGACGCATCTTAACATGGCACAACATGTTTTAGCATGCCTTGACGTGGCTCCTACATGGTCCAGCATGCTCTACACACCCAAACACAGCACAACACTCTACAAAATGCCTTTACATGGGCCTCAGACACCCCATCTTTCCCAGCACTCTCTGATATCTGCTGGGACATCTGACATGGCCCCAACATGTTTTAACATGTCCTGACATGGCTCAAACAAGCACGACAGACCCTGGCATGATGCAACATATTCTGACATGGAATCAAAGACAATCTGACATGGCTTCAGTGTGTCCCACAGACATCCCCAGATAGTATTTAAATATGGTCCCATTAATGTCACAGATGTGAACCAGGTGTGACCCAGGCACAGGCTAGGACCTGCCTTAACAAGACTCACATAAGGTCTCAGACATTTCTTAGAGGGACCCTGGGTCTCAGACATCACACAGATCCAGAGCATGGCCCAGACATGGTCAGCAGCAAAACCAGACAATCTCAAATGGCATCTCAGACAAGCACCTCCAGAGAGTCCCCAACATGCCTCAGAGACACTGGCCAAGCTGAGCCCCAGACATGACTGAGGCCAGCTCCATTTGACCCCAGGTATAAACATGTATCAGCCATCACTAGGACACACGTGGAAACATAAATGTGACCAGGGATGGCCATTCAGAAGATGTCACCCCGGTGTGAACAGACATGACTAGAGGTGGGGCAGGTGGGGGTCCAGGTGAGACAGAGGCAGTGGCGTCTCCGCCATGGCCCCTCCTGTCTGCACCCGGGTCACCTGCCCAGCTGGAGGCAGCACAGAGACCAAGCTGTGGTCAGAGGGGTGTCTACCTGGAGCAAAGAGCACAGGTTTGATGTAGGTGGGATGGAAGATTCGAACGACCGCATACCAGGGCCCCACCCACCAGCCGCACACATCCCCATAGGTGCTCGCCAGGCCCTGTTCGTACAGCAGACCTTCCTCTGAGCTCCGAATCTGGAGAGGAACAAAGAGGACCCAGTTCACACTGTAAAGGGGGCCAAGAGAAGACTCTTATCCAGCAGGTCATCCTCCTCCTGGGGTCCCTCCCCGTACCCTCAACACTCAACACTCAGGGTCTTTTCTCATTTGGATTCCAAGCACCACATTCACCTGGCTTCTCTTCTGTCCCCGTTTTCTAGATAAGGAAACTGAGGCTCTGAACAGCAACGTCACTTATCCGTGGTCTCCCAGACAGTAGGTGGGATGCCTGAGACCTGAGCCCGGGTCTGTCTGAATCCAGGACCTGCGTTCTTAACTATTGAGCTTCGTTGAACTCCAAAACGATGACTCTGAGAACCCTATGCCTGCCACGACGGGGCAACGAGAGTGGCAGTGGCTGAGTGAGGAACTGGGCCACGCCAGGCAGATTAGAGTGAATCCTGCAGCCTTTCCTGGAACTGTTGGGAATAAGCTCACTTTTCCACGGGGGTTGAGCTTCTGGGATTCATCTTTACCAGCGTGCGAGTGAAGGGCTCACAGAGGAAAACAGAACTAAAAAACGAAGGCAGATTCCTGAGGACATTCTTTGACACCTGGATCCAGCTGTGCATGAAGGCAACCTTCATGGACTGGACCGTCCATTGAGTCCCTTTCTTGGCTTAGACCACACAGGGTTGAGTTTCCACCACTCAGAACTGCAAGAGACCTCAGCGGTCAGTGAGAACCGGAGTGACCAGAATGTTGGTGTCAGAGCCCAGCTCTCTGTCAAATGCTGCCTTTTCCCCGGCTCGGCCTCATCTCTCCGGGGGTGAGAAAAGCAGAAAGCAAAGGACCAGACCCAGGCGGGGGTGGGCTCTCCTTGGGGCGATTCCTGGATGAGCTGCAGGATGGGGTAGAAGGAACCGACCCACCAGAGGTGGGCATCACAGAAATAGCAAGCCCTCATTGCTCTGGGCCTGGAGGGAGGGGAGCAGGGGCAGGTCTGGGATGCTGGGCCTGGGATGCTAGCGATGCCTACTGCTCTCCTCTACCCTCTGCTTTAAACACTTTCTCCTCATTGTTCCAGACCCGGTTCCCGCAACTCCTCCTCCAGGAGAGACCCTGCTTCTCTTCTGGGCTGCACAGCCTGCCTCTGGCCGATTCCGGACCACACCCGGTCGGGGATCCCTTGCCCTGATTCATCTCCTCAAGATTGGGAGCTCCTGCTCCAGACAGAACCTTGGATTGAAGCCTCTTGGGGCCGCAGGGGTGCCCGGGACACCAGGTCAGAAGCAGATGGCATGAGGGGGAGGAGGTGGTGAGATGCAGGTTTGAATACTTGGAAAAAAAGAGCAAGATGCTAAGAGAAAAGAGGGGAAGAGGGCCAGGTCCTGCAGGGGCTGCACCAAAGCTTGGCAGGGAGGGGCAAGAAGCCCCAGATGTGCCAGGGCACCCACCACCACAAGCTCTGTGTGGGTACCTGAGGCGTTGGTGAGAGCCCGGACCATGTCAGGGTGGCACAAAATGACGAGGGGGTGGATGGGGCCCTGCCAGGTCATAAATCCCTGGGGGTAGGTGGCCAGCAGCTGAGTTACGTCCTTCATGCCCTGCTCTGTGGGGGTGAACTGAAAGCAAGGCAGGGTTGTCACACCCCGAAGGAGCCACAGCAGCGCCCGCCCTCCCCCCGCCTGCAGCCTCTGCAATGGAGAGTGTGTCCGGATTTTGCCTGGATGGGATAATCTGCTTCCTCCTGCTCCTTCCCCCTCAGGGCTCCTTCCCCCAAGAAGGTGGGTTCTGGAGGCCTCCCCAAGCCGTCAGGGTGCACCCAGGGCACAGGGAGAGGACATGTTCTCTGCCCACCAAATTCCCAGGGACAGATATGAACTCTGCTCATCCATCAGGAGGGCCTTTCCCACCTTTGAGCCCCTTCTGCCGGCCAGGCTCCGTGTATAGTGCGTCCTGCCTATCTATCATCTACCTATCTATCATCTACCTATCTATCATCTACCTATCTATCATCTACCTATCTATCTATCATCTATCATCTCTCTATCAGCTCTCTATCTATCTATCTATCTATCTATCTATCTATCTATCTATCTATCATCTACCTATCTATCTATCATCTATCTATCTATCTATCATCTATCATCTATTTATCATCTATCTGTCATCTATTTATCATCTATCTATCATCTATCTATCTGTCATCTATCTATTTATCATCTATCTATCATCTATATATCATCTATCTATCATCTATCTATGTATCTATCATCTATCATTTATCTATCTATTTATCTTTTATGTAACACAGTGCATCAAGTCTGTCAGTTTGTGCATCTACCTATCTACCTATCTAATAGTGGATTCTGTCTGTCTATCTATCACCTTTTATCTACCTACCTATCATACTTCGTCCTGTCTATCTATCTCTCTTCAACCTATGGACATGCCCACCAATCATGCTATTTACAAATGAAGAAACGGAGGCCACATCCCCCCAAAGGGAAGGAGGGCAGGTCCCCTCCTGGTGAGGCATCCTCTTCAGTCTCTCGGGATGCCTCATCCAAGCCTGACAAATACCCCAGGTGCCCCAGGCAGGTGGGCATACGTCGTTTTCACCCTAGTGCCCTGCCCCCTGACCCCCAAGGACCCAGAGGGCAGGACTCATGATGAGGTTGGTCCATAAAGGGAGAGTGACTCAGCTGAGGTCACACAGCAAGAGGGGCTGGAGGAGACAGAGCGACCAAGGCCAGCGCCCATGGCTGAGCTGCAGAGGGGGAGTTGGAACGGCGGGAACTTCCATTCCAAGACCCAGAATCTCAGGCAACCTTCATGCTGAGCTTGGGAATGTCCTCTGGTGAACTTGGCCACAGTGAGCAGCGAAATCACAGGATGTCCTTCCCCAAGCTGCAGTTCTCATTCCAGGCAGGATAGGAAAGCTGTACTCATCTCTCGCTGGTCCGGGGGGAGGGGGGAGCTGGATATCCATCCCTTTGGCCTTGACTGAGGGGGTGGTGATGGCAAATTCGCCACTTAGGGACTCAAATATTGGTAAGTGCCTGATGTACGCCAGCCCCGGGGCTGTGAGCTGCAGATAACCATCAAGCTGGAGACCCATATAATAAGTAATTAGACAATTGACTGTATAATTCAAAAGGACCAGGACCAAGTCAAAGGTCAAAGTCTGGGGTGTGGCAGGAGTTGAAGAAGGCTTCCAAAAAGAGAAATGAGTGGCCAGCTTTAGCCAGGTTGTGCAACAGGCTCCTTGAGACATCTTAGGAGAGAAGAGGAAGGTAAGAGGACGGCATGCCAGGAAGATGAGGGGACGGGGAGCTGTGCCCCTGTGGGTGGGGGTGAGCAGACACACGGAAATGAGCCAGACAGGGAGCAAACCCTGGACAGTGCCCCTGAGGTGTCTGAAGGCTCGCTGTGGAGGTGTGGGGGCAGCGGGGTGGGGGGGGGGGGGGGGGCGGCCAGCTCTGCGCAACCCACCCTGGGAGCCCCTCAGAGGTGCACTAATGTGGGGAAGGCAGACGGAAATGGACCCAAAGCAGGGAGAGGACAAGGATGTGGGGAAGGCCTGGGATGGCAGAGTGGAGGAATGAGTGAGAAAACAGGCGGTCCCCTTGACCCCCCTCACTTCTCTGCTGTCCTAGACCCTACCCCAACCCCTAAGCCCCATTGCCAACCCCTTGGGGAGTCCATCTACCCTAATACCCAAGACTCACTTTGCTGCCCACACTCACCATGCCCAGGTGACCCCAAAACCAGTTCCGCATTGGGGGCTGCGGGAAACAGCGGAGGCGAAGGGAGGTGTCATAGATGGTGTAGGTCCAGGCCAGGAAGCGGGCCAGGAGCCAGGAGACTCCCAGCAGCAGCAGGAGCAGCCACGGGGAGGCTGCCAGGGGCCCCAGTCCCAGCCAGGACAGGCTCAGCTGCAGCATCCTGCAGGGCAGGCAGCGGGTGAGCTCCTGAGGCCCAGGACGGGGCCGTAATGGGGAGCTCAGAGGCAGAGACCCGCTCACAGAGGGAGAGGGCCCAGGGTGTAAGGGTTAGGGGCAGATGGCAGGGCATGGGGGCTCAGGAGGGAAGGGAGACCCAGGGAAATACAGAGGAAGAGCCAGAGAGGGAGAGAGAGAGACAGAAAGAGGGCGAGACAGAGAGTTAAATTACCCACTGTTATCCACCCAACTCCCAGGCCAGCTCTCCCTGGAGCCACCTCGGCCTTGAGTAACACCCCTCCCCACCCTGGACCAGGACCCTCAGCTCCCTGACCCCGAGACTGGCACCTTCTGTCTGAAGCAGCTAGCTCCACACAGCCTCCTCTCCCCTCCTCCTGGGAAGTCTTTGACCCCGGTGTCTGACCTGGGGGAGGCCAGGAGAGGCTGGGCTAAACCAACCAATCCCCAGACACCTGCTTCTCTCCACCCCAATTGGCACTGGCCCAAATAGAGGGTGGGGAGGAGGCCTTCAGTGTTGTCAACATAGGCCTAGAACTGGCTCAGGGTCACACAGGGTGAACACTGGATCCTCAGGACTCAGCACCCCCCAGGGGGGGTCAAGGGTAGGTTGGGGATAGGCAAAGTTGACTCTGGGCCCCCAAGTGTACTGCCTCCCCTACCCTCGCAAGACCAGGGTGTGGCGGGTAAAAGCTTGAACTTTACTGTTGAGTTGCCAGGTGAGCCTTGTCCCAAACATCTGCTGGGCTCCTCTCTCCACGCTTGGCATGCACAGCTTCTCGGCCTAGAGCTTGGCGTGCACAGCTTCTTGGCTCAGAATCATGAAACTCAGAGGCAGAAGCCTCTGGCCTCCGGGCGGGCGCACAGGCTGACAGGAATTAAAGTCCTGCCTCCAAACAGCCTGGGGCCTGGACTGAGACCCGCCTGCTGTGAAGAGAAACCAGCAAACAGCCTGGCTGGAAAGTGTCCCATCGGATTCAGGGCAGGTAGGAGCCAGAGGGGAGAGGGCCCCAGGAGGCGAGAGGGTAAGTCTGAGGGGTCCTGACAGGGGAGGGCAGACTGGGAGACGCTGAGTGAGTTTAACCCTGCCCTCGCTCTGAATGATGGCTGTGCTGGCCCCCTCTGGGATCAGTCTTCCATCTGGGATGGTGAATGAGGTCTTGAGGGGGAGACAGAAGAGGGTTACACAGGAAGGAGGGAAGGATCGGGAGCCCCAAAAGAGTTGGAGTGAAGGGGACGAGCTGACAGCTCGTACTTGTGCTGCTGTGTACAGTACCCCACAGAAAGCAAAGCCACTCTGCTCAAAAGACTGTGTGTACAGTGTGCCTACTGTGTACTGGATACCTCGAAGAACGTTCATACTCAGTGCCAGGTACTCTACATAAAGTGTGCCTACTATGTGCCAGGTGCTCTATACAATGCACAACTACTATGTGCCAGCTACTCTCCACAGAGTGTGCCTACTGTGTACTAGGTAATTTAAAAAGCATGCTTATGGTGTGTCAGGTGCACTACATAAAGTGTGCCTACTATGTGTCAGGTGTGCTATATAAAGTGCATCTAACAAATACTGTCTGCCATATGCTAAGTGTTGTACATAAAGCGTGTCTACTGTATGCTGGGCACGCTCCATGATGCATGCCTGCTAAGTGCCAGGAGCTCCAGATAAAGCATACCTACTGCATGCAGGGTACTCCACATAAAGCATGCCTGCTGTGTGCCAAACATTTTACATAAAAAGTGCCTACTGAGTACTTAACCTACTATATAAAGCACGCCTACTATGTGCTGGTTACTCATACAAAATGCTCCCTCTGTGCATCAGGTGCACCACATAAAGTAAACCTATTACGCGCCAGATGTTCTGCCTGCAAGGCGAGGCACCTCCCCTCCCCTCAGCTGTGTGGGCCAGAGCCCTGGGGGTCAGGCAGAGAGGCCCAGGTCACAGCATCCCCAGGAGGGAAGAGCCTGTTTGACATAAGAGCAAACTGAAGCTCGGTTGGAGAGCTGGAAGGAGCCCAGGTCTGTCCTACGCCCAAGCCCAAGCCCGTCCCTCTGCAATGCTCCTCCAGCCCCAGCCATAGGGGACTATGCCTTACGAACGCAGGGACCTTTATAGCGGGGAAGCTCAGCCAATATGGCGACTCCAGAGGGGAGGTAGCTTGAGGCCCTTGCATCTCGACGTGGATTGTCTTCTCAGTGGACCTAATGCTCCACTCCTGGCCCTCCCTTGATCCCGTCCAGAACTGCCCTGGGAGTGGTCTCAGGTACGGGAGGGCTTGAGGGGTGGGGGTCCTGGTAGAGCTACTGAGCAGAAGAGTGAGGGAAAGAGAGTCTTCCTGACACTGGTAGAATGTTGGGGAGGCTCCAAACCTCCTCCCCGCTCCCACTGGTTGGGGATTAAGGTCCTAGAGTCCTCAGTGAAGTGGGGTACACCCTCCCCCCCTCAATCTCCTCCACTCCACAGGGGCAGAATTCACCTGCTGGCATGTTCATCCCCAAGCGGGTGAGGGGGCAAGATCGTGATAAACGAGGAAGGGTGCTGGGACACACAGGACCCAGAGCCCCCGGTGCCCAGAGGGGCTCAGCTCACGGCGGATCTGCTGTGTGCAGGGGCGGGCAGGCAACGCCGAGCAGGGGTGGCAGCCGCCCCCAGGATTTGAGAACATAAGCCACTGGATCTGTTGTAAGCCCTTTAGGTATAGTAGCCTTTTGTTTTTCCATTTCACAGATGAGGAAACGGAGGCTGAATTCCATTTGAGTGCCTTGCCCAGAGTCACACAGCCGGTGGGGCCAGACGGCGCACCAGGCTTCACATGGGGTGCCCTGAACCAGTAAGCTGCGCCCCTTCACGTCTGGAAGGGGGCATTGCGTTCGTGCCCCCTCCGAGGCGGTGGGAATGATTAAAAGAGGCTGTGAGTGGAAGACACGTAGGACAGAGGAAGGGCTCAGAGATGCTAGTCATTGTTATTGTTGTTGTTACTGCACTTGTGCAATCATCCCCCAGCCCTGCAATATTACCCCCGTGAGCCCATTCTTACAGGAAAGGAAGCAGAGACTCAGAGAGGTGAAGCGCTTGCTCCAGCCTTGCAGCCAATGAGGTCACCATGACAGCAAAGCTTGGTACATAGTAGGTGCTCATTAAACACCCGGGGGAAAAAGTGAGCTTTGCAGCCACGAACTCTAAGACTTGGCCACTCCAAGTGTGGTCCCCAGACCTCCGCCATCCATATCACCTGAGAGCTCACAGGGAATGCAGGATCTAAGCGTCCTGGACCAGAAATACTGCCTGAGAACTGAATCCCCATCGGGGCGAGGCGTACTATACACTCCAAGTTTCAAGACATGTGGCGTTAAGGCCCCCCAAGTCTGGGTTCTACGAGGGATACAGGGAAGGAGTGCGTTTACCTCTCTGATTCACAGGGGGTCTTTTCAGTTATAAATTAGGGGGGAAATCGACACCCCCTGGGGCCTTTTATGCAACCATCTGTTCATTGAACACCTTGTATGTGCTGGGCACTATTCTAGGCAAAGGGATACAGCAGTGAGCACGGCGGACATTGTCCCTGGTGTCAAGGGGCTCACAGCTCGTGCAAAGATGATCAAACAAATGATCAGGACATGTCAGACAGTGGTCAGTGATATGCCAGGGGTCAGGGTGAGCAGAGACCTGAACCAAGAGGGCAGGCCTCCAGGGGCAGGCATGGCATGGGACACCCGGGCTACACAAAAAGGCAATTGGTTCCTGTCCCTTTGACACCGGGGCTGAGAGCACTAACCTATGAAATCACACAGTGGGTCCTTAGAAAGGCCAAGGTGGGCAGCAGAATCTGGGCCCAAATTGAAGCTGTTAAGTGGGTGTTGAACTTTCACGAGCCATGACCAAGAACGCAAACCCCAGCAGGGCTCTGCAGCCATCACGAGGGCAGCGTCTATAGGTCTGGGGCTCCCTCAGTTCCTGGATCAGGTGATAGAAGGGGAAAGGATGCCTCAGGTGGGGACTTAACTCTGAGCCTGATGAGGCTGGAGCGTCCCTCGTGGTAAAGGTCTCAGCTTCCACATAACACAAGCCTCCGGGCTTACGAAGTGTCCCTCCGCCACTGTGGAGGCAGGGGAGCCACACAGGGAAAGAGAGAGGCTGGCCCTTCTCCCAGAGCCAGACAATGGGCAAGTGTGTGTCAGGTCAGTGGTGGCAGGCCTTGCGTGAATGACCAGCTTCAGGCACAGCCAGTCACCCCTCTGAGCCTCAGTCTTCATATCTGCAAAATGGGCCTGATTAAACCTCCACAGTGCAAGCGTTCTATCAGACCCAGGCAGAAAGAGTAATGATATATGAAAAAGTGATATATGAAAGCCCTAGCCAGTTTGGCTCAGTGGATAGAGTGCCAGCCCATGGACTGAAGCGTCCCAGGTTCGATTCCAATTAAGGGCACGTACCTCAGTTGCAGGCTCAATCCCTGGCCCTGGGTGCCTGTGCAGGAAGCAACCAATCAATGTGTCTCTCTCACATCGATGTTTCTCTCTGTGTCTCTCCTCATCCCTTCCACTCTCTGTAAAAATAAATAAATAAATAAAATTCAATGGAAAAATATCCTCAGGTGAGGATTTACAAAAAAAAATAAAAATAGTGATATATAAAGGAAATATTTTTTTGGCACCATTGGTAGATAGTAAGAAGCTAGGAAAATTCCAAAGCAAGAGGAATAGGGAAACTGAGACAAGAAAATTAAACAAGGCCAGATAGTTTGGGGAGCTTGCAGCCAGCTTGTCAATAACAAGCCATCATCTCCCTCAAACCAAGGACACTTGAGAGCAAATGGGTAGATACCTCTCCTCACTAAAGAATGCAGGAGGGGAGTGGGAAGCTCAATGCCCCTTCTCTGACCAGAGAATACATAGCGTAAGTCACCCAGGAACTGCCTAGGCAGGTGCGGGACGGAAAGACGAGGGAGAATTAAAAGCCTGTCTCAATAAACACAGAAGTCAGCTCTTTGAGGGGATCCGGCAGGGGGGGGGGGGCAGTTTTATTTCTCTTCCTAAACTGTGAAGCCAGCAGTCTCCGGGCTTATCAAGATAAAATTACTAGGTGCTTCTCATAAATTCTGGGAAAGCCATAACCAAGGAAAAGGGGAGACCTTGAGAGTTCATCGGTACCAGGATATCTAGCAGAGGAATTTAAAACTCTAGACACAGAGGGTAGATAACCCCTTGAACTCCCACTAGACTCGCTTTTCCAAACTAGTTGGGGAAGCCCATCTGAGCCCCAGCTCAGATGTAGTTTAGTAGATTGGTTTGCCTTGCTTCCTTAATAAATTTGCTTGCTTTAATTTTTTAATAAATTGGCTTTATCGCAACACAGTCATCTGGAGTCACTCATTTGAATTCATTCATACGGGAAGACAAGAACCAAGGAGGGGCGTCCATCTCCCTCTGACTCGGGACTGTCCAGTCACACCTCTGTGGTGTCTGTGAGAGGTGGCTGGAACACACGCAGGGACCGGAGGGCATTGTGCTAAGTGAAATAAGCCAGACAGAGAAAGACAGATGCCATATGATGTGATTTATCTATGATCTCACTTATATATTACAAAATTCTATACATGGACTCTAAAAAACAAACAAAAAAGAACTAAGATACAGAGAATGTATTGGTGGCTGCCAGAAGTGGGGGGGTAAGAGGTGGGGGAAATGGGTGAAAGGAGTGAGTCAAAGGGTACAAACTTCCAGATATAACATAAATAAATCCTGAGCATGTGATGTACAGCATGGTGAGTACAGTTAATAATAATGTATTGCATATTTGAAAGTTGCTAAGACAGTACATCTTAAAAGTTCTCATCACAAGAAGAAAATTCTATGACTTGTGTGTGGTGGATGTTAACTAGACTTAGTGTAGTGATCATTTTACAATGTATACAAATATCCAGTCATTATGTTGTACACCTGAAACAAGTAAGCTATTGTGTTCACGATATCTCAATGAAAAAGTGAAATATGAGTAGTGGTCTCATCCTCATATAAAATGTCTACTTGTCCCAGGCCCGGGTGAGACCACGCGCCCCTTGGGTATGGGTGAGGCCACGTCCCCCTTAGTCCGGGTGACGCCGTGCCCCTGGGTTCGGCCGAGACCAAACCAGAGGGAGTCGGACCTCCATTACCACCATTTGTCCACCATCCAGAGCTGAGGGGTCAGTGCTGACATGTACACATAAGGAACTACTGGACATCGAAATTGGGTCTCAAAAGAACTGTTGGTCCAGGGGGAAGCTCGCTACAGATTGATTCATTTGCCTGTCAGCATAAATATTATTGCTCGTCTCACATTCAGTTCTTATTAGTATATATCTAGTGACATTTGATCTCATTCATCTAGAGGAAATGATGAACAACATAGACTGAGGAACAAGAACAGAACCAGAAGCAAGGAGGCATCGATCGGACTATCGGGCCTCAGAGGGAGGATAGGGGAGGGTAGGGGGAGGGTGGGGGGAGGGGGAGAGTTCAACCAAAGGACCTGTATGCATGCATATAAGCCTATCCAACGGTTAAGTTCAACAGGGGATTGGGGGATGCGTGGGGAGAGGGGTGGGATGGGAATGGGGGGATGAGGACAAATATGTGACACCTTAATCAATAAAGAAATTAAAAAAATAAAAAAATAAAAAAAAATAAAATGTCTACTTGTGCACGTGTTTGCATATACACTGGAAAACTTCCAGAAAATTCATGCATCACCGTGGAACTGGAAGAATTGGAGTCTTTGCCCTTGTAATGAGCTATGTCTTCAGTGCTTCCCCCCACACACCTAGCTGCTATAACATTTATCACTAATTTTTAAAAGAAATAGGAAGTTGGCGCAGTGGGGGACACACAGTTAGCACACAAAGCAGATGAGCAGTTCCTGTTTTGTGTTGCCAGGGTGCCACACAGCCTGGGTATCTCCAGAGGAAGTATGCAGGCATCTGCTGGCTTGAGTTCCACCTTTCCTTTCCAGCCAGTGGAAAAGATTATGGATGAAAAAGGGCTACTTACAAACCTGACAAGCTCAGGGAGGCCTGCATGGTGGACCTTACAAACTCAGAGATGCCAAGTAACCACATAGAATGATCCTATATAATAAAGAGCTAATATGCAAATGGTCATCACGCCCTCAGACACCCAACAGTGGGCAGAGAGAAATGGGGACCAGCCAGGCTGCAGCCCAGGAGAGGGACAAGCTGCCCACCCTGTGGTCCCGGGCGCCAGCGCCTGCGGCTGTGACCCAGGAGAGGGACAAGCCGCTTGCCCTGTGGTCCCCTGCGGCTGCAAAGCCGGCCCAGGTCCTGGGTGCCTGCGGCAGGCCAGAGGGAGGAAAACCCGGGTCCTGGATGCAGGGCGATCAGGCAGGCAGGCAGGCGAGCGGTTAGGAGCCAGCAGTCCCGGATTTTGAGAGGCAGTCGGACATCCCCCAAGGGGTCCTGGGTTGGAGAGGGTGCAGGCCGGGCTGAAGGACCACCCCCCCATGCACAAATTTTGTGCACCGGGCCTCTAATATGAACATAAAATTCCTAACTAAAAGCAGGTTGTGGCACATCCAGGACCTGCAGCTTCCTTGACGAAAGGTCCGGCTTTACCTTAAGTGAGCCTATTGTCTTTTTCTCTAAGATAACAGACCTTTGAAATGTCAGAGTAATCTTCTTTTCCAGAACCCTCACAGAACCCTCATTGTTATCTTGTTCCCTAGATACTATCTTAACGTGCTATAAATGTTAATTATTAACTCTCCTGTTCCTACCAATGTAAAAGAAGTATGTGTCTCTCTGTTTTACCTTTTATTCAATCCCAGAGATTTCCCAGCTTTGTTTTCTCCTACCCCCTTAACCTGCCACCAATGGATTGCATGTTACCCTCCTTACACCTTCGCCTTTGACTGTAATGCATAAAATAAGCTGTAAAACTGCCATTTTCCGGAGCATTTTCTCAATCCGTCGAGATTTTACTTCGAGGAAATTTGCGTCAGTTTGGCTCAAATAAACTCATTAACAAGTCTCTACAGGTTTGGACATTTCTTACATCGACAGGCACCAGTTCTGGGTCCAGCGAACCAAATTCAAATTCCAGCTCTGCCACTGGTGGTGTGACCTCCGGCAAATCGCTTGTCCTCTCTGAGCCTTAGGTCCTCCTCGATTAAACGGAGAGGTGGATGTATACCTCCCAGGGGGTTCACGCCTCAACAAGATACTGTACTTGGATAACTACTCTGTACTAAGCACAGTCCTAGGACCTGGGACCTGGCGTGAACAAGACAGATGAGGTCTCTGGATTGTGGTGCTCATGTCTGATGGGGGAAGCCAAGAGGAAATAAGACCAAGTCAGAAGGAGGCAATAATGAAGAAAATCAACAAACTGAGACGTGCTGGAAAGTGACCAAGGAGGCTGCTCTGGGTGGGGCAATCCAGGAGGGCCTCCCAGAGGAGGTCATCTGTAAGCGGAAACCCGACCTGGAGGCGTGAGCAGTGAATAAAGATCACCCTCCCCAGCCCCAAAGCCACACCAGGACTGGAAAGACCTAGCACAGGTGGTGGCAATCAAATGGCCTTAGAAGTGTGTCATTTTTGCTTCCTTCCTCAGACAAGCTGAGATACACAGATTAGCAGAAACTGTGAGGCAATTTTGGTCAGAGTCTGCGGGAAGCGGAAACCATCGCTGCTTGAGCCCAGGTGGTGATGAAATCTTGCCTGACACTCAAGCCAGAAACAGAAGCTGTGTTTTACTTGCCATGATAAAACTGGGCAAACCACGCAGGCCCTGCAGGCATGTCCAGTGGGAGCCAGGTCTGTAAATGTGGGTTGTCAGCTTCTTGGCAGTGGTACCAGGTGATCAAAGGAGCTGGCTTTGGGGGGAAATAAGGTGCAAGGAAAACTTCCGCAACGTCCTGAGGACCCACCATAGTTGGCATCAACTTCCTCTGGAGGGGTTTTAGGGGTGGTGCCAGTTTTGAAATGTAGCTTGACCACTCCCCGCCACTCAGAAGGGGGGACCTCAGGAGGGTCAACAGAGGCCATCCTCATGGAAGGGAAAAGGGTGCTTCTCACTTAAAAATCAACAGAGGGGCCCTGACCAGTTTGGCTCAGTGGATAGAGCGTTGGCCTGCAGACTCAAGGGACCCAGGTTCAATTCCAGTCAAGGGCATGGACCTTGGTTGCAGGCACATCCCCAGTAGGGGGTATGCAGGAGGCAGCCAATCGATGTTTCTCTCTCATCGATGTTTCTGACTCTCTATCCCTCTCCTTTCCTCTCTGTAAAAAATCAATAAAATATATTTTTTTAAATCAACAGAGGGGACCCCAAGGATGTTGCTCAAAAGGAGCAGAAGGAGATACAGAATTTTGCTCCCCATTTGGGTATCTGCTTAGCCAGCTGGCAAGGGGACCTCCCATGTACAGAGGAGCTCCTCTGCGGGCACAGGTGCAACTGACATTGACCCAGGTTGAGCCGATGGGCTGCATCAGGTGTCTTTGGCCACCTACCTGCAGCCTCTGTGAGTCAGTAAGTAGTGTTTGGTCAGTGGGAGGCACTGCAGGCAATCGGAAGGGATTAGGGAAATGACATCTGTCCTCTGCCAAAGGCTACCTCCATGTTCAGCTACAGCTACTCCCTCTGTATTCCAGGAACAGCTTGCTTCCTGGTCCCATTAGCCCGGGGGTGGTGGCAACCCTCAGCTGATGCCAGCCTCCTGCTGCACTAGCCTTGATGGTATCCTTGGCCCTGCCCACGCCTTTGTTAATGGCCCCTTCTTAAAACCTTTTGTTTATCTCATCTGACATAGCTGCCAGGACCTGGCCGTTACATTCCTCAAAGGGGTGAAAATCCTGACCAAACCAGTTATTCAGGTGCTCATCGATGTTTGTCTAGGCACCGAAAAATCTGAAAAGGTACCTCCAATCCCTAGAATGGGAGGGGGAGGGGGAGAGAAAGGAACAATTTTTCTTTTAAAAAAAAATGTTTTTATTGATTTCAGAGACAGGAAGGGACAAGGAGAGAGAGATAGAAACATCAATGATGAGAGAGAATCATTGATCGGCTCCCTCCTGCACACCCCCTGCAACCCAGGCATGTGCCCTGACCAGGGAAACGAACCGGTGACCTCTTGGTTCACGAGTCGATGCTCAACCACTGAGCCACACCAGCCGGATGCAATTTTTTTAAAATGTCTGCACTTACCAATTGTTTCCTTTTCTTATAGAAAGCCTGCATAGCATTCTTAATTACAATTACTAATGTATGTAATTATAAATTACGTTTTTTTTAAAGGAAAAATGTAACACCATGCCTGGCATGTAGTAGGACTGAATATGTAGGCCTGTGAGAAGCCAGAGGACATTGTGGTTAAGAACAAGGACCCCAGGTGCCAGGGTGCAAGTCAGAACCAGCTGTGAATTGACGCAGGTCTCTTTACCTCTCTGTGTCTCCGTTTTCTCACCTGGAAAGGGGGGTAATGACAAAGTGGCTGTGAAAATCAGGTGAGTTGAAATGAGCAAACCGCTTCAACAACAATCCTGACACAGAGTCCGTTCCAAGCCTGTGTTTGCCATGGTTGTTCTTACTTTGTGGCAGAATGAGGCTGTGGCCACCAGCGATGAGTTGTAGGTCCCTCTAGTACACACGTCAGAGATCTTACTGGCTGTGAACATCTCCCTTTTGCCCCTGACCCTTAGCAAATAGGAGAGGATCCTGGAGGGGAACAATTACTGGGCTTGGGGTCAGACGGCCCCGGGTTAAAGCCCAGCTGTGCCACTCTTCAGTTGGGTGACCTTGGGCAAGTGACTTGCCCTCTCTAAGCCTCCTGTTCCTCCTCGGTAAAAAGGAAATAATAAAAGGCTGTGGGGATTTAGAAGAGCAAGCCTACATGTGTGTTTTAGTTTGGGTCACCCAGAAGCAAACTCTAATGCAAAGATGTGAGTGCAAAGATTTGATTTGGAGGTGAAAAAGTAGTATATCCCCCCCAAAAGTGAAATTCTCAGTTATAACTATATGTTAAAACAAAATATATGTATCTATTGCTCTAATGAAAACTTCAAGACAGGGGTGAGAGAAATCCAACAAGACCCAAATTAATGAAGAGACATATAATGTTCATGGATTGGAAGACTCAATATTGTTAAGATGTTAAGTCTCCTCAGACTGGTCTATGGGTTTAAAGAAATTACAATCACAATCCTAGAAATAGATAAACTGATTATAAAATTTACATGAAAATACAAAGGACTTAAAGTAGCAAAAAAACTTAAAAAGAAAATAATGTGATTGAAGGATTCACATGACCCTTTCACAATGAGTCGGGTGGTTTTTTTCTGAGCAGGATTCAAAGGTGGTTTCTTCCTGGGTTCTTGTCCAGGTGGATTCCAAGAATGAAGCCACAGACAAAAGGTAGTAGGTGAAAAGGGTGGGACTGTATTGGAAACAAGAACAGACTGTGACGTAGGGAGGAGGTGTAGCCCACTGAGCTCCTTTTTCCTAAGGTTTATGAAGGCTGCAGTTCTTTGTTTCTTGGTGCTGCCTTCCAAATGGTAGAACATCAACTTCAACGCTCAAAACCCACCTGGTGCCCCCTCTTCCTCTCCCCCTTCAGTGGTAGAATTCTCTATCTCTTGTGAAAATTTGTTTTCCTCTTTCTCCCATTTGTCAGCATTTCTCTGTCCTCTGTGAGAGTTTGTTTCCTCTTTCTCCCCATACCCTGTGGCTTGTCCCTGCCGGGGTTCTTGTCCCAACATTAAGAAGGGTTCAGCCGCCTGACTGGTTTGGCTCAGTGGATAGAGCATCAGCCTGGGGACTGAGGGGTCCTGGGTTCGGTTCCGGTCGGGGGCATGTGCCTTGGTTGGGGGCACATCCCCACCGGGGGGTGTGCAGGAGGCAGCTAATCGATGTTTCTCTCTCATTGATGTTTCTAACTCTCTATCCTTTCTCCCTTCCTCTCTGTAAAAAATCAATAAAAATATATTTTTAAAAAAAAAGAAGAAGGGTTCAGCTACCCCTGGGTCCGGGTGAGGCCTCGTGCCCCTGGGTCCGGGTGAGGCTGGATCCCGGGTCCGGGTGAGGCCGCGCGCACCTGAGTCTGGGTGAAGCCGTGCCCCTGGGTCCGGCCGAGACCAAACCAGAGGGAGTCGGACCTGCATTACCACCATTTGTCCACCATCCAGAGCTGAAAAGTCAGTGCCAACATGTACACATAAGGAACTGGTGGACATTGATATTGGGTCTCAAAAGAACTGTTGGTCCAGAAAGAAACTCACTACAGACTGATTCATTTGCCTGTCAGCATAACTATTATTGCTCGTCTCACATTCGGTTCTTATAAGTATATCTCTAGTGACACATGATCTCGCTCATCTAGGAGAAATGATGAACAATATAGACTGATGAACAAGAACAGAACCAGAAACAAGGAGGCATGGATCGGACTATCGGGCCTCAGAGGGAGGATAGGGGAGGGTGCGGGGAGGGGGGAGAGATCAATCAAAGGACTTGTGTGCATGCATATGAGCCTAACCAATGGTTAAGTTCAACAGGGGGTTGGGTCATCTGTGGGAGGGGTGTGGGATGGGAATGGGGGGATGAGGACAAATATGTGGCACCTTAATCAATAAAGAAATAATAAAAAAAAGAAGGGTTCAGCAACTGGAGAAAGGCTGTGCGTAGATTAAGTAAGAGTCCAAAGATGAAAGATAATTTTGAAAGGCATTGGGGGTCAGAGGAGCTTCAGCTAAAGGAGCTAAAGGTCTCCTTTTGACTCAGGACCCTTGCTTTTTATTAACACAATTTGTCCTAAGGCAAGGTGGAGATAATACACTTCAAAGGGTAGGGTATACAGAAGCATTGTCAGATTGGGGAATAGCCTACAGCTGTTCAGGTGTTTCGCCAACAGGAGGCAATAACATGTAGATTGAGATGCCCTGAGCTGTCTGGCAGCAAACAATCATCCTGTTCAGGTTTGGGGGAAGTGCCCTCTAGCCACTCCAACAGGTAATTACATATGTGACTCAGCCCTTGTTGAGCCCCCAAGTTTCATCAACCTTTTGATAAAACTCTTGTAATTATGAATTGGCTTCCAGCAGTCCCTATCTTCTGTGAGTGGATGTCGTCCTTGCCCCCTTATCCTATGGCACCTTTTGTTCTCTGTGAATGTATGCCTTTTGGCAGCTCGAAGCCCCCAACCAACTGTACCTTCCTCTCCCATAGACCCCCTAATTCCTAAAACTTTCTAAACTTGCCTATTTTACCCCTAAAACTCCTTTCAACAATCTATAATAATAAAAGGGTAATATGCTAATTAGACCAGACATCCTTTCTGACGATCTTCCGGACGAAGCTGGGGTTGCAAGGGAAGCCTGGGTCCCGGGTGCCTGCTGGTGGCCTGAGGGAAGGAAGGCCTACTCTTGCACAAATTTCATGCATCAGGCCTCTAGTATACCATAAAACTACAGTAATCAGACAGTGTGGTATTGGTCAAAGATTAGACATATAAATCAATGGAACAGAAGAGTCCTGAAATAGACCTCCCCAAATTGATCAATTGATTTTTTTAAACATGCAAGGCAAATCAATGCACAAAGGATAGTCTTTTCAATCTATGATACTAGAACAATATGTGAGAAAAGAGTCAACTCATAACTCATAACTTATACAAAATTTAACTGAGTATGGATCATAAAACTAAGTGATGTAAAAATCTAAAACAAAAAACTTTTAGAAGAAAAAAATAGGGGAGAATATTTGTGATCTTGGGTTGGACAAACCATTCTTATATTCGATACCATAAGCATGATCCATAAAAATAAAATATTGATAAATTGTACTTTATGCATTTTTTTAAATGTGCGCTGTGAAAGAAATTTAAAATGATGTAATGATCAGGCACAGACTAGGGGGGAAAGACTTGCAAATCACACATCTGACCAAAGACTTGTATGCCAAATATATAAAGAACTCTCCAAATCCTATGATAAAAAGGCAAACAATGCAAGGAAAATTAATGGGCAAAGATTTGAACAAGCATTTCACCAAGGAAGATACGTGGGTGGCAGACAGGCACATGAATAAATATTCAGCATCATTAATCATTAGGGGATGCACAATGCAATCACAGAGACATATCACAAGATAGCTGTGGGGGAAGCTGACAGCACTAACTGCCAGTGAGCGTGGGGCAACTACAACGGTCATCCATTGCGGATGAGAATTCAAAATGGCACAGACACTTGGATGACAGTTGGGCCATTGCTTTTAATGTCAAACATGCACATATAATATGCCCCAGCCCTCCCACTCTAAGAACAACAAGTACTTGTACATGAATATTCAGAGTAGTTTGTTGTTGTTGTTGTTTTTTCATGAAAGCCCTAAACTGAAAATAATCCCCATGCCCTCCAACTGGTGGAAAAAGAGTGGCTCATCCATGTGCTGGAATATTTCTTAGCAATAAAATAAAATAAAAAGTATTGAGACTCGAAGCATAAATGAATCTCAAATGCATTGTTTTCCGTGAAAGAAAGACAGACTATATGGATGAAGAACAGATCAGTGGTAGCCAGGGGTTGGGGGGTTAACTACGGTAGTGATGGTTGCACAATTCTAAGCACTTGTCAAAACTCAGAATTGTACACCCAAGAGAGCAAATTTTACTTTTTGTAAATTTTGTAAATTACATACAATTTTAAGATGAGGCAGAGGGTAACCAAGCACATACATCATTTGCTATAAACATACTATGTAATTATATACAAAAAGGACAGGCGTTTACCTACAGAAGAAACGGGGCAAAGGAAGGACAGCTGGGGAACCAATGCTTTTCTCTGTGCATTTTTTTTCCATGAGTGAATGTATCCCCTGTCAATAATATTACATTTTAAAATACAGGCATCACCTGACAGTCTCATAGGGTGAGCCTGGTTCCTGATGTGATCTGATGTGCCTAAGGCTAAGATAAACCTTGAAAACCACATCCTTTGTAGGTTAAGATAGATCTCTGAAGCCACGCTGACCAAATTCACTCACTCACTGAGTGACCTTGGGCAAGGGAATTAATCTCTTGGGTCCATGAGGTCGGTGTGAGGGTGAAATCAATGTTCCCCTGGGGGAGCTGATGTGTCACCTTCTCCCTTCTCAGCACTCCACTTCTATTAATAGGGCCAAATCCTGCAGTGACCGAGGAGTCGCCAGGCCATACATGTTTTATGAACGGTTTGTAACCACGCCCATATCTTACATGAATATATGTGTATCTATTGCTATAAAAATGTTATTTCATTGACAGTAACTCTGTATAATTGAGAATGATATCTTCAGTTATCTATGTGCATGAAGAGAATTCTTGAAAAGTGAGTCAAACTATTTGTATTAATTTTTTATTTTATTTTATTTTTCCCATCACCATTTATCCTTTCTATGCCCTCTTCCACCTCCGCAATCATCACACTGTTGTCCATGTCCATGAGTTCTGTCTTTTTGTTGTTGTTGTTCAATCTCTCCACCCACCCCCAACACCCTACCCCAACAGAGCAGTCTGCTGTCTCTATCTATGAGTCTGTCTCTATTTTGCTTGGTAGTTCAGTTTGTTCACTAAATTTCACACATGAGTGAAATCTCTGACTGGCTTATTTCACTTAGCATAATATTCTCCAGGTCCATCCCTGCTATCACAAAGGGTAGGATTTTCTTCCTTTTTACAGCAGAGTGGTGTTCCACTGGGTAAATGTTCCACAGCTGTTTTACCCACTCATCTACTTCAGCTGCTTCCAAATCTCGGCTGTTGTAAAGAACGCTGCGATGAACAGAGGGGTGCATACAGTATATTCTTTTGAATCCATGTTTCATATTTCTTCAGGTAAATCCCCAGAAGTGGAATGGCTGGGCCATGAGGCAGTTCCATTTTTAATTTTTTGATGTAACTTGATCCTGCTTTCCACAGTGACTGCACCAGTCTGCATTCCCACCAACAAACTTTTAAATTATTCTCTAGCATAATGCCACTTTTTGAAAGAAATAAAAAAGAATGGCTTGAACACTTAGCACTTAAGAATTTATGTTATTATGTCATGGAACAATGATTTAGTGTTATAGAAAGATGTTCACAATAGTAGATTAACAAAGGTGTACAAGTATGATAAAATAGCCTTTTGGTTTAAGATAAAATACACATAACTTAAAATATACCATCTTAACCATTATAAAGTGTACAATTTTGTGCATTTAGTCCATTCACAGTATAGTGCAACTACCGCCGCTATGTAGCTCTAAGATGTTTTCATCACCTGAAAAGGAAACCCCGTCCCCATTAGCACTTACTTATTACCCCACCTGGCCCCTGACAACCAACAATGTGCTTTCTTTCTCATTGACTCATCAGTATTCCTTGCTGTGAATGTACCACCTTTTGTTTATCCATTCACATGTTCATAGATATTTGGATTGTATATATCCAACTTTAGGCAAATGTGAATGGTGCCACTATGAACATTCGTGTGCAAGCTTTTGTCTCAACACCCAATTTCTCTTTTTTCTTTTCTTTTCTTTTTTTTTTTTTTTACAAATGAGGATATGTTTCTATTGATTTTTTAGAAAAAGAGGAAGAGAGAGAGAGAGAGAAGCATCGATGTGAGAGAGAAATATCAATGGGTTTCTTCCCATTGGCACCCTGACCAAGGATTGAACCCAAAACTTAGATATGTGTCCTGACCAGGAATTGAAACCACACACCTTTTGGTGTCGGCTCCAACCAACTGAGCCACCTGGCCACGGTTCAACACCCATTTTCAATTCTTTTGGGTGTAAACCTGGGCATGGGATTGGTGGATCATATGGTAATTTCAGGTTACATTTATTGA
The DNA here is from genome assembly GCF_027574615.1 of Eptesicus fuscus. NCBI lineage: Eukaryota > Metazoa > Chordata > Mammalia > Chiroptera > Vespertilionidae > Eptesicus > Eptesicus fuscus. The sequence goes on from NC_072478.1 coordinate 18,538,021, forward strand.
GAAATCACCAAACTGTTTTCCATATCGGCTGCATACATTCCCACTGGCAATGTATAAGGGTTTTAGTTACTCCACATCCTCGCTAACACTTGTTATTTTCCCTTTCTTAGATTCTTTCCGTCCTAGTGAGTGTGAAGGGGAATCACGTTGTGGTTTTGATTTGCATTTTCTTATGACTAGTCATGTTGAGCATCTCTTTGAGTTCTGGTTAGCCAATGAAACAGAATTTTTAAACCGAAGATTACATGTAAATGTAAACATTTAGATGTAAATTAAGGGTTTACTTGTATACGGATTACACATGTATAGATGTAATAAGTACATGTCAAATCATATCAACAGTGATTATTTTGGCACCGTTGGATTAGTGCTATATCATTTTTATTTCTTACTTTTTCTATTTGTATTTTCTTCCATGAAAATGTATCATTATAAGAATAAGAAAAAATATTTTAATTAAGAACTCTAAAGGCAAAGAAAAGATGTGATTTTTCAGCTTCAATTATATTAAATATTTGGTCATGCCATGTTGCAGTCTTCCTTCCTTCCTTCCTTCCTTCCTTCCTTCCTTCCTTCCTTCCTTCCTTCCTTCCTTCCTTCCTTCCTTCCTTTCTTTTTTTCAGCCAGTAAGCCTGCCGGCTCCCAATCTGTGGGCCCTGAAGAGCTCTGACACTTGTACCCTGGACCCGCCCCCGCATCTCCCACCTCCTCCCCCACCAGAGAGGAGCAAGTCCTGGGGCGCCCGCTGTCCCAGGTGCTGAAGGAGCCCTCGCCCCGTCTCCCTTCCATCTTCCTCTCACTATTGCGGACCCATGAGACCTCCATTTCCCAGAACATCTACCAGTGGTCGGCAAACCGCAGCTCGCGAGCCACATGCGGCTCTTTGGCCCCTTGAGTGTGGCTCGGCGTTAGAACCACTTCTTCAAAATAGACTCGCCCAGGCCAAAAACCGACTTCTACGCATGGGCCACGAAGTTTCAATCGCACTGTACGTGCGTGCCCACACATGGTATTTTGTGGAAAAGCCGCGGGGCCAAAGAGCCGCATGTGGCTCGCGAGCCGCGGTTTGCCAACCACTGATCTAGGCCAAAATAAAGTCCAGGTCATGCCTCTCAGGGGAAAAAAGAAAAGTGCTTTTTCCAGTTCCTAGCTTCAGACCAGCTTCACATCGAAGACGTAAATTTACTGAATCTTCTAATGATAGTTTTCTTTACCAGTAGTTGCCACATTTCCAAAAACTTAAATTTAACTTTTATGATTTTAAAAGAATTCAAATGTTGGGATGTGATGCAAAAAGAGAGGAAAGGGAGGAAGTTAGTCCTCACGAAGGACTGAAGCTTACCTCGTGTTGTTGCGCTTAGTTATTCAATGTCCACAACAGGGCGATCAAGTGGCTATTATACTAGAGGCCCGGTGCATGGATTCGTTCACATTGAAAGGAAATTAATTAGAAGGTGGCCAGCGGGGCAGGACTGGGAGAGACGGGCCAGACATGCCCTGGAGCCAACCTCCTGCCGTCCCTCCCCTGGGGCTCAAAGGGCGTCTGCAGAGTGACCAGGGTCCCTCTGGCAGGTGGGGTCCCTCGGCCTGGCCTGTGGGGATCAGGCCAAAATCAGCTCTCCGACATCCCCCAAGGGGTCCTGGATTGTGAGAGGATGGTTCTTGGGTGATGCACCCTGGAATCGGGCTCCCTCCTCTCTGATTCTGGGTGCGTCACCTGAGAACAACAGGTGCCAAGTCACTGCAGCTCAGCAGCTCCTACATTGAACATCTGCCCCCTAGTGGTCAGTGCGCATCATAGCTACCGGTCGGACGGTCACACGGTCACTTAGGCTTTTATGTAGATAGTAAAGGAACTGAGGCTTAGAGGGAGAAATGATGTTCCCCAAGCTAAACAGCTAGTAAACAGCAGACTGGGATTGTGACCTTGGGAGCACAACTCCAGGATGTGGTGGATCCAGGGTCATGGGACCCTGACTGTTCCAGCTACCTGCTCCACCTTCGTTAAAGAGTCGTCCTGTCCTCATGATCCAAGATGGAGCTCCAGCACCCCATCAAGGTTCCAAGCAGCAAGAGGAGGAAGGGGAAGGACTGGGCAGAGACAGTGTTCCAGATTTCTCTTAAGGAAGGCTTCCGGAATGACCACATAATCTTTGATTTCTCCATATGGGACAGGACATGGCCACTTAACCAATCCAGCTTCAAGAAAAGCTTTCAACAATAACCTATACTTCAGCCTGCCATCCACCTGGCTAAAAACTAAGGATTCCAAGAGGGTAGAAGTGGATATCAGGATACACAATTAGCCATCTCAGAGACAGTCCATCCTGTTGACTATCAAAACATGCAGTGTGGCCCTAGCCAGCTTGGCTCAGTGGTTAGAGCTTTGGGTGCAGAGCAAAGGGTTTGATTCTGGTCAAGAGCACACACCTGGATTGCAGGCTCGATCCCAGCCCTGGTCAAGGCATCTGCGGGAGGCAACCAACTGATGTGTTTCTTTCATATTGATGTTTCTCTCTCTCTGTGCCCCTTCTCCTTCCTCCATCCTCTCTAAAAATCAATGGAAAAAATATCCTCAGGTGAGGATTAACAACAACAAAAACATCCATTGTGTGTCATTCTTCCTATACAAGGAACACACAACATTCCCAAGGGAGTCAACCCCATCCACCTACTCCCTCCATTTGTCTCAAAGTCCAGCATCTTGGGGTGACGTGCAGTCCTCTCCCTTAAATCCTGATGTGGGCTTTAGCGGTCTGCAACTCTATACACCTAAAGACAATTATCACCCTGAAGTAATAACTGGATCATGACTATTTAAAATCCCAATTGAGACTTCTCTCTGTTTCTATTAATGGCAAGCTAGGTTATTTGGATCAAACTTTCAGCTTTTTAAAAAAAACAACTCTTAATGCTGGGTACTTTTTCAATTTTTTATATGAGTAAGTGACATGAAAAGATGGTAAAGAGGTATAAAGTCACTGCTAAATGAAAATAGAAAACTAGAGATAAAATGAACATCAAGCCGAAACCGGTTTGGCTCAATGGATAGAGCGTCGGCTTGTGGACTGGAAGGTCCCAGGTTCGATTCCTGTCAAGGGCATGTACGTTGGTTGCAGGCACATCCCCAGTAGGGGGTGTGCAGGAGGCAGCTGGAGGCAGCTGGAGGCAGCTGGTCGATGTTTCTTTCTCATCAATGTTTCTAGCTCTCTATCCCTCTCCTTTCCTCTGTGTAAAAAAATCAATAAAATATTTTTTTAAAAAAATGAACATCAATTATACTTTTGTTCTAGAAGCATTTCCCGTCAGGAAAATGTGAAATTCTGTTTTGATTATCTGGTGGGGGAAGAAAATCAAAGTCTGGGATTGCATAAGAAGGGGAAATTGTAAGAAGACTCTCCTCACATAGTGGAGACCTCAAAAAACTACACCTCTTAGGGTGAGAGCAGACAGAAATGAAAGAACCAGCAAGTGCCTTAGTAACCTTGGGCATAGAAGTCTTGAACTGCCGAAACCGGTTTGGCTCAGTGGATAGAGCGTCGGCCTGCGGACTCAAGGGTCCCAGGTTCGATTCCGGTCAAGGGCATGTACCTTGGTTGCGGGCACATCCCCAGTGGGGGGTGTGCAGGAGGCAGCTGATCGATGTTTCTCTCTCATCGATGTTTCTAACTCTCTATCCCTCTCTTTTCCTCTCTGTAAAAAATCAATAAAATATATTTAAAAAAAAAAAAAAAAAAGAAGTCTTGAACTTCATCCTATATAATAAAAGTCTAATATGCTAAGAGTATGGTCATCCGTTCAACCAATCAAAGAGTAATATGCTAATGATATGCTAAGGGCTCTCAACCACTCTCTATGACATGCACTGACCACCAGGGGGCAGACGCTCTGACTGGTAGGTTAACTTGCTGCTGGGGTCCAGCCAATCGGGACTGAGCAAGACAGGCCAGACATGCCCTGGAGCCCTCCTGAGGTCCCTCCCTGGCTGGCCAACCTCCCTCATCCCTCCCCGCCCTGATCTTGCATGATCTTGCACCCGTGGGGTCCCTCGGCCTGGCCTGCGCCCTCCCACAATCTGCGACCCCTCGAGGGATGTCCGAGAGCCAGTCTTGGCCCCATCCTGCAGGTCAGGATGAGGGACCCCACTGGTGCACAAATTCGTGCACCGGGCCTCTCATTTAACATAATCCTCCACCAGCAGAGCCCCCCCAGGATTCTTCTCACAGAAAGCTGCCTTCTCCAAATTCTACAAATATTATTTCAAATATGATAGCCATTATCCAGGAAAAGATAACTAGACACACAAGAATACTGACCCTATGCTTGAAAATCAGCAGAAACAACGGACAATATGGCAGATACAGTTATTGCAATGACCAGGCACAAACGATAAGGCAATCCGGCTTGTTATATTTAAGTAAACATTGTAACAGAGTAACCATAGAGCCATTGGGGATGATTCTGAGGTGAGAAAGGACTGGGTATGTTAGGAGATCAGAACTGAGGTCAGAGTGGCCAGTGTGTGTGGTGTCACGTTGGGTTCTCCTGTGTGACTCAGGGCCCCCAATGTGCCCCTTGGATCCGTCCTTCAACCTGGTTCCTTCCTGCTCAAACACCTCCCGGGGCTCCCCACGACCCACGCTATACAGTCCATGCGTGGGCTCAGGCAGAACCCGGGATTCGTGTGGGCCCTGTGGTCTGCTGGGGACACCAGACCCCCTCCGCCCAGCCACGCCCACTCCCTGGGTCCCCGCAGGCCCAGGCGCCCGCTGCAGACTCAGTGAGGCTGCGGCAGAGGTGACAGCGCGGTTTTTTCCTGGGAACCTGCAAGGGGAGGTGTGTGGGGTCTGGGTGGGCCGGCGCTCAGCGGCTCCACCCGCAGCCAAAGGCCGCCCTCGGCGCGCAGGATGAGCTCGGGCTTCCGGCGCGGCTCGGCCTCCTCGCACAGGACGCGGAAGCGCAGCAGCGTGAGCGCCAGGACCACCTTCATCTCGGCCATGGCGAACGTCTGCCCGATGCAGTTCCTGTGGGCGAGGGGGGAGGGAGAGGGGCGCAGATGGTGTCCGGGACCCCACTTCCGCCTGCAGGGTTAAAAAAGGGGCTAACCGCGCCTGGGAACCTCACCACCCACAGGCCACCCTCCCCTCCCCTTCCCCGGACAGCCGCTGGCCTCACCTGGGCCCCACTGAGAAGGGAATAAATGCCAGAGGTGACCTCTTCTGGGGTGTTTCTGGGTCGAAGCGGAAGGGGTTGTACACCTGGGGGCGAAGAGGGGCAGGCTTGCTGGATGGGGTTTCTCGGGACACCCGGACATCCCCAGCCCGGGTCCGGATCCCTCCCCATCACCAGGTCCCAGGATGGAAGGGGGAGGGGCAGCACCTCAGGGTTCGGCCAGACTGACGGGTTGTGATGAACCCCGAAGATGCTGATGACACAGATGTTTCCTATGCGGGGGAGGAGGGGGGCAGTCAGAACCAGGCCCTCGCTGGTGGGTCCTCCACCCTCCTCCCCCTGTCACGGCCAGCACCTTTGGGGATGACCCGGCCATCAGGAAGCAAGACGTCCTGGGTGCAGCAGCGGGAGATGACGGTGACCGGGGGGTGCAAGCGCAGGCTCTCCTTGATGCACATGGTCAGGAAGGGCAGCTGGGCCAGGTCGTCCCTAAGGAACCCACACAGTTATCCACTCACAGCAAAACCAGACGCCCCAGCCCTCCTGCCCCCAGAGATCCCTCTCCACCTCACTCCTAGACCAAAATAAATTCCAGGTGAACCACAAATGTAAGCATCAGAAAGTCGAAATCACAAAAGTTGCTAAGGAAAATGTGGGCTGGCCCAGCCGGCGAGGCTCAGTGGTTGAGCGTTGACCTATGAACCAGAAGGTCACGGTTCGATTCCCGGTCAGGGCACATGTCCAGGGTTGTGGGCTCCATCCCCAGTGTGGGGTCTGCAGGAGGCAGCTGATCAATGATTCTCTAATCACTGATGTTTCTCTCTCTCTCTCCCCTCTCCCTTCCTCTCTCTGAGAAATCAATTAGAAAATTTATTTAAAAAAAAAATAGCCCTAGCCAGCTTGGTTCAGTGGATAGATCCTCAGCCTGCGGACTGAAGGGTCCCAGGTTCGATTTCAGCCAAGGGCACATGCCTGGGTTGTGGGCTCAATTCCCAGTGGGGAGTGTGCAGGAGGCAGCTGATCAATGATTCTCTCTAATCATTGATGTTTCTCTCTCTCTCCTTCTGCCTTCCTCACTGAAATCAATAAAGAAATATATTTTTTCCAAAAAAAAGAATAAGAATAATAAAGACAATGTAGGCTAGTATTTTTAGAACCATTTTTGAGCAAAACACAACATTCACATGGTATTCTTAAAAGCATTAGTACATTTGCATAAGAAACTTTTTAAATTATATCATTACCTTAGAGCAAAACACATCTCTCTATGATGGACTTGAAGGTTATTTGAATAACTAAGATCCACTCCATACTCTAAGGTTGGATGACCTACTATGAAAGTGTCAATTCCATCTAAATGAATCAATATATTTCATGCAATCCGATAAAAATTTACTTGTGGTTTTTTGGGGGGGAACTTGGTTATGTTATCCAATTTGAAAGAATTAAAGTTCATTAAGAGCTAGGTGAATTTAAAAATAAAAGATCCAAGAAAGAGCCCTAACCGGTTTGGCTCAGTGGCTAGAGCGTTGGCCTGCGGACTGCAAGGGTCCCAGGTTCGATTCCGGTCAAGGGCATGGACCTTGGTTGCGTGCACATCCCCAGTGGGGGGTGTGCAGGAGGCAGCTGATCGATGTTTCTCTCTCATCGATGTTTCTAACTCTCTATCCCTTCCCCTTCTTCTCTGTAAAAAATCAATAAAATATGTTAAAAAAAAAAAAGATCCAAGAAAGAGAACTCAATCTACCAGATATTAAAATCCATCACAAAAATGCAGTAATAAAAAACAAAACAAAACACCAGTGCGGTATTGTTGCAAGAACAGGAAATGCCCATGGGACAGAATAGAGAGCTCACAAATCAATAAGCGAAATTTTAGCACCTGGTAAAGGAGGCCTCACAATTCCCTGGGCAACAGACGGATGTTTGATAGAAGGTGCTCAGACAACCAATGATGTGAAAATGAAATGAACCAGATCCTCATCTACTCCCTATACAAGGTGATGAGCATGTTAACTAACCTTATTGTACTCATTGTGCAATCCTATATAATAAAAGCCTAATAAGCTAAGTGTCTGGTCAACCGGCTGGCCGTTCAACCAATCAAAGAGTAATATGCTAATGATATGCTAAGGCCACTCAACCGCTTGTTATGACATGCACTGACCACCAGGGGGCAGACGCTCCACCCTAGCTTGCTGCTGGGGTCTAGCCAATCGGGACTGAGCGAGACAGGCTGGACACACCCTGGAGACCTTCCTCAGTCCCTCCCAGCTGGCCAACCTCCCACAGTCTCTCCCTGGCTGGCCAACCTCCTGCATCCCTCCCCGGCCCCGATCATGCAACAGTGGGGTCCCTTGGCCTGGCCTGCACCCTCTCACAATCCAGGACCCCTCAGGAGATGTCAGAGAGCTGGTTTCAGCCCGATCCCGCAGGCCAGGCCGAGGGACCCCACTGGTGCACGAATTCGTGCACTGGGCCTCTAGTATACACATAAATCATCACATTGTACACCTTGAACTTACTAGTACACAGTGTTATATGTCCATTATATCTCCATAAAGCTGGGAGAAAAAAAAAGATGTAGGCTTATATTCACTATAAACCATTTTGTACTATTTGAGTTTCACCAAGTGCATAATCTTTTGAAGTTGGGAGAAAAACGTTTCTCCACCTCACAGGACTGCTGTGCTGAGCAAAGCCTTGAGGTTGAGGATACTGCCTCAAAAATGTTTGTCCCGTCTAATAGCTCCTTTCCATCCTTCAGCCCTTGGCCTAGAATCTGACCCCGGACCCCCAGGCCCGGCTCGTCCCCTCCAGTTTGCCCCTGGAGTTGCAGAGAGATATTTCTAAGGCCCACATCTGACCTGTCTCTCCACTGCTCAAACATCTCCCATGGCTCCCCATTGCCCTATGTTAGTCATGGCTCTCCCTTCAAGAAAGAGTCTGCTTTACAGCTGCGAGGAGAACAGCTAGCTGACAGCCTCAGGCTATAGGGTCTCTGGGCCCTGCCGCAGCATTCACACCAAGGCCACACTGACCTGGGCAGCCCCTAGCCAATGACTGAGCAGGTGGCTACTGCTGCCTGACCAATGAGACTCTAATGGCAGCATCCCTGCCCACTTTTACCTTTTATCCAACATTGACATCCCAAAGAATTAAAGTAACACCCCACTGGACACCCTTAACATAGTTTCCACAGCACTCCAAGAGGGGCTCCCATTACCAGTTCAGCCTCATCAGGAGTCCCTCTATGTCACAAGGATCCAGCCACCTCTACCCCACCCCCCAACCAATATGCCAGGCTCACTCCTGCATGCTTCTGCCCTGGCCTTTGCACAAGCTGTCCCCCTGGCCGGGACCACTGTTCACTCGATGTGGTGAATTCGTATTTGTTGTTGCACAACCCAGTTTCACCTGCTTTTCTCCCAGCCCCAGCCTTGCCCAGGTAGGACTCAGGTGGGACTAGGCACTGAGTTGGGAAAGGACAGGCGGTGTGGACGTGTTTACTGAATGAAAACATGGGTGATTTTTACCCCTAAAGATTTCTTGAGAATCCCTGGAATGGACGATTAGGTGGGGGATTCAAGAAAAGAGCAAAAATTAAGGGGAGTTGAGGTCTTGCAACTTCAGGCAGAAATGCAAGGGAAGGGAGGAGAAGTTCATCTACTGAACACCTGCTGGGTGGCATCTGTTTTACACACTGTTGCAATTCTCCAAGCAGCCCTGTGGGGGAGACATTCACACACACGCACACACACGCACACACACGCACACACGCACACACACACACACACACACATTACAGAGGCGAAAAGTAGCATTCAGAAAAGGAAACTGATTTTATTAAAGTCACATAGCAAGTTAGTGGGGCAATAAATGTGGACACTCAGATCTTTCTGTCCCAAAAGCCTGTAACTTTTTCCCTGCTATCCAGGCTGGGTACCAGACCCTGCCTCTGGACTCTGCTTCCATTCCCACTAAATGGGAGGACACAGTGACAGACTCAACAAAAAGGTCTTCCCTCTTCCCCACTTTGGGGCAGAGCCAACGAGAGGGGCTCAGGAAGAGGCCAGGAGGACCCGCACTCACCATTCAATCTCTTGAGGCTCACGGTCGCCCAGGAGTTGTTGCACCTCCTGCCGGCAGCGCTCCTGGTATTCTGGGTGCCTTGCGAGGTTGTACAGGACCCAGGAGAGGCCGCTGGCTGTGGTGTCATGGCCTGGGAGGCAGTCAGACGGGCTTGGGTCTCTGGGCTACTGCAGCACCAGAGGGTGGGCCGTGCCCTCATATTAAGGCCCTCGGGGAGGGTGGGGAGGATCGGGCAGGGTGGGGTGAACCAGGGCCCACCTGCCATGTCCCTGGGATGGAGAGACCCCACCCCCGCTGGAATCCCACACTAGGACCCTTACCTTCAAACATGAAGGTATCAGCCTCAGCTCGGATGTCCTCATCTGACAGCCCCTTCCCGTTTTCATCCTTGAGAAAGGGCAAGATGCCTCAAGTCACACGGGCTCTGAGGATGTGTGTCTACCCTGAAATAGCCCCTGAGGCTCCATCACCCACGCAGGGTCCGTCCCTCTTCCTCTCCACAGCACACCCCACACGTTTTCTCTCGGGCCTCCTGCCTCCTGTGTACTCCTTCCAGACAGCCTTCTGCCATCATGTTTACAGCTTATCTCTAACCCCTTCCTCCCTTCCTCAAGCACCCTCCGTGGCTCCGCCGTGCCCTCTGCTTCAAGTCCGAGTTCTTCCATCGGACATTTGAAGTCAATGTCCATTCCACCTCTTGAATTCGGATCCCAGAGAAGCCCACCTTGGCCAGCAGGAGCACATCAATGAAGTCCAAAGTCTTGGCCTTGGCCTTGGCTTTGAGAAAGGCATGAGAACCCTGACTCATGAGGATGCGCCGCCGATCCCGGATGACGGCGTCCGTGAACTTGTGTACCAGTTCGCAAGCCCTGCGGAAGCGCCACCCGTCGGGAGTGAGGTAGTACAGGAAATCCAGGTGCAAGAATATCTGCTGGGCCCGCTTTGTCACAAGGGCGCTGAGCTCCAAGATGGCAGCAATATATTCGCTGGGACTCCTGCAGGACCAGGCCAGAAAAAGCAGCTCCTTAGCACACATGAAACCCCGGGAGGCCCTCCCAGCCAGACCTCAAGACCACGTTCACTCCAGAAAAGGATGCCTTCCCAACACGCTTCTATCTCTATGAGCTGCCTCGTGTCCTAGACCCCAAGGCAAAGCTTAGGAATCATGCTCATCTCCTCTCTTCCGATGCAACATCTGGCCCTGCCCATTCCGGTTTCTCTCAGATATGCCCCATTTTCTCCACCAAGCTTCGTTCTCCTGTCCATGGTCTCCTTGCATCCTGTGTCTACAGAACAGTCAACCATCTCTAGAGTCAGATGTCTAAGCTCAGCTTTGACCACAACTCTCATCTGTTCAAACACCTCCCACGGATCCCTGGATATCTCAAGATATATAAAGTTCATACCTATTTGCCTAACTTTTGAATGTCATTAAGATCCAGCCCCTGCCCTCCAACCTCATTTCCAAGATGTCTCCTCACTGTTTCACACACGCTGCTCATTCCAGACCCCTGGCCTTTATCAAATGGTTCTACCTACCTGAAGGGATTGCTCTTTTTCTTTCCCCAGCCTTATCCTTCAATGTCCAGTTCTGACCCACCTCCTCCAGGAAGGCCCTTATGATTGCCCTGGTCAGTATCCCCCTCCACCTACTCCCTTGGGCCCGTGGCTCATGCTCCCAGGCTCTGGGAAGAGACTCACTCCTGGCAATTGCTGTCAAAACTGAAGACACATTTCTGCAGACTGTCCAGGGTCATGAGGCTGATGTGCTCAAACATGTCCAGACGGATGCTGCCCTCTGAGGCCAGGCGCTTCCACTTGGCCTGGACAGAGAAGGGCATAGAGCTGAGGTTTCCCTGAGCCTTTCCCCAACCCAACCACTTGGATGGAGTCCCCAGACCCTTCCTCTTGGTCCTCTGCCCCAGGCACCCATCCCCAGGGAGGACCAGGCTTGAGTAGGAGTGACCCCATGGCTGGGAGTCAGGATACTTGGGTTCAAGATCATTGTCCTTCTCTAGGCTCCACCTGTCAAATCTTCAGTAAACTTAAGATAACCTGTTTTTGTGTCAGACAAATCAGCTTAAAATTATATATATATATATATTTATATATATATATATATATATATATTTGATTTCAGAGAGGAAGGGAGAGGGAGATAGAAACATCAATGATGAGAGAATCATTGATCAGCTGCCTCCTGCACACCCAACACTGGGGATCAAGCCCACAACCCAGGCATGTGCCCTGACCGGGAATCGAACTGGGACCTCCTGGTTCATAAGTCGACGCTCAACCACTGAGCCCAGCCGGGCTAGCTTAAAATTCTTGATCCACCACTCATAGCTCACTTGATAGCTTTGTGAATTTGGGCAACTCCCTAATCTCTCTAACCTTCTGTTTCATCACCTGTAAAGTGGTCATAATAATCATCTCTACCTCGTATGGTTGTTAAAATTAAATTATACAACATATGCAATGGAATTGGCTCATCATTTTTGGTATTCAGTAAGTGTGAAGTAACTGTTAGCTACCAATATCATCTTCATCATTATCATAGTGGGTAGGTGACTGCAAAAAGAGTTTCCAATTCTTTGTCCCTCCCTCTATCTTCATCCTTTGCAATGAGACACTGCAGTTCTTCCATTCGGAGGGAGAACCTCTTGAATCTGAGCTGGATGTGGGACTTGCTTCAGCCAACAGAAGAAGATGGAAATGGCCCTGACTGGTTGGCTCAGTGGATAGAGTGTTGGCCTGCGGACTGAAGGGTCCCAGGTTCGATTCCGGTCAAGGGCATGTACCTGGGTTGCGGGCACATCCCCAGGAGGAAGTGTGCAGGAGGCAGCTGATCGATGTTTCTCTCTCATCAATGTTTCTAACTCTCTCTCCCTCTCCCTTCCTCTCTGTAAAAAAATCAATAAAATATATTTTTTAAAAATTTTTAAAAAGAAGATGGAAATGATGGTGTGCTGATTCTAAAATTAGGCTTCAAGAAGTACTTCATGTTTCTGCTTGTTCTCTTGGAATGTAGTCTCTAGTGAGCTAGCCTACTAGAAAATGAAAGGCAAATGCCATCCTAGACCAGCCAACAGCAAGTTAAGCCCCAAACATGTGACAGAGCTGAGCCTGGATCAGCAGAGCTGTCTACTGAACCCAGCCATGACCACAGACACTGTGTGATTCCGGCTCAGACAAGAAGAACTACTCAACTGACCCATCATCTCATGAGCAATAACAAATTTTTTTTTCAAATCCATGAGTTTTAAGGTGGTATGTTACGCAAAAAAAAAAAAAAAAAAAAAAGCTACTATTCAATCTTTATCATTACCATCTTGAATTTAGAGGGCTTCAATGAGCAGACTGGATACTAAAGCCTTTCTGAGCACTAGTGCCAGGAACATGATTCCATGACATCATTTTGACCACCATTAAAAAGGGGTTGTTATCTCGAGTGTACAAATGAGGAAACTGAGGCTTGGAGAGGAAATGCAATGGCCCCCTAGCCATCCAATACAGCAGGGACTCCAGACCACATAAGCCTGAGGCCACTCCTCCTTTTCCAAGGCTCCAGCTGGGTCCCTGGGGTTAAGGAACTCACGTGCATGATGTCTGTGCTCTTGTTGAAAATCTTCATATAGGGCTTCAAGATTTCAAAGTGGAAGGCGGGGGTCAGCAGGCGGCGGTGGTGGCTCCACTTGTCACCAGCACTCAGCAGAAGCCCATCCCCTAGCAGAGGCAGCCACGGGGAGTGGGCAAGGTAGGACCTTCTCCTGGTCCCCCAAGGGTGTCCCCAACCTGCTCCACCCTCAGTTACTCACCCAGCCAGGGCTTCATGAAGCTATAGAAGACCATGTCCTTGGGTGCGACGGCAGCTGACATGAATGAGGACCATCAGGAGCAATGGAGAGGGGAAGGAGAGGGACTTTGAGTAAGGGGAGGAGGCTAAGAACCAGGGGTCTGCATTCCCCCTCCAAACCCATCATGGCAGAAATGGGACAAGGGCAGAGGAAATGGTGAGAGTGGGGAGCCACGGGAGGACCAGACCAGGCTGCAACACAGAGCAGAGCAAAGGCAGAGCCCAAAGACACAGTCCTAAATGCTTACACTCACCACAACATGGCACAACATGCTTCAACGCACCTTAACATGGATCCTACATGATCCAACATGTTCTACACACCCTAGCACAGTCCAGCACTCTACAAAATGCCTTTACAGGGACCTAGGACACCCTGTCTGCCCCAGCACTCTCTGACACCTCTTAGGACATCTGACATGGCTCAAACATGTTTTAACATATCCTGACATGACTCCAACATGGATGGCATGCCCTGACATAATACAGCATGCTCTGACATGGATCCAAAGACAACCTGACATGACCTCAGTATGTCCCACAAACAGGCCCCAGTTAGGACTTAAATGTGGTCCCATTAATGTCTCAGACATGACTCAGGTCTGACCCAGACTTTCTCAGCATTCTCCTCTACCTTATATGCAGCATTAAGTGCTTAAGTCAGGGGATCCTCTGTCTTAAAGGGACTAGAGGACACTGCCCCTCCCAGATACTGAGCTCCACTCACCATGAAGAACTGCCACTACTCCCTCTAGACCAGCCCCCCAGGGCCAACCAGACACAGGTCACCAACCTGGGGTCTGGTGGATCTTCCCCCACAATAGTCTGGCCATTGATCTTCCAGTCCCAAATCACCTTCTAGCTTAGGGTTCCTCCCATCAGAGGCAGCTAGGGCAGCTGAAAACATACAGGGCTCAGAGGAAAGCTTCAGCATGCTCTGTGGTCTTGAGAAGTCACTATGCCTCTCTGAGGCTGATTCTTCACCCAGAAAATGCCCACCTATGAAAGTTGCTAGTGGATGGACATCTGGTACCTGCCTGTCCAGTGTCCATCCCCTTCTCCTGGAACCAGGACCCCAATCCTCCTCCACTCTCAATCCAAGTAATTAGGAGGGTGGCCATGCCAACCCATCCTCCACTCCAGAGCTAAGCATATGACTCTGAGCCTTAGCAATCAAGTCAGAGTGATTAGATGAGGGATTGGTCCCTGGGACCCAAGCCAGGCCAACTTAAAGAATCCTGCAATCTTTCCTGGGAATAAGCTCACTTTTCCAGGGCAGTTGAGCTCCGGCACAGAAGAACACAGAACTATGAGATGAAGACAGATTTCCAATGGCATTGTTTGAAGACCTGGATCCAGCCATACCTGAAGACAACTCTCGCTGAGCTTTCCAGTCAATAGCTCCCCTTTCTTTACTCAGACCTACAATGTTGAGTTTCTGCCACTCAAGACTGAAAGAGACTTTGTCAACTAGAGAGAGTCAGGGACCTTCCCAGAGTCACCCAACTGGTTAGTGTCACAGTCATGACTCTGTCAACATTGCCCATTCTCCTGCTCAACCTGGCCTGTCCAGGGGTGGGAAGGGCTGGGAGCAGAGGCAAGGGAGAGGCTAGGGTTGGGGGCTCCTGGGAGAGATACCTGGGGCCTGGAGCAGGGGGGCCACAAACTTAGGGTGAACGAGCCGCAGGACAGGGTAGAAAGGCCCCATCCACCAGAGGTGGACGTCACGGAAGTAGTGGCCCAGTTCCTCAATCAGCCGCAAGCCCTCCTCATTGCTCTTCACCTGGGAATGGATGGGGATGAGGCAAGGCCTGACAGGGGGCCTCAGATGCAACAACTGCCCTACTCACCATACCCTACTCACTCCTTAACTCCTTCTGCCTGGATTATTGGTCTGCACCTGTCTCCACCTCACTAAGTCAGCTTCTCTTTGTTGGTCTCAGGTCTTTTTGTGTGCTTGTCTATCTACATGCCTCTCCCTGTTCCCTCATTCTCTTTATCTCTCTGTTTCTTTAGGAGATAAATAAGTAGATAGATATATGAGATAAATAGAAGATAGATGATAGATAGATAGATAGATAGATACATAGATACATAGATAGATACATAGATAGAAAGAGATAGCCCACTCAAAAGACTGGAGGTGAGAGAGACAGCACCTGGCTATGAGCAGCAAGAAGGAGTTCCGTGCAGCTAAAGTGAAATGTATGAGAAGCAAAGAAAAGGTGAAACAGCCCTAACTGGTTTGGCTCAGTGGATGGAGCGTTGGCCTGTGGACTGAAGGGTCCCAGGTTCGATTCCGGTCAAGGGCACATGCCTGGGTTGCAGGCTCATCCCCAGTAGGGGGCGTGCAGGAGGCAGCTGATCGATGTTTCTCTCTCATCGATGTTTCTAGCTCTCTATCCCTCTCCCTTCCTCTCTGTAAAAAAATCAATAAAATATATTTTAAAAAAAATAAAAGGTGGAACAGAGAGCAGATCAAGCAGGGCATCAAGAGTGGGTAGAGGCAGGGATTGATTCTGAGGGCACTGGGGGAGGGGGGGGCATGCAGGATATGGAGATGAGGAGAAACAGATGGAGAATTGGAGGGTGGATCACCTCCTGGTGAGGTGACCGCTCCAGTCCCTCCGAATGGAATGCCCCATCAGAGCTGACCAAGTCCCCGGGGCTCCAGGCAGGTGACATAAGCTGTTTTCACTGTGGACCTGTTCCCTGCTCTCCAAGGACTTGATGAGGCACTTGATAAGATCGCTCCAGAGAGGAAGCGACTCCACTCACCAGCTGAGGGACTGGAAGAGGGAAGAGTGCCCACGGCCATCCTCCACATCCAAGCCCTTGGAGGGGGAGTCAGAACTGCGGAAACTTTATAACATTCCCACTGCCTCCAGGGCTCCCTAAGATCATTCTAAGACCCAGAATCTCACCCAACCGTCATGATGAGCTTGGGACCTTCTGTTCTGTGAAGAGCTTAGGACATCCTGTTCTGTGATAAGCTGGGGGGAAGTGGGGGAGGAGAGGAGTTGGTCGCGCATCCCTTCAGCCTTGGATAACCAAGAAAGGTGACTGCAAGTTCATCCAGGCCTAGCACATGGCCTCCACCGTGACGTCATCAAATATTTATTGAGTGCCCACTGTATATCAGTTCCTGGCATGGGCACTACAGATCTTGTGTCTACCCCCAGTGACACTATCTAATGGGGGAGATGAATAAGAAACAAATAATTGGACCATTAACTGTTTACATGTGAGCAAGGCCAAGTCAGAAGTCAAGGTCTGGGGGTCAAGGACGGTTTCTAGAAGGAAGTTACATTTGAGCTGAAAATGGGAGGAATCGACCAGGCAACCACAAGAAAAGACGTGCTTCCAGTCAAAAGAGCAGCATGAGCAAAGGCCCTGGGGTAGGAATGGCTAGGCTCATTGAGGCGCTAAAGCAGGAGCTCTGAGTGTCCTCGGAGTGTGGGTGGGGCTGGCGAGGGCAGGCAACATTTATTCTTTATCTTCAGAGTGATAGGCAGTCATCAGTTTTTAGCCAAGAAGAGGCATGATCTAAACTCAATTTCAGAAAAATCTCTTCAAGGTTAAAGAGAGAGAGGATGATAGTAAACAAAAGCCAAATGAGAGATCAGAGAGGGAGCAGGGTGAGGCTTCCAGGGAAGGATGATGGTGGATGGAGCCAGGGGTGGCAGGAGGATTCAGACAGGGGACAGACTGAGGAAAGGCTGTGGGGACACACAGCCAGGTGTGATGTGTAGGTGAGAGGAGAGAAGGGCCAGGGGACCCTAAAGTATGGGATGTGGATAACTGAACGATGAACTACACCCAGGGTGGGGATTAGGATTGGGGATGGAGCCGTGATTTCAGATTCCAACGTGGTGACATGAGGACTTTATGAGACATCCCCACCATATGAGGAGGAAATGAAGGGGCTGGGCATAGAGCCTCCGACTCAGGAGAAATGTGAACTTGGAACTCACTTATGCAGGGAACTGATGGTCTCCTCAAGATGTGAAGCCCTTGGGAAGGAGGTGGCCTTGGGAGAGAGAGGAGGGGTTAGGACTCTGGGTGAATCCCCACATGGAAAGGTAGAATGAAGGAGGAGCCGGGACTGGAGATAGAGGAGTCGCGTGGAGGTGAGGACTAGGGCAGGGACTTGTGCTACAACCAAGAGAAAAGGGAGTTTGCAAGATGACGGAGCAGGCAGCAAGGTCAGAGTTGCTTGGAGGTGAATGAGACGGGATTTAGGGGCCTGGAGTTCACATTCATCTCAGAGGAGCCTGGTAAGCGTGGACCAGACTAGAGCAGGTGAGGATCGAGTGGGGAAATGGAGGAAGAAAGGAGGCAAGACAAGTCTTTGTCCAGGAGGAGACAGAAGCGCATGCAGACGGGAGGTTTTGTGCAGGTTGGATCGCACTGGAGGTGAGTGGGAGCTTAGCGGACACCCTTTTGTCCAGTTTCATGGCCTCCTCTAGCATCATGGTGGAGAAAGATTGGAGGATGTGGGAATGAGCTCAAGCAGGCAGAGGTTGTCCAAAGAGTCAGGATGGAAACTTCAATTGGCGAGAGACTGCAGCCCATGTGCAAAGGATGGAACCAAAGCTAAATGTGCCCAAGGAAGTGGCGTCCGAAGGAAGCTGTTGGGCTGGGACGTGGAAGGGACATCCTGGTGGCCTCAAAGATGGAGAAGAAGAAAGACGCTGGAAGGAAGAGGGGGTTATGGTCAGAGGATGCAACACTCAGAGCAGTGGCTTTGGAGATAGTGCCTTGACCAGTGAGGACAGAGTCCAAAGTGTGATTGTGGCAATAGGGGGTGGATGCAGCCTGGACAAAGGGCCTCTGGGGAAAAGGCTAGGAATGGGGAAGGGGGCCAGGAGCCCCATCCCAGGAAGCTGGCCATAAGGATTCCTTCTGAAAGGTGACATGGTCAACTTTGATCTAAGTTGGGCAATGGGGCCCATTGATATACCTGGGGAGTGGGAGCCAAGATAAGCAAAGTGCCTGAGGAAGGGGAGGAGGAGAGACTGCCCACACCTCTTCTCATGCCCAGCTGTGCCCTGGGGGGAGGGGGGAGAGGGGGAAGGGAAGAGATGGCAGAGGTCATAGTTAATTCCTTTGGGGAAGCAGAGGTCAAGAGAGGAGCAGACACTGGCCTGAGGCCAACAGAGATGAGCCAGGCAGCGAGCGGGACCTTGAGGAGACCCCAGGTCCAGCAGTGGAGACTGTGGGACACCAGGAGGCCTGGCTCTGTGCAGTCCACCCTGAGAGCCCCTCAGAGGAGCACTGATGGGGACAGACAAGCAGAAGGGGGCGTGGGGTGAGGAAGGGTAAGAAAAGGAAAGCTTTGGGGACATGGAGTACACCGAGGAAAGAAATGAGCCTGGTGGGGAATGAGGAAAGAGGGCTCCCTCACTTCTCTGCTGTCCTAGACCCCAGCCCAACCTCTGAGCCCCATTCCCAACCTTCTGGGAGTCCATCTGAAACGGCAGAATAAAATGTTCCCCAAAATTGCTCCACCGGGGCAAGCCCTACCAGAATCTCGGCAGTTACCACTAGGTAATTATAAAAAATGGTCCGGGAACTACCCTGACTTCTTTTAAGTTTGTCTTTCAGATCTAAAGCCAAGCTACCAACCACAGGGACAAGCTCAATCCCCGGTTGGAAAGTCCCTTCCTACATCCCATAATAAGTGCTGCACAATCCCAGAATGCTTCGCTTCACTGACATATACCTGGATATCAGTGTTTCAGTAAAGGAAAAGCCTGCTAACCTGCTCCCTGATTGGTTGACCCAGAAATGTCTGTGTTCTCAAGCCCTAAAGCCCCTAAGCCCCACATTTAGGGTGCAGAACCTGGGACCTTATCTCTGTGTTCTCTTCCTCCCCCAATAAATCTGTCTTTGCTTTTACGAGTGTCCCTGGTCTAAATTCTTTTATATCTTATACCAAGAGCCCAAACTCATAGGTTATACATCTACCCTGATACCCCAGACTTGTCCTAATGCCCACACTCACCATGCCCAGGTGACCCCAAAACCAGTTCCGCTTTGGGGGCTGCGGGAAACAGCGGAGGCGAAGAGAGTTGTCATAGATGCTGTAGGTCCAGGCCAGGAAGCGGGCCAGGAGCCAGGAGGCTCCCAGCAGCAGCAGGAGCAGCCACGGGGAGGCTGCCAGGGGCCCCAGTCCCAGCCAGGACTGGCTCAGCTGCAGCATCCTGCAGGGCAGGCAGCGGGTGAGCTCCTGAGGCCCAGGACGGGGCCGTAATGGGGAGCTCAGAGGCAGAGACCCGCTCACAGAGGGAGAGGGCCCAGGGTGTAAGGGTTAGGGGCAGATGGCAGGGCATGGGGGCTCAGGAGGGAAGGGACACCCAGGGAAATTCAGAGGGAGAAGGTCGGGGAAAGGGAGAGAGAGGCAGAAAGAGGGAGAGAGAGAGACAGAGAGGGAGAGAGACAGGGGGGAGTCAGACAGAGAAAGGGGAAGGGAGAAAGAGAAAGAGAAAGACTAATGAAGAAACGCCCAACAAGAATTAGCCTGTGGAAGGTTGCCAGGGCGGCTCCAGTTACAAGGAAACCAGCTTGCTCCCAGGAGCCCAGATTGCAGTGACCAGCGCCCCTCCCCGCCCCAGGCCAAGGGCTCTCAGGCCCGTCAGCCTCAGCCTAGTACCTTCTGCTGGAGCACTTAGTCCTACTCGATCTCCTCACCCTCCTCCTGGGCGGACTTTGTCCCTGGCCGACCTCTGAACTCTGGGAGGCTGGGCTTGGCTGAGTCAGCCAATGCCTGTGTGCCTAGCTGTTTCCTCCCTGGTGGCAGTCACCCAAAACTTAAAGCCAGAGCCAGCTGGGTCCAGAGAGAAGCCAGCTCAATGTCACAGGGAGTGAGTGCTGGAACCTCAGGACTCAGCACCTCCAGTGAGTGGGGTGAGGGGCAGGTTTGGGTGTAGAGTCTACACTGTAGACAAAGGTGACCCTCAGCCCCCCACGTTTACTTCCTCTTCTACCCTTTCAAGTCCAGGGTTCAGCAGGTAAAACCTGAACTTGATTGTTTAGTTGCCAGGTGAGTCTTGTCCTAAACATCTCCCTGGCTCCTCCAGGGCACGCAGTCCTACCTCCAAGCAGCCCAGGGCCTGAGCCGGCACCTGCCTGCTGGGAAGAGGAACAAAGAAACCGCCTGGCTGGGGACTCGCCCATCAGATTCAAGGGTAGAAGGGCCCTTTGGGAAGAGGGCACCTGGAGGCAAGTGGGGTAGGTCTGTGGGGCCATGAGAAGAGGGTCCAGACGGGAGAGGGCAGAAGTGGGAGACCCTCCGTGACTACTGTCTCGCTCTGGCTCTCACTGCAAGCTGTGCTGGCCCCTTTGGGGTTTAGCCTTCCCGTGGGGTGAGAGCCGGAGAGGGGTCACAGCCCGTGAAGGGGTCTCAGCCCCTAGGAAGTTTCCCCATGGTCAGGCTCCAAAATGAGGGTGAATTTGAAGGATGCAGCTGAGTGAAAAGATTGGGACAGACTTTCCTCCTGCAACTGACAGGATGTTGGGGAAACATCCAAACACACACACCACCTCATTCCTTCCAGTCCTACATGATCCAGCTCTGGAGCCCGCAGCAGGTGAGGCACACTGCCCTAGATTCTCCTCCTCCTCCGCTGGGAGGAGCCACCTGCTGACAGGCCCATCTGGAGAAGAGTGAAGGGCAGGGCCAGGGTGGATGAGAGGCAGCAGGGCTGGCCAGACAGGTCTGGGGAGCAGCAGGAGAAAAAGAAGAATCAAAGGTCCTGAGAGGTGTGGTAACTTGTACCAGCCACACAACAAAGTCATTCGGCTTGATGGCTCAGGAGAAAGTGAATCCTGGCACACAGTCGGTTTTATTAACTACTAGAGGCCAGGTGCATGAAATTGGTGCATGGGGGGCGGGAGGGGGGGGGGCGGGGGGGCCTGTCCCTCAGCCCAGCCTGCACCCTCTCCAATCTGGGACCTCTCTCACAATCCAGGACTGCTGGCTCCCAACCACTTGCCTGCCTGCCTGCCTGTCTGATTGCCCCTAATAGCTTCTGCCTGCCAGGCTGATCAATGCCTAACTGCTCCCCTGCCAACGCGATTGCCCCTAACTGCCCTCCTCTGCAGGCCTGGTCACCCCCTACTGCCCTCCCCTGCAGGCCTGGTTACCCCCAACTGCCCTCCCCTGCAGGCCTGATCGCCCACAACTACCCTCCCCTGCAGGCCTGGTCACCCCGAACTGCCCTCCCCTGCAGGCCTGGTCCCCCCCAACTGCCCTCCCCTGCACCCTGGTCCCCCCCCAACTACCCTCCCCTGCAGGCCTGATCGCCCACAACTGCCCTCCCCTGCTGGCCATCTTGTGGTGGCCATTTTTTACCACATGGGGGCGGCCATCTTGTGTGTTGGAGTGATGGTCAATTTGCATATTACCTCTTTATTATATAAGCTATTATATAGGATATAGGGAAGAATAGGACTTAGCAGCCATGCACTCTAAGAACTCAGAATGCGGTCCTCAGCCCAGCAGCCTGGATATCACATGCAGCATCTTGGAAATGCAGCATCTCAGACCCACCAAGGTGATGACTGCAAACTTTTTGCCATTGTCCCCAGGAAAAGGAGTTCATTTGCCTTCTCCTTGAACCGGGACCGGCCTGGGTTGCTTAACCAATAGTATGTGATGCCGGGGGTGTCATGCCAGTGATGGCCTTGAAGACGACTGGCAGCTGACACCATCTTTGCTCACAGGACACATTTCATGCTATATACAGAGATGACTGATAGACGAGGTAGATAAGTAACAGATGATAGCGATGGATAATAGATGGGTGATGGGTACATAATGAATGGATAGGTACATAGATGACTAATGGACATCTGTGCTAGTAGTTCTGTTTCTCTGGAGAACCCTGGCTGACATAGAGGTCAATCTACTTCCTCTCTCCTGGAACCTGAGCTGTCCTCACTGACTTCAGGGACTTGGAGTCTAGATTATGAGAAGACTTGAAGCTTCCCTCCAGGCCCCTTGGAATACACCCTTGCGAGTGTCCCCCCACGTCCCGCATGGTTCAGGGTTCAGGTTCAGGGTTCGGGCTCTGGAGGAGGCCACACACAAATGAAAGAGACTAGACAAGAAAGTATAAATTTGGGAATATTGGGGGCCAGGCGGGAGCCCAACTCAAGGGGAAGGACTTTGCTTTGCTCCGGCCTTGGGGTCCCTTTTATTCAGGTTTTGGGATACACCCATAGCCCTTAGGCAGACAATTCCAATAATAGCTGATCAGTAAGGATTTACATAAAACTAAAAGGTGAAAGTTGCTTTAGCTACCATTGTCTCAACTAAACAGTGGGTGGTTGGCTCTGACCTTTCAGAGCCTTCAAGGTTAACCAGCCCTCCGGGTTCCTTGTCCACACCTCTCTGCTAGTGAGGACAATGGGTGGCTTCCAACACACCCTGCTGTACACAGCTGCCATGTTACGAGGAAGCCCAAGCAGCCCCACAGAGAGGCCCTGCGTTAGCAGGAACTGAGGACCCCAGCCAACAGCCAGCACCAAATTGCCAGCCATGTGAGCGAGTTATGTTGGAGGAGCATCTTCTGGCTTCAGGCAAGCTGCTCCAACTGACGCCATAAAGAGTAGAGAAAGCCATTCCGGCGGAGCCCTGCCAAATTGTAAATTGGTGAGCAAAGTGAAGTTGGTCAACCGAAGCGACTAAACGTCTTGGCAGTTCGTTATGCAATAATAGCTAACTGGAACAGATGATATTTCCCAACATGTTTGGAGTCCTCAAAAAAATGGTTATGTGGTCTTGCTCCCTGGCATATGTCATCAGTTTGGCTCAAATAAACTCTTATAAAAAAAAATTCTCTTTTTAAAAAGTGGTTATGTGTGCCTAAATGTTTGTATAGATACTAGAAAATGTTCATATATGCAATTTGTAAAAACTGAAGGGGGAAACATCAACCCAAACTGCTGGGTTGGGACTGGAGAGTAGAAACGGAAGAATTTCCCTTTAAAATTTTTACACTTGCAACTTAAAAAAAAGAAAAGAAAAGTTTTTTATTGATTTCAGAGAGAGGAAGGGAGAGGGAGAGAAAGAAATATCAATAATGAGAGACAGCCATCAGCTGCCTCCTGCACACACTCTATTGGGGATCGGGCCTGAAACTCAGGCATGTGCTCCGACCGAGAATCGAACTGTGACCTCCTGATTCATATGTAGGTCGACACTCAACCACTGAGCCACACTAGCTGGGCTACACTTGCAACTTTTTTTTTTTTTTACATCAAGGTCATACAATATTTGGAGAGAGGAGATAACTAAATAAAGTGCTTATAACAACCCTCCCTTGATTCATGGTCAGCACCAAGCATGTGTTTGCCATTATTTCTCTTATTTCATGACAGATTGAAGACATGGAAACCAGCTATAAAGGAGTCTTAGGTCCCTCTGGTACAAACAACATGGATAGTACTAGTTGTGAATGGCCCCCATTCCCTCAGCCCTTATCAAGGAGGGGGGCTTCCAAGAGGGGTGCAAGCACTGAGATTGGGGGCCAGATGGCCCAGAACCAAAGCCCAGCTTTGCCACTCCCCAGCTGCGTGACTTTGGCAAATGACTTGCCCTCTCTGATCCTCACATTCCTCTTCAGTAAGAAGAATATAATAACAGCCTGTGGGGACTGGGGATTGGGCATAAGCACAGGTCTGTGTGCGTCCCTTAGTTTGGATTCCCCGAAAGTAGACTGTGACACAAGAATTCAAGTGCAAATCCTTTATTCTGCGGCAAAAATTCAACCGCAAGTTGTTTCTTTGGGAGATGATCCCCGGAGAGGCCAGTAAGGCAGTGGGGGACGTGAGGTAGGGAAGGGAGGGCAGCAGGGAAAAGGTGCTTTAAAAAGGAAGTTCCCACTGTTGGAACCTGGGGCTCAGTCCCCCTCAGGACCTCTGGGAGAGAGCAGAGAACGTGCACCCAACTGTCATTAGTCAGGGCTGCTCCCCAGCACATTATTTCTCCAGAACGTCCCGCTTGCTGCAGGGCAGGGAGGGGCTCTAGACAGGGGCTCCTGCCTTGAGCAGGAGCACAGCCCGATGTGGACAGTTATAGTCGTTCAATGAGTGGGGTTCTCCCCTCCTCTCTTCCCAACACCTCCCCCTGCCCAATCCCTCCACACACACACAGACACCTTAGAGCCTGTGTCCCCAAACCAGCCAGCAGAGGGAGCCTCTGACACACTCAGGAGAGGAATGAGCCTTATGTGATGGCACCAGGTTTATCTAAAGACTCACACCCAGGTGGAGGTGAGTCCTAGGCCCCACGGACCTCATGCCTCCCCTCCTCCCTCATTCATCCACCAAGACCCTTAGTGAAAAGTCAACGTGCACGACAAGTAGGATGAACCTATAAAACCCACAGGAGAACCGAGGTGCAGAGGGGCAGTCACGTGCCAGGGCCACCGCTAGTAAGGAGCAGAGCCTGGGTTTGAACCCATATAAGTCGCGTCACAAGGTCAAGTTATTTCTGCTGGCACATGACGGGGGCGCTCCGAGGCGTGGGTGGTGGGAGTGGGTTGAGGGAGGCTGGTGCAATGTTTGGGGAATAATCCCCTCGGGATGAGGGTGTGAGAGAGGCAGTGGGTGGCTCCTGCAGGGCCTGGGACTGCATGTTTTCCACTCGGTCTACCTCGGAAAGGGCATTCCGGCCGACGATCCCAGCACACACCACCAGGGGGCGCTCCAGGATCGACAGCCCAGCTTTGACTCATCTCCAGGTCCCCCACCTCGCGCCATCTCTGCTGATGCCCCTTCTAGGCAAAGAGAGTCTAGGGACCCTGAGCAGGATAAGGAGGCCCAAGGAATGGGGTAGAAAAGGACTCAGGGCCCCCTCTGAGGTCCCAAGGATATCTTTGTTGGACCTTAGGTAAGTCATTTCACCCTGGGGAACTCAATATCCATCTCAGGATAACAGTGCCTGTGAGAATTAAATGAGAATATTAAATGGGAAGGACACCCAAGAAGTACTCAGTCAATTTAGATATCATTATTGTTATATTAACTTCGGAGACACCCCCCCCCACCCCCGGGCTTGATCCTTAAGCCCCTCCTTCGTGAACACACACACACACACACACACACACACACACACACCCTAGTATCTCAGAGTCTTCGGGCTTTAAACACCATCTGAATTCTGGGGTTTCCCAAATGTCCATCCTAGCCCAGCACTCTCTCCCAAATTTGAGACCCATCTGTCCAAGTGCCAACTTGACGGTCCAGCTGCTCCTGGTCCAAACCGACATGCTAATCTCAGCCCCCCCCCCAAAAAAAACTTACCTCATTCAGCATTCCCCATCTCAGCTGATGGCACTCCAATCTTTCCAGGCGCTCAAACCTGGAAACCTGGGGACCTGCCCTTCTCGTGAACCCCACACTCCCTCCGTTGGCAAAGCTGCCAGGACTACCTTCCTAGAACAATCATTCCTCATCAGAATCCAATTGCCCCTCTTCACCTGTACAGCCCCCACTGTGGTTGAAGCTACAGTCACCTCTCGCCTGGACTAATGTAGACACCCCCTCCTCATCTTCTAGTTCTATCCTGGCCCGCTGTCGTCTCTATTCAACAGAGCAGCCAAAGACTGTAGGACAAGTCTTATCCCTCCTCTGCCCAGAACCCTCTCTGGCTCCCTATTTTTCTCACAATAAAATCAGTGACTTGAAGGCCCTGTGTAAATTTACTTATTTATTTGCTTTTTAATCATTTGTGATCTGCTCCCCTTTCTAGAAAGTTACACGAGAGCTCAGACATTGGTCCCAGTAGATGTTCAATTTGATTAATTCATGACTATTGTAGACACTGTCCTTGCCCTACCTTCTATATCCCCGTATCAGGGACTATACCATCACCTAGTTCCCCCAGCCAAAGACTTGAGAATCACCCTAACCTTCTCCTCCGCGTATCCCCCATCCTTCCTGTCCCACCTGGACCACAGCCCCCCTTTCCCCTGGATTTTCAGCCCCCTATACTCCCTTTCAAGCCACCTCCCTGCCAGCCCAGGTTTGATCATGATGTGTCCTGTTCCTGCTCACACTCCCCCTGTAGCTCCCTACTGCCCTTAGAGCATAAGGGCTGAACTGTGACATGGCCCACCGTTCCTACACGATTGGCCCCTACCCACCCTTCCTCCTTTCTACCCCACTCCCCAGGTCCAGCCACGCTGGCCCCTTGTGAGTTCCCCGAGCACACCATGCTCTCCCTCATCTCCAGACATTTGCAGATGCTAAGCCTCTGCCTGGAATGCTCTTCTCTCCCTTGTCACCAAATTCCACTCCCACTTCAGCATCAGAGACGCTCTCCCTGAGCCACCCCCACCCAATGTTATGCTCACCCAGCACCAAGGTCTCCCCCTTGGAACACTTGTCACAAGTTTAAGTAAATATTTATATGTAGAATTATTTGCTCAACATTTGTCAACCCTGTCCTCTTGAGGGCAGGACTCAGGCCAGCTGTGCTCCCGGCCCAGTGCTAGCAGACACTTAATTAATAATGCAGTCTGTTGATGAAATAAATGAATACACAAACTGTCCCAAACAGTCTCAGTTTATGTCCAAGGACAAATGATTTTCCAGCCTCCTAGCTCACAGCTTCCCTCAGCTGTGTCCCAACTGTCCCAGGTCCCTCGTTTCCTCGCTGGGCTCTGGATGTCAGGGTCTGGTCAGGCTAGAGGGTGGATGATGGTGGATATCTGTATCCCTTGCTTTTATTCTACAAAAATCAAAACCCTTAGCAAAGGGCCTTTGAGTAAGGGAGGAAGGAAGGGGCTTGGAAGGAGGGTTTGAGTTTACAAAACAAGAAAAGCAAACAGCAGGGCCACAGGAGGCAGCCTGATGCCTGAGAAGTTCGCCCATCTGAGCTAGGGGCCTCAGGAAGGCGATATCCAGGTTCAAGGCTCTGACCTCGGGCTCCAGCTCCCAAGTCCTCCATTTAGAAGCCCGTCAGATCCGCGTGGGACAGGGCTTGAATCCAGGATGCTTTAGACGTCTGGTCTTAGAAGGCTCTGTGGGAGAGGCCTGAAGACCTGAAGCCGCAGGATGCTGGGGGCGGGGTCTGTGCCCAAGGGGTGTGGCCTAGCCTGGTCCTCAAATCAGAGGGCAGCACTCGAGGGGTGGGTCCTGGAACTCAAGGGGCGTGGCCTTGCCTTGAGGGGCGTGGCCTGCACCTACCCGCTGCTCAGTGGAGGACCTTGATCCTCCTGAGCGGAGCCTGGACTTCGAGGGGCGTGGCCTATGTCCACAGGACTTAGGGGCGTGGTCTGTCCCCTCGAGGGCGGGGCTTCGGCCTCTAGGCGGGGCTTAGGCCCCGGGCTCCGCAGGGGCGCACCGGCGCTCAGGCTGAGGTCCGCGGAGGTAGGGGCTCTACGTTGAGCCAGATGCCATTCTCCGTGCGCAAGATGAGCTCCGGCTTCCGCCGAACTTTGCGCGTCCGGTCCACGCTCAGGCGGAAGCGCAGCAGAGTCAGCGCCACGGCCACGCGCATCTCGGCCATTGCGAAGCTCTGTCCGATGCAGTTCCTGGAGGAAGAATGGCTGAGTGGGATCCCTGAAACTGGGTAAATGATCACTCCTCCGAGCCTCAGTTTCCTCATTTGTAAAACAGAACAATGCATCGTAGAGCCTTTGGGAGCCTATGAGCCCAGAACTCAGGGCCTGGCACACAGTAGTTGCACTTAATACTGAGGGTTGCTATCACAGATCTGATGTGGGGGCTTAGGGGTGCATTGAGGACAGGAAGAGTATGCCAGGTTGGCAGGTAGCGCACCTGGGTGGGATGCGGTCTCTGTCCCAGACAGGCACATCCCTGACTTTCCACTGGCCTGGGTGTCCCTCCTACACTTGGCTTGGACTTGGGGAAATAGAGGTTACCTGGGTCCTGCCGAGAAGGGCACGAAGGCCAGCGGCGAGCGCTGCTGTGGCTTGTCCGGGTCGAAGCGATAGGGATTGTACACCTAAGCAGAAGCAGCCTGGGTGAGTCTGGGGACTTGCCCACCCGTAGCAGCTGGGCCCCCTCCCTCAGCCTCTGGGGAGCAGCCCAGCTGGACAAAGAGAGCCACACTGCATTCCAGCCTCACTGCCTCCTTTTGCTTTCAGGCATTCCCACCCCAGGGCCTTTGCACTTGCTGTTAACTCTGCCTGAAACACACTTGTCCATGCTCTTCACACTTTTCAGGTCTCAGCTCAAACATCTCTTCCTCCACAGATCTTTCTTCACCATGTGAGCTAAAGTACTCCCCTGCCCACCCCCCACTCCATTTTTTTTATTTCCTGTGTACATTTACCAATACCCAAAATCATCTTATTTTTGCTCTTTTTTCTTTACACTTCACTGTGAATTCCGTCTTCAGTACCCAGCATAGGGTCTGGCACACAGTAGGAGCTCAATAAATATTTTTGGACTTAATGAATTCACAGTGAGTGGGAGATCGCTGGGGGGGGGGTGGGGGTGCTCAAGTCCTGCATCCAGCCCTAATTTCTGGTTCCCTGGGAAGCAGGGCAGGGGAGGCCCCACTGCCCCAGGACTGCCCCTTCTGAAGAGGAACCTGGGGGGGGAGGGGGGGGAGGAGCTCACCTTGGAGTCAGGCCACACTGTGGGGTTGTGGTGGGTTCCATAGATGCTGACCAGGCAGATGATTCCTGTCGGGAGGGGTGAGGTCAGTGGGGCAGAGGGGAGTCCGGGAGACCTGCTTTCCTTGGAGCCATGGTGTTCCATGAGCTATCTGCCACCTTCCCTGCCCGTCCTTCCCTGAAAAAAGGCTGCTGCATGCCTCCCTAAGAGGTCTCCATCACCTCTCTGCTGGCCACACAGGGCTCTTTCTCACTCACACATCTGGCATTTCTTCTCCTAGCCTCAAACCCCTCCCATGGCTACCTGCTACCCTGAGGATCAAGTTCAAGTGCCTTAATCGGGCATCGAAGGCCTTTCATTATCGTCACTTTTTCACTTCCAACCTCCAAGGCTCACCTCCCACCTTTCCTCTTCCAAGCAGCCCTCCCTGCATTCTTCCCAGATAGAGCCATCGATCCTTCTTTTGGCCCGCTCCAGCCCCTGTCCCTCCCTTTAGCCCATCCCTGACCTCACGTGGCTGGGAATGTCTGTGCCCTGCTGTATTCCCCCGCCTGGTCCTGGAGATGAGGCCTCTCTAGATCCCCAGCATCACCCAGGACAGGGCTGGGTCTCCAGGGGATAGCTGGCAACTGAATGAAACCAACCCTGCCCTACCTGTACCTAGAGAGGGCCCACCTGCCACACCCACTGCTTCCTTCCCATCCATACTCACCCACCTCCATCTTCCCCCTGCACACTGGGTCTCCCACATCACCCCAGAAGCAACAGCCACACAGAGAGCCACCCCATCTACAGGGATGGTGAACCTGGGGTGAGCAAGCTGAGCCCCATGAGCAACAGAGCAGCCAGGCGGCAGGGAGCACACAGTGGGCACCTTTGGGGATGATGCGCCCATCCGGGAGCTTGATGTCCTCGGTGCAGCGGCGGGAGACCAGGGTCACGGGTGGGAACTGGCGTAGGCTCTCTTTGATGCACATAGTGGTGAAGGGCAGCAGAGTCAGGTCATCCCTGGGGAGCATGGGATGGGGGTGTGGGTGCTCTGAGGCCAGGATCTCAGACTTGCCCCAACTTCTAGGATTTGCAGTTGTGCCCTGCACACACCGTTAACCCTGTGGCTGACTCTAAGCAAATCAGAGCAGTGTTAGCGGGCTTCTGCGGGCCCAGCATTAACCCATTAACTGACGAATTGTGCGGAAGTCGGGGCCACTGGAGGAGGTGCCAGGAAAACCAAGGGGGCCCAGGCAGCAGCAATTTACCTGCTTGTGTGGGTCAACTTCAGTATTAAAAATCCATACATCCGCTTCCTTTACTATTATTTACTTAACTAAAGGCCCGATGCACGAAGATTCGTACAAGAATGGGCCTTCCTTCCCCTGGCTACCAGCACCACCTTCGCTCCGGTGGGAGCCGCCTTTTCACTCCAGCCCGGAGCCGCCTTTCCGCCTTCCCACGCTGCCCAGAGGCCCGGAGCGGGTGGGGCAGTGTGGAACACCTGTGTCATCGCCATGGTGATGATGCAAGCGTACCCCCCTGCCCCGGGCTGCTGGGCGCCTGCATATGCAAATTAACCCACCATCTTTGTTGGGCTAATTTGCATACTCACTCCTGATTGGCTGGTGGCCATTGCAAAGGTACGGTCAATTTGCATCTTACTCTTTTATTCGTGTAGATTTTTTCCTTTGGAATTCAGAGCCCAACATTGGATTAATTATAACTCTTGGTTCATGAGCTAGTAGTTTTCTTTACACCAACAGGTTCTCTTTCAAAGAAACTTTACGTCGCTACTTTAAAGGGCAAATGGCATGCCTGGCATAAAACTGTCATAAACATAAGCACCACTGGGAAACCAGAAGAGACTTATTAAGTTCTGGCTAGGCACCATCTCCTGCCCAGTCCTCAGGACCTGGAGCATCTGCTCCCGTTGTTAAAAAGTCAGTTAGTGCCCGGCCAGTGTGGCTCAGTGGTTGAGGGTTGACCTATGAACTAGAAGACCACGGTTCAACTCCCAGTCAGGGCACATGCCCTGGTTTTGTGCTCCATTCCCAGTAGGGGGCAGTGCAGGAAGCAGACGATCAATGATTCTTTGATCCATTGATGTTTCTATCTCTCTCTCCCTCTTCCATCCTCTCTCTGAAATCAATAAAAACATATATTTTTTAAAAAGGCAGTTAGCACCTGGCCAGAGTGGCTCAGTTGGTTGAGGGTTGTCCCATGCACTGAAAGGTTACCTGTTCAATTCCTGTTCAGGGCACATACCTGGGTTTCAGGTTTGATCCCCAGTCGGGAAGCGTAAAGAAGGCAACTGATCAATGTTTCTCTCTTACATAGATGTTTCTCTCTCTCTCTCTCTCTTTCTCTCCCTCTCCCTCCTTCCTTCCCTCCCTTCTTCCTTCCCTCCCTCCTTTCCTCTCTCCAAACATATTCTCAGGTGAGGATTAAAAAAAAAAAAGCAGTTAGCAAGGTGTTAAAGATCCAATAGCACCCAACTGAGAGTTTCTCTCTGAGTTCCAAATCTGAAAGTTTGCCATTGAACTACTTCCTCACTGTTCAATGCTATTTAATGCTGTGTTTTCTTTGCATCACCCAGAAGCAGCTCTACACAGCACACATATGAAGTCAATTGGATTATTGTTCCTGATTCTTCACTTTTCCTTGTATTCAGATTATACACCCGTGCCCTGTGCCCTGTGATTCTGCAGTGCCTTCCACTTCGGTGGGTGGAATACATGTCCCAGCCCATTTGTGTTGTGCCTGGCCATATGACTGGCTTTAGGTAATGGAATGTTGAGATGCAAGCAGAGGTTTTAAGTGTCTGGCTCTCAATGGTGATGGATCGAGACTTGACTTAGGGTGGTGAGCACACAATAAAATATACAGATGATGTATTATAGAATTGTACACCTGAAAGCTATATCATTTTATTAATCAATGTCACCCCTATAAAAATGTTTATAGTTGTGTGCCTCTTTGTGCTTCTGAAGTCTACCTTGAGATGGACATGCCCAGAGTAGCTGCTGGTTCAGGAGAATGAAGCGCTATGTGGAACAGACCTTAGCCCAAACCTCAGTTTGGAAGCAACCCCATTCAACTCAGCATCGCCCAGAAGGTCAAAGGTCATATGCAGACAAGAGCAAGAAATACGTGCAGGCGAGAGCAAGAAATAAAATAAATGCTTGCTGTAAACCCCTACGTTTAGAGGCTGTTTGTTATGCAGCATTATTGCAACCATTGCTAACTAAGACACTCCTAAGTAAGAACTCCTACATTATGAGCTAGGCAGATACATTGTTGTCATCCTGTTTTACGGTTAAAGAAATTGAAATTAAATTGGATCTTAAGCGATTGTTCACTTAAGATTGAGGTCAGAAAGTCAGTAAGTGGTAGAGCAGAGAGATCCACACTCAAGACTCAACCTGTCCCCACCACCCCCATGACCCCAGACTGACCACTCCAGCTCCTCCAGCTCCCGGCCTTTCATGACTTCCTGGATCTCTTCCCGGCACTTCTCCTGGTACTCTGGGTACTTGGCCAGGTTAAACAGCACCCACGAGAGCCCACTGGATGTGGTGTCGTGACCTGCAGGCAAATGAGGAGCTGGCATGGAGGCTTCCTGGAGATAGCAGAGATGCTATCTTCAGAAAATGGGGACCCCTCCACCCTCCCCCAGCCTTGCGCCATGTCTTCACCCTCAAACATGAATGTGTCCGCCTCAGCTCGGATGTCCTCATCTGTCAGTTCCTTTCCATCTTCATCCTGGAATGGGCAGCAGACAATGGTCAACCTTCTGCATGCTAGGGGCTCCTCCAAAGTCATACATGCTCCCCTCTCTCTCTTAAGCCAAGCTTTAGGAGAAAGGATTCCAAGAACATGGAAGTATGCAGCTTGTCTAAGAAAGATGAAAAGAGTGAAGGAGAGTCAAAGGTGAGGAGAATAAAGGAGTTTGTGTTTCTTGGGCAGCTCTAGCACCAACAATCTTGTGATCAGGTCATGTGATCATCCTATATAATAAAGAGCTAATATGCTAATTAGACCAGACAGTGGAATGACCTTCTGGAACGACCTTCCAGAACGACCAGTGGGCAGGGAGTGGGGCCACGAGGCAGCCAGGGCTGCGAAGGCCTACCCTTGCATGAATTTCGTGCATCAGGCCTCTAATCTACACTAATAAAAGAGAAATATGCAAATTGACCATACCTCCATGACACACATCAGCCAATCATGAGTGAGTATGCAAATTAACCCAACGAAGATGGTGGGTTAATTTGCATACACAGGCGAGGAACAGCCAGGCAGGACAGGACACCTGCTATGAGAGGGAGGGCGGGGGGCGGAGGGAGCTACAGGAATGGCGCTCAGCCGGAAGCGAGGACTTGCAGGCTCCCAGGCGGCCGGGAGCAAAGCCAGGGAAGGAAGGCCTATTCTTGCATGAATCTTCATGCAATGGGCCTCTAGTCATGTCATAAATGAGGAAACTGAGGCTCCAAGGGAAGAGTCAGATGACTTAGGTCAAGCATCCATGAAGCATCAGAGTCAGAAGTGGAGTCTAGGGCTGTCTGAATCCAGAACCCAGGTGCTGCTCAGAAAGTCCACAGAAGCTCCACAAATGGGTGACCACCTATCGCTGAAGGTGTCACACGTCTTCAAGGTCATGTAAGTGTTGTGGACTGAATTGTGTCTCCCCCCCACTCCCACCCTACTTCTGGAACTCATATCTTCAAGTCCTAACCCTCAGGACCTCAGAATATGAGCGTATTTGGAGATAGGACCTTTGCAGAAGTAATTCATTTACAATGGGCTCGTTAGAGTGGGCCCTAATCCAATATTACTGCAGTCCTTATAAGAAGAGATTCGAACACAGACGTGAACAGATGGCAGACCACGTGAACATACAGGAGAAGACAGCCATCTACAAGCCAAGGAGAGAGGCCTCAGAAGAAATCAACCCTGCCGACACCTTGATTTCAGACTTCTTATCTCCAAAACGGAGGAGATGAATTTCTGTTGTTTGAGCTACCTAGTGTACGGCACTTTGTTACAGCAGCCCTAGCAAACGAACACAGTAAGTCTTACATGTTTTGCATCTGCCTGCATCCTATGCCCAAGTTAGTTTGGGCATTTATTATTTTAGGCAGTTCGTGCAGCTCACAAGAAGGCTGTCCTGGGCAGGGCCCACCCTCCAGGGCCCAGCCTCACCTTGGCCAGGAGCAGCACATCGATGAAATCCAAGGTCTTGCCCTGCTTGGACTTGAGCCAGGCCTCAGCCCCCTGCTGGCGCAGCGCCAGCCGCCGCTCCTGGATGACCTCGGTGGTGAAGCTGTGCACGGTGTCACAGGCCTCACGGAAGCGCCGCCCGTCTGCTGTGCGGTAGTAGATGAAGTCGATGTAGTGGTGCAGGCGATATTGGCGTCGGACCGCCAGCGCACTCAGCTCAATGATGGCTGAGATGTAATCGCTCATCTTCCTGCCAGGGAGAAGAAGGGCCATGAATGTAGGGCCAAGCTTCCTCTCCCAGAGGGTAAGTGACAAAGAGAGGCCCTGGCCCTAGCCGGTTTGGCTCAGTGGATAGAGCGTCAGCCTGTGGACTGAAGGGTCCTGGGTTCGATTCCGGTCAAGGGCACATGCCTGGGCTTGATCCCCAATAGGGGTGTGCAGAAGGCAGCCAATCAATGATTCTCTCGTATCATTAATGTTTTTATCACTCTCTTCCTCTTCCTCTCTGAAATCAATAAAAATATGTTGGGAGTGGGGGGGAGAGGGGCCCTGGATTAGCTATATTTTCTTGTATTCCTGATGCTCTGCCATCTGGGACCTCCCTGACTGGAGAGACATTGCCCCCACACACCCACTAGCCCAGTGGTCGGCAAAGTCATTAGTCAACAGAGCCAAATATCAACAGTACATCGATTGAAATTTCTTTTGAGAGCCAAATTTTTTAAACTTAAACTTCTTCTAACGCCACTTCTTCAAAATAGACTCGCCCAGGCCATGGTATTTTGTGGAAGAGCCACACTCAAGGGGCCAAAGAGCCGCATGTGGCTCGCGAGCCGCAGTTTGCCGACCACGGCCCTACCCTATTCTTAGAGACTCACCCAAGAGCATGCCGTTCTTTGGGAAACCAACCAATCCATTGCCCCTACTCCAAACTTCACCAGGCTGAGCCCCTACCCCCCTGCCTTAACCACCCCAGGGCCAAGTACTGGACAGCTAGGGGGCACCCTTTTGCTCCAGAGCCTGCTGAAATATTCCAAACTAGCCGATCCTAGTGCCTGAATATGCAAATCCATACCCTGCATTTCCCATTTATTCCTAGAAACACCCCCAAAAGGCTTTTGCCGTGCTTTCTCCTAGTGCTTCTCCACGTGGCCCTGTGCAGTGTGGCATTTTCCTCCTCTTGGGGACCTCAATGGCAATCATTTTGTGAACTGTTGGGCCTCATCATACCTGAATAAAACTACAATCTGGGTGCGTTTTATTTTATTTTTTAAATTTGTGGGGTTTTTTAAAATATATTTTATTGATTTTTTACAGAGAGGAAGTGAGAGGGTTATAGAGTTAGAAACATCGATGAGAGAGAAACATCGATGAGAGAGAAACATCGATCAGCTGCCTCCTGCATACCTCCTACTTGGGGATGTGCCCACAACCAAGGTACATGCCCTTGACCGGAATCGAACCTGGGGCCTTTCAGTCCTCAGGCCGACGCTCTATCCACTGAGCCAAACCGGTTAGGGCTGGGTGCATTTTAAAACAGGCCCAAAGAAGGATGAGGAATTCCAAATTTATGTAACATCACTAAAATTAAATTGCTACAACCCATAGAGTGGGAGAAAATATTTGCAAATCATGTATCTGATGAGGAACTTGTATCTAAACTATTTAAAGAACTCTTAACCTCAATAATAAAAAAGGCATACCCCAATTAAAAAATGGGCAAAAGATATGAATAGACATTTCTCCAGAGAAGATATAAAAATGTCCAATAGGCCCTAACCAGTTTGGCTCAGTGGATAGAGCGTCGGCCTGTGGACTGAAGGGTCCCAGGTTCGATTGTGGTCAAGGGCATGTACCTTGGTTGTGGGCACATCCCCAGTAGGGGGTGTGCAGGAGGCAGCTGATAGATGTTTCTCTCTCATCGATGTTTCTAACTCTCTATCCCTCTCCCTTCCTCTCTGTAAAAAATCAATAAAATATATATATTTTTTAAATGTCCAATAAGCTCATGATAAGATATTCAACATAATTAGCCAAGTGTAAATCAAAATCACAATGAGATACCACTTCACCCTGACTAGGATGGCTATAACCAAAAAAAAAAAAAGAAAGAAAGAAAGAAAGAAAGAAAGAAAGAAAGAAGAAAGAAAGAAAGAAAGAAAGAAAGAAAGAAAGAAAGAAAGAAAAAAAAAACACAAACAGGTAATCACAAGTATTGGTGAATATATGGAGAAATTAGAGCCCTCATATACTACTGGTGGGATCCTAAAGTGATGGTAAAAACCACTTTAGGAAAAAGTCCAACAGTTCCTCAAAAAAGTTAAACATAGAATTATCATATAACCCAGCAATTCCACTCCTGGGTATATATGCAAGAAAATTAAAGACATATAATCACTCAAAAACTTGTGCACAGCCCTAACCAGTTTGGCTCAGTGGATAGAACGTCGGCCTGCGGACTGAAGGGTCCCAGGTTCGATTCCGGTCAAGGGCATGTACCTTGGTTGCGGGCACATCCCCAGTGGGATGTGTGCAGGAGGCAGCTGATAGATATTTCTCCCTCATCGATGTTTCTAATTCTCTATCCCTCTCCCTTCCTCTCTGTAAAAAAAAAAAAAAAAATCAATAAAATATATATTTTTAAAAACTTGTGCACAAATGTTTATAGCAGCATTATTCATAATAGCCAAAAAGTAGAAACAACTCAAATGTCCATCAAAAAATAATCAAATAAACAAAACATGGTTTTATGCAGTAAGTGGAATATTATTCAGCAATTTAAAAAAATGAATTACTGATACAAATCTGAAAACATTATGGTGAGTAAAAGAACCAGGAACAAAAGTCTGTATAATTGCATCTATGAAGTTTCCATAGTAGACTACTCTGTAGACGCGGAAGGAAGATTAGTGATTGTCTGGAGGAGAAGTGGGTTCCGGGAGGTGAGTGCTCAAATGTATAGGGGCAGTTTGATTCACAGTGTGATGGTAGGCGGGATGCCTGGATTTCTTGTTATCTCACGACTCTGAGTGCTCTAACAGCTGTCCAGTGTTGGCGAATCCTGTGGACTGTATCTCTGTGAAAAACACCATTTTGCCTGTTTGTCATTCTATTTGAGCAAGTTGGAAATTTAACTAGCTTTCCTATCAACCAAATTTCTGCATTTGAGGCTTAACCTTATTTAAGTGTTAACTGTGGCTTCAAAGAAGCTATTGATTCTAACGTAATGAGTTTTGATTGAGATGACTGTTTTTTAAAAAACGTTTGGATTTTAATTGTGATACAAAAGTTACATTAACAAATGTATGGTTTTGTACAGACATTATTTCCACTCTGGTGGATAAACTCAATAAAGTCATATCATCCCCTAAAATAAATAAAATAAAATAAAATAAAATAAAATAAAATAAAATAAAATAAAATATACAGGGTTTCTTTTTGGTGAAAATATTCTAAAATTTATTTTTTTTAATATATTTTATTGATTTTTTACAGAAAGAAAGGGAGAGGGATAGAGAGTTAGAAACATCAATGAGAGAGAAACATTGATCAGCTCCCTCCTGCACACCTCCTACTGGGGATGTGCCTGCAACCAAGGTACATGCCCTTGACCGGAATCGAACCTGGGACCTTTCAGTCCGCAGGCCGATGCTCTATCCACTGAGCCAAACCAGTTAGGGCAATATTCTAAAATTTATTATGGTTGGGTTGTATACTTTCAATGAGTGAATTGTATGGTATGTGAATTACATCTCAGTAAAGCTGTGATTAAAACAATAACAACAGCTCTGGCCAGGTGGCTCAGTTGGTTGGAGCGTCATCCCATACACCAAAAGGTTTTGGATTCTATTCCTGGCCAGGGCACATACCTAGGTTGTGGGTTCGACCCCTGGTCTGGGTGCAAACAGGAGGCAACAGATTCATATTTCTCTCTCACATTCTCTCTCTCTCTCTCTCTCTCTCTCTCTCTCTCTCTCTGTCTCTCTCTCTCTCTCTCCTCTCTCTCTCTAAAAATCAAGCAAAGCATATCCTCAGGTGAGGACTTAAAAACAAAACAATGATAACAAAATCACTGGGGTGGGGTTTCAAGGAGCTGTCCTTGGTCCTGAAGTGTGCTTGTTTTCATGCACTTTCACAGTCTGTCATTTTTTTGTTTATTTATTTGTTCATGGTTACTGCTTTTTTTCTTTTTTCTTTTTTTTTTTTTTTTGGTTACTGCTTTTTTCCCCACCAACATATAAGTTCCAGAAGAGCAAGACCTTATCTATTTTATTGACCACTGTATTTATAGCCTCGTCCAGGAATAGCACATAGTAGGCACTCGGCAAATATTTCTTAGATTAACTAATTAAGTAATTAATTACTAAGGTCATCTCCACCTTACCCAATTGAAACATATCCCTGAAAAGCCCTGAGTAACAAGGTCAGAAGCTTGTTATTGAGGACCTACTATGTGCTACAAACTTGACATTCATTGTGTCCCTTATTCCTTATATCCCCACCTAGATTATAAGCTCCAAAGAAATGGGTTTTTGTCTGTTTCCCTACCATATTCCCAGTAGCTAGCATAGTGCCAGGCACATAGTAGGCACACAGTGACTATCTGATGGATGAATAAATGAATGAATGAATGAATGAATGAACAAACCAGGGCAATGATTATTTTATACTAATTCATTCAACAAATACTCACTGGGCTCTACTGTGTTCCAGGGCAGTGCTATATCATTTTATCCTTAAAGCATCTCTCAGACAGTCAGAGATGGTCATCAAACAAAAAAACAGAGGCTCAGAAAGTGGGGGGATACTTTCCCAAGACCATATAGTCTTCATACAATAAGGGAAACTAGCATTTATTGAGCACCTATTATGCGCAAAGCCATTGATTCATATTATCTCATTTAACTAGAGGCCCGGTGCACGAAATTCGTGCACGGAGGGGGGTTGTCCCTCAGCCCAGCCTGTACCCTCTCCAACATGGGACCCCTTGAGGGATGTCCAACTGCCCGTTTAGGCCCGATCCCACCGGGCCTAAACGGGCAGTCGGACATCCCTCTCACAATCCAGGACTGCTGGCTCCCAACTGCTTGCCTGCCTGCCTTCCTGATTGCCCCTAACCGCTTCTGCCTGCCAGCCTGATCACCCCCTAACCACTCTGCTGCCAGCCTGTTTGCCCTCAACTTCCCTCCTCTGCCGGCCTGGTCACCCCTAACTGCCCTCTCCTGCAGGGTTGATCACCTCCAACTGCCCTCCCTTGCAGGCTTGGTCCCTCTCAACTGCCCTCCCTTGCAGGCCGGGTGCCTCCCAACTGCCCTCTCCTGCTGGCCATCTTGTGGTGGCGATCCTGTGTCCACATGGGGGCAGGATCTTTGACCACATGGGGGCAGCTATATTGTGTGTTGCAGTGATGATCAATCTGCATAGTACTCTTTTATTAGATAGGATAGAGGCCTGGTACAGGGGTGGGGGCCAGCTGGTTTGCCCTGAAGGGTGTCCCTGATCAGTGTGGGGTACCCTTGGGGCGTGGGGCAGCCTGAGCGAGGGGCCTGTGGTGATTTGCAGGCTGGCCACGCCCCCTGGCAACGCAAGCGGAGGCCCTGGTATCTGGAATTTATTTTCCTTCTACAATTGAAACTTTTTAGCCTGGAGCGGAGCCAAGCCTGGGGCTCCCTCTGAGGCCTGAAGTCATTTGTGTTTGGGTTATAATTGAAACTTTGTTGCCTTAAGCGGGTGGGCCTGGCCAGGGTGTGTGGAAAGCTTTGCTTCCCCTGTTGTCAGCGGCAACCCTGGCCTGCCCTCTCAAGCTCCATTCTGCCGCCATTTGTTTGAATTTGTTTACCTTCTATAATTGAAACTTTGTAGCTTGAGTGGAGGCTTAGGCCTGCAATGGCTGGCAGAAAGCTTGGCTTCCTCTGTTACCTAGGAAACCTTGCTCTCTGTGGCTGTAGCCATCTTGGTTTGGGTTAATTTGCATGCTCTCTCTGATTGGATGGTGGGTGTGGCTTGTGGGCGTGGCTTGTGGGTGTGTCGGAGGTATGGTCAATTTGCATATTTGTCTATTATTATATAGGATTCCCACACCATGACTATGGGGAAGGAATTGGGATTCTATTGTGGGGGAGGGGATAAGGAAACTGGCTCAGAGAGGTGATGTCAGTTTCCTGGAACCACGCAGCCTGTCTGGCAGAGCACCAGCAGCCCATAGGTGCCTAACACCACCTTTCTCCTCCCACCACCTTGCCCTTACAGCAGCTGGTTCTGTCTTCCCCAGGTAGGCCACACTCACTCCTGGCAGTTGCTATTGTAGCTGAAGACACATTTCTGAAGACTGTCCAGGGTCATGAGGCTGACATGCTCAAACATATCAAGGGAGACCACTGGGCCCTCCGCCAGGCGCCGCCATTTAGCCTGGAAGAGAGAGACAGCAAATGGGCACAAAGAATGACGACTCAGAGCCTGGCTGACAAGGACCTGGCTGCCTGCTCACCACAAGCCCAACACAGATAAAGGAAGTGAGGCCTCCTGGCATCACATGGCTCCCCCACGAGTTGGAACCTGACCAGTCTCACTTCCAGGACAGCCTCTTCCCGTGAAACCCTGGGACTCACATGCATGATGTTGGTGCACTGATTGAATATCTTCATGTAGGGCTTCAGGATGTCAAAGTGGAAGGCAGGTGTCAGCAGGCGGCGGTGCCGGCTCCACTTCTCACCTTTGCTGAGCAGCAGCCCATCCCCTGGGCCCAGAAGACTGAGGTTAGAAACACTGAAAACACTCCCAGAAACCTCATGCTCCACCCATCTCTTCCCTGAAGCCCCAGCCTACCCAGTCCCACACTCACCTAGCCAAGGTTTCAGGAAGCCATAGAAAAGGTCATCCTTGGGGGCAATGGCGGCTGTGGAGACAGAGAAGCAATGATGACTCAATACAGAATTCTGACCCTTGACCTCTGTTTCTGACCTCCTTGGGGCTCCTCTCTGGGCTCCAACCTCCCACCTCACCCCTCCAATCCATCCTAACACCTACCCCAGAAAGATCCTTATAACATGCTGACCTGAACATGAGGCTCCCCTGCTCAAACACCTCCCATGGCTCCCTATCGCCCTGGTAAAAAAAGTTCAAGCTCAGGTTAGCATCAAAATCCCTGTCCCATCTTGCCCCTGTGTGCCTCTCCCACCTCATCCTTCAACATCCACTAAATAACCCCACATGCTGTCTCTCACTTCCAAACCTTTGCCCAGGCTGTGCTCCCCACCCAGAATGGCCTTCTTCAACTTCATCCATCCCCACTTTTCTGCCAGCTCGGGCCATCTGAATTATATCTTCTATGCTTGCCTCCATCCTTGCCCTCTCCAGCCTACCCTGAACCCTGGCCCCATGGGGATCTTATCTGACCATGTCCCCTCCTGCACCAGTTTCTCAGTCCATTTTCAAAGCCCTAAGTGATCTACCTCAGTCCAGACCGCTCTCAAAACATCTCTATCCCCACCTCACCCCCAACACATACTTAATGTTCTAACATCATAAAACTTGTCTCAGCTCCTTGGGAAAAAGCTGTGTTCTCCCTCTGCTCTGCTTCTTCCCACCAGATGCCTCTCTGCCTCAAACACTCTTTTCTCATCTTTCTAGTCTCGGCGTGAATGCCAACCCTCCCCACCAATAAATCTGGATTGTATCCCTCCAGTAACAATCCCCTTCAGGGGAGGGGCCACGTTCATCTCTGATACATTGGTGCTAAATACATTTTTACTGTATGAATGAATCAAAGAATGAATGAATGGATGGATAGATAGATGGATGCATGCATGAATGAATGAATGAATTAGTGAATGGATGAATGAATGGATGGGTAAGTGAGTGAGTGGGTGAATTCCCTGTCTGTATGCTAAACAGATTTGGGACAGAATGGGTAGGGGCCCAGGAAGGAAGTACCTGAAACTCGTGATGTCACTTTTTATCTGAGCTGTGACTCAGCTGCCTACACACACACACTCCCCAGGAATTGGCCAATCATGCACACAGTCATTTGTCCACTCATTCATTCCCCCATTGAACACAGACCTCTTCTGCCACCTTTCCGTGCCCAACCCATGCTGGATGATGCTGGAAACCCAGCGATGGCTCAGCTCCACGCCCTGCCTGGAGGAGCTCGGGGTGGGGTGGGTGGGAAAGGGAAGCAGAGGCACGCCATGCAATTATCAAGATGGTAGGAAGTGTGTCATGAGAGAAGGGAGGCACAGAGAAAAGGCTGTTGGAAGTCAAGGCAAGCTCCCTGGAAGAAGAAATATTGGAGAGGAAAGTGGGAGTCTGCTTGTTCTTCTCCTCTCTGGACTCTGGACTCCAGGCTGGGACTCCCAGAAGGCCTTCTGACTCACAGACCTGTCCAATGGTTGTCCTTTTCAAATACCTCCCATGGCTGCCTATCACCCCCAGAGTAAAAAACAAGCTCATTCGCTTTGCACAAAGGTACTCTGTGTCCAGTGTTGTGGAGCGGATGCGAGTGAATGACCACTGGAGCCCAGACCAAATTAAAATTTAGGGAGCCTTTATTAGCCGGGTGGCCGGGCGACCCGGCGACTGCTCTGCCATTCTCCACGCAGGGAGACCAGAGAGCAGCAGCGACCCTTTGTGTAGGACCACTTTTAAGCACATTAACCACATCCGGTTTTTGCAGAACAAGTAACCTAAGACAAAACAGTTTTTCCCAAGCAATGTCAGGATCATGCCAATGACGACCATGTTATTCACAGGGTCATCCTGTTCTTCAGAAAGCTGACAGTGTTCTGTGAAAGAAGGCTACGTGCTGGGAAGGGGCCATGAGACCGTATCTCAAGGCTTGGCCTGGTGTCAGCACTGACATCTCTATCTGGGGCATAGTCCACGGCCTCTCTGGAAGCATGCTCAAAAATTCCCACTCTCTAACATCCAGCTCCTGTCTAATTTTTTACTTTTCCACACACATCATCTTCACTCCAGACACCCCAAATCACCTGAATTCCCCCAGCACTTTCACACATCTGCACCTTTGCACTAGTAGGATCCTCCACCTGAAATTACTAATCTGGCAAACTCCTATGCATCCTTCAAAGCCCAGTTTCACTAATGCCTCCTCCAGAAGGCTTTCTCCAAACCCTCTCCTCAATTGAACCCTTGTTTTCCCATCCTTGGGTCCCTCCTCCACTCCAACCCTAACCGCTCAATGCCAGGCTGCCTCCTCCATAAATTTTCCCTCCAGTAAAAAGGGGATGGTAAAGTTACCCTGGCAGAAGTTATATAAGAAAAGCCCCCACACGGTGCCAAGCAAGAAGCTGCATATGATCTGGTTGAGGGTTTGGCCTCTGGGATTGCCAAGTCTGAGTTCAAATCCCAGCCCTACCATTAACTAGGTATGTAAACTTGGACATGTTACTACTGTGCCCCTCTATGTCCTCATCTGCCAACAGTGAAATAGAACAATCCCGCCTTTGCCTCATTGGTACCCCTATGAAAACTTAATGGGCTACTATGTTATGGCACATAGTAGGTGCTCATTAAATATTTGTGCATGTAAAATGAATAACTAACTGTTGGCTATTTTTATTGCTATGATTATAATCATTGGTGTCAAGAACCTGTGACATGAATATCTGGGTCCCCAGCTCACAGCAGGCCCCAATTAGTAAAAAGTGAATGCATAGCTGCCATGGAAGACAGTTTGGAGGTCCCTTAAATGTTAAACATAGCATTATCATATGACCCCACAACTTTTTTTTCCTGGTAGATACATCTAGGTATGTAGATACATTTATCCAAGAGGAGTAAAAATATGTGTCCACACCAAAATTTGTACACATGTGTTCTTACCAGCCTTATTTATAACAGCCAAAAGGTAGAAACAACCCGAATAGTCAACAAATTGTGGTATATTCATACAATGGACTGTTACTCAGCCTTAGAAAAGGAATGAAGTCCTGATCATTGCTGATCAATGTGAATGAACTTCAAAAACATTGTGCTGAGTGAAAGAATTCAGTCACAAAAGACCACATGCTGTCTAATTCCTTTCCTGTGATATAGCCAGAACAGGAAAATCCATAGAGACGGAAAGTAGATTAATATTTACCAGGAGATGAGGAGAGGGGGAAATGGTAAGTGATTACTTAATGGGTGCAGGGTGTTTTACGGGCTCATGAAAACATTTTGAAACTAGAGAGTCGATGGATGGTTGCACAACCTTGTGAGCACACTAATTATCTTACACTCTTAAACTGTACACTTCAAAATGGTTAATTATATGTTATGTGAATTCCATCTCAATAAAAAATGAATGTATCAAACCAAGCCATAATTATATGCCTATATATCATGCCTTGTCCTCTGTAAAGCATTTTCACCTACTTTGTCGCATTAATGCTCTCTATCCCAAATGCCCATTAGGAGATAAAAAAAAAAAAAAACAAAACAAACACAGAGCGTCCAAGAGGACTCACGCCTTCCTCAGGGCCCATCAGCTGTGCTGGTTTAAGCTCAGAGCAGCGAGACCACCAAGGAGGCCCAGAGGGAGATGGAGTCTGAGATTTGGGCCAGACCTGTCCCATCCCAGATGGGTAGGCAT
Source organism: Eptesicus fuscus (assembly GCF_027574615.1). Lineage (NCBI taxonomy): Eukaryota > Metazoa > Chordata > Mammalia > Chiroptera > Vespertilionidae > Eptesicus > Eptesicus fuscus. Next base: position 18,582,543 of record NC_072478.1, read on the forward strand.
GGACAAGGCAGGGGCACCCATCCACCCTCCCCAACCTGAAGTCCCCATCCTGCTCCTCTGGTGGGGGAGGCCGTGGATATCCTGCCTGTCCTGAGGAGGGAGGGGGAGGAAGAGGCTTCAGCATTTACTTAGTGCCAAGCTCATGGGGGGGACGTGAGCGGGGGGGCGGGGGGGGAGGCAGGACTCTACTTCCTGATCTACTTGGAGTCTCAAACCATGCAGGATGAAATTTAGGAAACTAATGCTCTGAGGAGTAGAGGGAAGGGGGGGGCGCGGGTCAGAAGGAGAAAAGGAAGAGGCAGGGAGAGAAAGAAAAAAAAAAGTATATTAAAAAGACAGAAGAGCCCTAGCTGGTTTGGCTCAGTGGATAGAGCGTCGGCCTGCGGATTGAAGGGTCCCAGGTTCGATTCCAGTCAAGGGCACATGCCTGGGTTGCAGGCTTGATCCCCATTAGGGGACGTGCAGGAGGCAGCTGATCAATGATTCTCTCTCATCATTGATGTTTCTATCTCTCTTTCCCTCTCCCTTCCTCAATGATATCAATAAAGACATATTTAAAAAAAAAAAAAAAGACAGAAGAGAAGAAACCCTTAGTAGCACCTACCTACATTATATTTTTGAGTTTTCACAACAGCCCCATTTTACAGATCAGAAACTGAGGCCCTGAGAGCCTGGATGGATTTCTGGGTCACACAGCAAGTGTGTGCTCCAGTCAGGATTGGAACCCGCCCACCCAAGGCCTGGCCCCGAGGCTCTTCCCAAACGCAGTGCCCATCCCTTGGAAGAGTCACCTCTCCCAGGGCCTCAGTCCCTCCTCTGTGCCACGGGGATGGTCACCCCTCCCAAATGCAACAATGGGGATGTAAAGGCATGAGGCGGGCATCACCGGGGGAGGGGAGGATGACAGCCCCTCACTCTTTCATGGCTCCTGGTGGCAGCCTTGAAGGCAGTCTCCAGATGTGTGTCTGTAGAGGCCCAAGCTGAGGCAAGAGATCCTAAACCTCCTGGGACTCTTCCTTTCTCATCCCCGTTCTCTCCACTGTCCCCTGATGCTTTTGAAGGTGCCCAGCTACATGTGAGACCACACTGGAGATAGAGACAGACACACTCAACCCTAAACAGTTTGGACTGAGAATGGGAAAGTCCTGGAGAGAGGGGTATGGTCTGCTGGGGAGTTGGGGAAACCTTCCAGGAGTGGGGGGAGTGGTCATTGGAACTGGGTGTTGAAGGCAGAGCAAGAGCTTACCACGCACACTTGGGAGTCCTACACAATGGGGTAGGTGTGGATTGCAGAAGAAACAATCCTTCTAGATCTCTCTCTCCGCCAGTCAGCGTCAGCCCAAGTGAAGAAAGCAGGCTATAGGTTGGGATAGTCAGAACCCAAATGATGGGAGTGCTATTAGAATTAAGCAACAATCAGTTAACAAAATCTTGGGCAAACAACTACTTATCCAAACATGTTTGGTTCTGACTTCCCAGTGGATGGGCATTCTCTCAAAGTTCCTGGGACTCCATTAGACATACCTTTTCCCATGCTATTCCCACTCTTTGTATTGCCATTTCTGCTTTGGTGAACTCCTATTCATTCTTCAAAGCTCTACTCAAATGACCCTTATTCTGGATAGCCCACCTGGTGGACTCTGGGAGTTGAGGGTTTACACATCATTCAGAGGCCCAGCCCACCTACCTGAGGCGCCCACCAGGGGTTTGATGTAATCAGGGTGCACCAGAACCACCAGTGGCAAGACAGGTCCCATCCACACCAAGACCACATGATGCATGTTGTCCAGCACCTTCTTCTCATCCTGGAGGCCCATCTCATTTGGGAGATACTGTGGGGATGGTAGGAAAGGATAGTGAGGAGGTGTCCAGCCCCAGCTTTTGCCAGTCCTTCCCCGCTGCCGCCTCCCTGCCCCCAAAACAAGCCGAGAAGGGCTACATGACTGCAGACCGTGTGCTGCACCTCGCTGAGCCTCCACTTCCTCATCTGAAAAGTGGGAAAGAATCAACTCTGTCGGAGGACAGTTGAGAGAATTCATGAAATCACAAAGCATCAGAACCCCAACACGGGGCCTGACACACAGCTGATGTTCAAGAAATAAAAACAGGGACAGTAAACACATTGATGATGGTGGTTGGTATTTATCAAGTTTTTGCTCTGTTAGTAATAAAATAGTACTAGTATTGTCATATTTAACACATGCGTGTGCTTGCCATGTTGGGCGCTGTTTGGGGCATGTGTCATAGATGTATACGTTCAACCCACACAAGAAGAACCCAGTGACAGAATTGCTACTATTTCCCCGTTTTGCTTTATCTGAAGTTGCAGGTAAGTGACTGTCCTGGCTTGGCCTCCCCAGAAACAGGTCCCGAGACAAGAGTTCCAGGGCAAGTAGTTGATTTGGGTGATCCCAAAAAAACAAGGGGAAGTGGGGAAGTGACAGAGGGAGGGGAGGTAGTCAGTAAAGAATAAGTTGTCAAGAAAGTAACCACCGTGGGCAACCAGGGCTCGGTGCCACGAGGCACCTCTGCGGGACGCGCATCTCAGAGTCAACCCACCAACTCACACAGTCCCATCGTCACTGGCTGAGAGCCCGCCCGGGGCTGGACCTCTCAGGCTCGCAGTACACACAGCAGCGTGGGCTCCTGCTGCTGCAAAAAGCCCTCGAACACAGGTGCTGGCCGCCGGAAGTCAGGCCACTGCACCCAGGAACGGGCCCAGAGGCTATGGACAGGCCCTGGCACCCTCTGCCATTGTGGCCGAGCCAGGATGTGAACACAGGCCACCCAGCTACATACAACACGCCCACTCTGAACCAACGTGCTCTATGAAACAGAAACGCTTCAGGCTCAATGTCAGATGCATCTGAACTCAAATCCGCCCTCAGCCACTGTGAGACCTTGGGCAAGCCACTTAACCTCTCTGAGCCCCAAAGATGGAGTCCATAACATAGGGCAGATCCGTCCTTAACTCACAGGCTGTGAGAATTAGGGGAGAGCTCAGATCCGAAGGGGCCTACCCCAGTGCCTGGCCAGTGGGAAGGCCCAGCAATTACAGAATGAATAAATGAACAAAATGACTCCTCTCTGGCTCCTATGTCTCCTTCTCTATCAGGATCAGCCCTGAGACTGTTCACACCCATGTGAAATAAGAAATAAAATGTGCCCTGGCTGGGTGGCTCAGTTAATTGGAGTGTCATCCCAAAGCACCGAAAGGTTGCGGGTTCTATCCCTAGTCAATTCCCAAACACCAAAAGGTTGCGGGTTTGATCAAGTATGGAAAGCAGCCAATTGATGTTTCTCTCTCACATCCATGTTTCTCTCTCTCTCTTTCTCTCAAATCAAATTTTTAAAGAATCTTTTTGTTCAATTTATTGATTTTTAGAGAGAGAGGAAGGGAAAGGGAGACTGAGAAACATCGATATGAGAGCAAAATACTGGACGATGCCCAACCAACTGAGCCACACTGGCCAGGGCTCTCTAAAATCAAATTTTTACAAAATATATATCTTCAGGTGAGCATTAAGAAAGAAAGAAATGAAATGAAATGCAAGGAAATGGTTGGCGCCATGACCTGGGACTACAGCATTAAACGGAGATAAAGTATGAAACCAAGTTGGGGTTGGGGATGGAGCAACAAAATCTACAGGACCATGCCCCCCTCATCCCCCACCAGGGTCCTAGAATCTGATGAACTTCACAGTCATTGGTACTTATATTCTGAATATTATATCTTACTAGAGGCCCAGTGCACGAAATTCGTGCACGGGGGAGGAGGGAGATCGGGCCTAAACTGGCAGTCAGACATCCCTCTCCCAACCACTCGCCTGCCTGCCTGCCTGATTTCCCCTAACCACTCCGATGCCAGCCTGATCAACGCCTAACTACTCCCCTGCTGGCCCGATTGCCCCCAACTGCCCTCCCCTGCCAGCCTGGTCGCCCCTAACTGCTCTCCCCTGCAGGCCCGGTCCCCCCCAACTATCCTCCCCTGCTGGCCTGATCGCCCCCAACTGCCCTCCCCTGCTGGCCTGATTGCCCCCAACTGTCCTCCCATGCAAGCCATCTTGTGGGGGACCCTCAGCCCAGCCTGCACCCTCTCCAATCTGGGACCCCTCGGGGGATGTCCTGTGGGATCGGGCCTAAACTGGCAGTCAGATATCCCTCTCCCAACCGCTCGCCTGCCTGCCTTCCTGATTGCCCCTAACCACTCCGATGCCAGCCTGATCAACGCCTAACTACTCCCCTGCTGGCCCGATTGCCCCCAACTGCCCTCCCCTGCCAGCCTGGTCGCCCCTAACTGCTCTCCCCTGCTGGCCCGATTGCCCCCAACTGCCCTCCCCTGCCAGCCTGGTCGCCCCTAACTGCTCTCCCCTGCAGGCCCGGCCCCCCCCAACTGCCTTCCCATGCCGACCTGGTCACCCCTAACTGCCCTCCCCTGCTGGCCTGATCACCCCCAACTACCCTCCCCTGCTGGCCTGATCGCCCCCAACTGCCCTCCCATGCAGGCCATCTTGTGGGGGCCATCTTTGATCACATGGGGGCGGCCATCTTGTGCAAGGGTGTGAGGGTCAATTTGCATATTACCTCTTTATTATATAGGATTATATCATAAAATATAACCTATATCATATGAAGGGTCAGCAATAGCCTGGAATTACAGAGAAAACTTTGCAGTAAGCTCTGCCCCATCCCAGCCATGTGACCTTGGGCAAACTGCTTGCCCTTTCTGAGCCTCAGTCTCACATCCTGGCTCCAACCAGTTTCTTGGGGGGATGAGGGAAGCCAGCAGTCCATCAGGCTCCCTGAATGCATGGGCTCTGCCCAGCCCTGGCCACCCAGCCCACACACACCATGCCTAGGTGGCCCAGCAGCCAGTTGCGCCGGGGCGGCTGGGGGAAACAGCGCAGCCGGCGGCAGGTGACGTAGAAGTGCCAGCAGAGCCGCAGGAGCCGCAGCAGCAGGTGGAAGAGGAAGAAGAGCAGGGAGAGGAGGAGCGCAGACACGGCATACAAGCGGAAGGCGGTCTTCTCCAGTCCCAGAAGGCGCAGCAGATGTTCCGTGATGGGCAGCATCCTGGGGGGAACACATGGGGTAGGGGTCAGTGCAGATGGAAACCCCCCTCCAGCCACCTATATGCCATATGCACATGCACAGTGACCTGTGGAGTCAAGCATGGTGTGCCTGGCATGCAGCAGGTGCACAATACATGTGAGTTCCAGATGCCAAGAGTACATCTCTCTCCTGCCCTCAGCAGCGGTCTCCACCAGCTGGTCAGATGGATGCACCACATGCCCTCAGCCTTGACTTTGCAGGACATCCCTCCTGACTTCTCTGCCCCCGCGGCTGGTCAGAGTGCTGGAAAAGTAAGACACGCCCTCCCCCAAAGCAGCTCTCATCAATGAGGGTGAGCGCTGCTAGATAAAGACTCCAGCGCTTTCTCGCCTTGGGTGCAACGACCCTGAGGTGTGGGTTCCTCATGCACCACCAATGGGACTAAACTCCAGCTGGCCACAATAGAGACTTTCTCTATGAAATGCCCCACTTCCTTCTTTCTCCTCCTCCTCCCCCTTCACCTCCACCTTCACCTCCTCCCTCTTTAAATTGAGGTAAGTGTCACACAACATAGAAGGAACCATTTTAAAGTTCACAGTTCAGCGGCACCTAGTACGTTCACACTGTTGTGCAACCATCACCTCTATCTCGTCCCAAAATGTTTTCATCACCCCGAAAGGAAACCCCGTCCCCTTGAGCAGTCCCTCCCCATCCCTCCCATCCCCTACAGCCCCTGGCACCCACTAATCTACTTGCTGTCTTTGTGTATTTACCTGTTCTGGACATTTCATATCAATGGGATCATACCACACGTGACCTTCCCTGTTTGGCTTCTTTGACTCGGCATGATGTTCTCGAGGTTCATCCACGTTGTGACATGTGCCAGTGCTTTATTTCTTCTGCTGAGTGACATTCCATTGTAAGCGTATATCACAATTTGTTTATTCATTCATCTGCTGATGGACATCTTAGATGTCTCCACCTTTTGCCTATTGGGACATGTGCTGCTATGCATCTGTGTGGACATGTATTTGGTTGAGTCCCTGTTTTCAATTCTTTCAGGTTCACATCCTTCTTGCCTACCGGCTTTTCCTGGGATCCCTTCCCAGATAGACTGCTTGCACTCAAATCCCTGATCTAGGGTCAGCTTCTGAAGGAACCCACCAAAACAAGATGGGTGGGTAACAATAATAATAACTCAGTGACCAGACAGGGTGCCCTCACTGCACGCTGTGCACCACGCTCAGGGGTGTGCATGCCTTGTCTCGTGGAATCTTAAATCAGTCCTTAGAGGGAGGCACCATCATTCCCTCCATTTTATTTTCTTTAAAAAACGAAACATGTTTTATTGATTTCAGAGAGAGGGAGAGGGAGAAAGAGATAGAAACATGAATGATGAGAAAGAATCATTGATTGATTGGCTGCCTCCTGCACACCCCACACTGGGGATTGAGCCTGAAACCCAAGCATGTGTCCTGACCCAGCTTGAACTGTGACCTCCTGGTTCATGGGTCAACACTCAACCACTGAGCTACACCAGCCAGGCTCATTCTCTCTATTTTCCAGGCAACTAAAGGTCAGTTGCCCCAGCTCAAGGGAGACAAGAGCTGGCCCCAGAAGATCCCACCAGAGATCAACCTCAATCACCCTCACAGAGAGAGCCCATTGAGCTCAGGCAATGCCAAGGAGATTCCTCAGAGGGTGGGTCCTGTCCTCACCTCTTCTTTCTACCCAGTCCTACCAGACAAGGGTTCCCCCTATGCTCCTACTTCCTCCGGCAACACAGATGAAGAAACCCTGCCTTTCAGGTCCCCACCTGAGCCTCAATCCACCCCTGCTCCCACTCCAGCTGGGGGTGCCCCCTGGGGCTCCGTGCAGAAAACATGAAGTTTCTGTTGGTCACTGCCTCCTGGGAAAAGATCTGGGTAGATCATCACCAGATTTGGAGAGGCCCACTGGGATGGTCTGACTTAAAATGAAGATGACACGCACTCTTATTAGGATGGCTACTGTCCAAAACAGAAAAGAACTAGTGCTGGCAAGGGTGCAGAGGGACCGAAACGCGTGTGTATTGCCGGTGGGAATGTAAAATGGTACAGCCAGGCGGTGGGAAACAGTATGGAAGTTCCTCAAAAGAAATGTTCCAGCAATCCCATTTCTGGGTGGATCTCTAAACGAAGTAAAAGTTGGGGCTCAGATATGTGTGCATTCATGTCCACAGCAGCCTTCTTCACAATGGCCAAAAGGCAGAAGCCGCCCAAGTCTCCATAGAAGGATGAATGGATAAACAAAACGGGGTACATCTCTACAATGGAATGTCACTCAGCCCTGAAAAGTAAATTCTGACACGTATTACAACATGAATGAACCTCGAGGACATTGTGTTAAATGAAATAAGCCAGTCACACCAAAAACAGATACTGTGAGGTCCACTTCCATGAGGTCCTGAGAGTAGTCACATTCCTAGAGACAGAAAATAGAAGGGTGGGCGCCAGGGGCTGGGCGGGGGCAGGGGGGTGGGGGGAGTGGAGGAGGGCGAAGGGAGGGATGGGGAATTAATGTTTCATGGGAACAGTTTTAGTCTGGGAAGATGAAAAGGTTCTGGAGATGGATGGTGGTGATGGTTGCACAGTAATATGAATGTACTTCATGGCACTGAACTGTACCCTTAAAATGGTTAAGATAGTAAAATTTACTAAGTAAATGTTATGTGTATTTTACCACAATTTAAACTTAAAAAAAAAATACAGACTGCCTGGTATAGGGGCTCTGCCCCCTAAAAGGTCCAGGTAGGGGAGGGGTGGGGTGTAGGCAACCCCCCAAAATGAAGCACAGAGAACTCCAAGTCACAAGCCCCAGGCAGAGGCTCCGACTTGGGGACAATGATGAGCGACTGGGCTGCCTTTCGCTGCCTCTCGCAGGGGCAGCTCCAGGCCACACGCTCGACAGGAAGTAGCCGTGGGGATTTATTTCTTTACCAATTTAACGGCGGATAATGACTCTCCCAGCGATGCCAGGAAGCCAGGGAGTGAGGACTACGGAGCCTTGTGACCTTCCTCTGAATGCTTCCACGTGCCAGCCCTTCCCCAAGCGCTCTGCATGCATTCCTCCAGCATTCCGCTGGCAAATCATTTTGGAGCCCCTGCTCTGCGTGTGACTCTGTTCTGGGCACCGAGGAGATAAAGGTGAGGCAAAGAAATATAAAAAAATGTTTTGAGGAACCACGTGAAGTTTCTCATGGCGGCTGCCTCTGGACGGGGCCTGGAAGAACCGGCGGCAGGAGTGACAGGGAGACTTAACTTTCCCTCTTCGTTTTCAGGGACTTTTTGATTTTCTATCCCATGAGCACATATTGCCGATTCAAAAACGTTCATGACAGGAAATTGTAGGGAGTTGAAAGGGTGTGTTGGAGCTCTATACTTCTTACGTATTTTTCTGTAAATCTAAAACATCTCTTAAAAAATAAAGTCTAGCCGAAATCGGTTTGGCTCAGTGGATAGAGCATCGGCCTGTGGACTGAAAGGTTCCAGGTTCGATTCCGGTCAGGGGCATGTACTTTGGTTGTGGGCACATCCCCAGTGGGGGGTGTGCAGGAGGCAGCTGATCGATGTTTCTCTCTCATCTGATGTTTCTAACTCTCTATCCCTCTTCCTTCCTCTCTGTACAAAAAAAAATCAATAAAAAAAAAAAATCAATAAAAAATATATATATATTTTAAAAAGTCTATTTTAAAATTAAGTAGTCGAAATTAACGAAAGTATGAGTTACGATGCTTTCACTGGCGGGGAGGAGCTTGCTGTGGGGCGCCGGCAGGTTTCCCTCTCTTGGTCTGGGTCTGGTGACATGTGTGGTTTCACTCTGAGAAAACTCCTGAACAGTCCAGTTCTGGAATGTGCACTTTCCTAAATGTTCATTACACTTCAACTTAAAAGAAAAGAAAACGAAAAGTTGTTTGGTTTTGACTCAAACCAGCCTAGGTTCATAACCATGACTCAGCTCATCCCCCATAAAGCAGCCTTGAGTGGGTCGCGTCCCCACTCTCAGCGTCCACTTACCAATCTGGAAAATGGGTTACCACTAGCAGGCCCTCCCTGTGCAGGTTGTTTGGGACACTTCGGTGAGGTGAGGCTTAGCCACTGTCCCTATTCCTGCTGTTACTATTTTTCTAGAAGCGAGAGACACTCCAAGCTGGCACATCGGGTGCTGTGGGAAGCTGGCATACCCACTCCTCTCTGCACCAGCCCTCAAGCTCATCCCAGACGCAGGCAGGGCACCCAGCAGCCCTGCCCTGGCACAGGCAGCCCCGCCTGTCCTGCTAAGGCCCCAAGTTATCTGGAGATGGAGGTGCCAGTGGCTCCAAGGCCCACGCCCATGGAGCTCTGGTTTGTCAGGTTAGCCCAGCCGCCCGTCGAGGACTTGTCCTACAAGGTGTGTGGGCTCCCAGGAAGGAATTCAGGACAGAGACCCTGACCTGCCGGGAACCGGGAACCGTCTCTCTGCCTCTCCTTGAAGCACAGGCGCTGGGGCTCGCCGGCACCCTGACAGCCAAGCGCAGGACGCTGGTCCCACTACCCCACGCCCCGGCTCTGTTCTCCACGCCCCCATTCTGACGCATGGCACCTCTTTGACCCCCCTCTTTGCCAAAGGGCTGCCTCACCCAAGACTCATACTCTCCCAAAGTGCCAGGCCCCAGAAGGCCTGACGGAGAGAGAGCTTACCCCCCAATTTCTGAGGTTCTGAGAAAGAACTTCGGGGGCAGTTCGGAGGGCAAGGTCAAGGGGACAAATTGGCGTGGGGAGGGGGGCGTCTCGCTGCAGCTGTGGGGACCCCGTAGGAGATCGCGGGCAGAGGAGGAAGTGTTAAAGCCACCAGTAGTAACCTAGATCATCCCAGGGCTGCAATGGTCTGTGAGCACCATGCAGAGAAGTGTGGCCACGCTTACACGCGAGACGCAGAAAGAATCCTATAAACCGCTGCTGTGTGACCTCAGGCGAGTGTCTGTACCACGCTGAGCCTCAATTTCCTCCTCAGGAACCCGATTACCCACTTCGTGAAGCTGTTACGACAACCCAGCATGTTTAATGTGCTCAGCTTGGTGCTTGGCACACAGGAAGCCCTTGATCAAACCTCTCATTGCTGTTAGCGCCACCGTCGCATCCAGTATTGGTGCCCGGCCACCTGATATTCGTCGAGCAGGGCCCAAGGCTTGCCGGAGCGGAGAGAGAGGGTCCCATTTTGTGAATGACTCCTGTGTCATCCAAGCCCCTCTGCAGATACCTGCTCAGGTCACCACCCGCTGCCAGGCCGGAGCTAAGGTTACCACTTAGAAACCCAAGCCGGGCCACACAGACAGAGAGGCCGGGGCCATTGGAAAGTGCCCAGGATGTTGGGGTCACACAAGGCTGGTTGGTTCAAATCCCAGCTCACCCACTGTCGCTCTGTCTTCCTCCCACCTTCAGCCTGATACTCCCCAGCCGGTGGGCCTCCGCCGCCTTGCCCGGTCCAGGAACAGCTAGCTACCGCCCGGTGCAAGGGCTGAGAGGCTGGCCCCGGGGACACCGGAGAGCATCGCGTCACCAGCATCCAACAAACGTCAGCTAGGATCCACCGCAGGACCTCACACAACCCTCACAGCTACCTCTGGGGGCCCAGGCGGGCACCCTGTTTTCATACAGGGGCACCCAGCGGCGCTGTGCCTGCTACGGGCGGGCCGTCTGCCGGTGGGACGCACAGCCTCCCTTTTAAGACAGTGAAATCCCACTGATGCCCATCAGCGCCCAGGAGGCGGCACAGGGCAGAGCGTGGGTCGGTCTGAGGAGTCCTGATTGGGGGGCAGCGTGGGGTGGGTCTTCCTGAGGCCCCTGCCCACCTCGGACACCCAGAAAGGATGCACCCCGGACTCCTCGACGGGCACAGAAAAGCCTGCTGCGCTCGAAAGTAGCCACCGTCTGGGGCACACCATACCGCCCCCCGCCCCCGACCTGAGTGTCCCGGACCCGCAGCTCCGTCCTGGGTCCCGGGATCCGCGAGGCCGCCGCGCACACCCCCGCGCCCGCCCCGTCTGCCCGGGGGCCGCGGCGCCCCGGGTTCCGGCGCAGGGCGCGTTCGGGTTACGCCCCCCCACACACCCCCCACCCTTCCGTCGGCACTCACCCCTCGGGTCTCGGCCTCGGGCCCTCAATCCGGAATCGCCGGCGTCGCCACCTCGGTTCTGACCGCACCGTCCCGCGGCCGGCCCTTTAACTCCGCCCGGCCGCCCCGCCAGGCCCGCCCCGGCCCGCCCCGGCCCGCCCCCGGCCTCGCCGGCTTCTGGGCGGGGACCTAGGCGCGGCCCCCAGGGACTGAGAGAACCGGAGAGACAGAGGCAGGGAGGCACGGAGAGTGACTGGAAGCGAAGACTGAGCTGGAGAGATGGAGAGAAAGACGCAGAGAGACAGCGAGAGAGACATGCGGACGTCCAGACAAAGACTGGGACACCCCGAAACCGCCAACGCTCAGGCCCCTTGCCCCCCGCTCCTGCCTGGCTCCTTCTCCTCCCATCCTCCCTCAACACCCTCCTCCCATTCCAGCACTCCTCATGGCCCCCACTTCAGGGCCTGCTCCCAAGCTTGGACAGGGGTCCCTAAGTCAGCACCCCGGATCCCCACAAGTCCCCAGGAGCCTCCTCTGTGGCCACCAGGAATCCCAGAGTCCACCAACCTTTGGGGCTCCCTCTGGATCCTGGGTCCACCCCACTCCCCTGGGCTCTGCAGCTCTCCCTTCAGGAAAACCTCTGGCCTCAGCAAACAGCACCAGACTCTGGTTGGGCTCCTCCCACCCCAACCTCCCAATGCCAGGCACCTTGACCCTCCCTGGATCCTATTGTTGTCTTTGGCCAGCCCATGTGCTCCAGGTGTGTCCAGACGGGGTCAGCCCCACCTCCGGATGTGAGACAGAGATACCATTCTTGGGTCAGTGGGTGGGTGGGTGGCTGACCTGGGCAAGTGGGCAGGCAGATGGGAGGACTCACAGCTCCTCAGACGCTCCACCGTCTCCTCAGGGCCCAGCAAACCAGAGGCCCAGAAAATATCTGTCAAAGACAAGGGGGGCTGGGGGAGGGGGTTGGAAAGGGGGGCAGGAGACAGCCACAGGAGACTAGAAAGAGCAAAGGCTCCAACTATTATTGCCAACCCATCTGGGGAAACTGAGGCACAGGCTGCAGGCTCAAGGAGAGGTGTGACTGTCTGGGTTCAGGCAGGGGCCAGGTCAAACACTGAGGAGCCTGAAGCTATGAGAAAACAATGAGTTCAAAAGTTAAAACCCTAAAAAGCTGAAGAAAGAAAGTGCAGGTATTTCCCCCAGGATGGCTATTCCCAAGCCCCTTGATTTATCAAAAATAAATTCTGGCCCTAACCGGTTTGGCTCAGTGGATAGAGCGTCGGCCTGCGGGCTGAAAGGTCCCAGGTTCGATTCTGGTCAAGGGCATGTACCTTGGTTGCGGGCACATCCCCAGTGGGAGATGTGCAGGAGGCAGCTGATCGATGTTTCTCTCTCATCAATGTTTCTAACTCTCTATCCCTCTCCCTTCCTCTCTGTAAAAAATCAATAAAATATATATTTTTTTAAAAATAAAATAAGTAAATAAATTCTGGACGCAGTTACAGACTTAGTGCCTGGCAGGTGAGCCAACCAGGTGGGAGGTAAGGCCTTGGGGCTGGTTAGCTTGGTGGATGGGGCCAAGAGGTGAAGCAAGTCCCAAGCAGTGCTGAACTCTCAGAGGAAGAGCCTGGGACCAAGGCCAAACGTTAAGGCCATGTCACACAGTGGTTAGAGCGTGGACTCTGGAAGCAGAGGGTTCAAACAGCTCCATCACATACCCTCTGTGAACCACAGACGGTTGTTGTAGTGCTTTGGTACAGTGGTTCTCATCTAAGGCAATCTGCCCCCGCCCCCCCCCCCGCCCCCCCCGCCGGGGACATTGGGCAATGTCTGGAGACAGGTTAGGCCATCACACCTGGGGGTGGGGGTGCTACGGGCATCTAGTGGGTAGAGGTCAGGGATGCTGCTAAACACCCCACAATGCACAGGACAGTCTCTCACAACACACTGTAATCCCAGGTGTCAACATGCTGGCTGGGCAAGACTAGTAATTTTAGATAACGCATGGAGGAACGTTTTCTCTTTTATATATTTACTAGTGGCCCATTTGCAGAAAAAATCCTGCAAGTGGCTGCTGCAGCCGCATGCACTGCTGCCGCTGTTGCGGCCGCCATGCCTGCACCCATGCCGCTGCCACCCGCCCCACTCCGCCCCACCCCACCCGAGCTTTCCCTTTGGCAGCCATCTTGCTTTCTGCTTTTCCTCCATCTTCCTTCTAAGTTGTCTTCAGTCTTCACTCCTCCCTCCCTCAGTGTATGCAAATTAACCGCAATCTTTGTTGGGTAATTTGCACACTCACCCTGATTGGCTGGTGGGCATGGCTTTGGATGGTGGGTGTGGCTTGGGTGTAGCGAAAGTGCAGTCAATTTGCATATTACTATTTTATTAGGTAGGATGTTGCATGAGAGATTTGTGAACACGGTCCTGTTGGTATAATGACAGTGATATAAGCTTTTCAAACAAATAGGGTTGAAAAGGAAAGCCACTAAAAGAAAACTATTAATTCAGTAATAGAAACATATTACATAGGTGGGGCAAAATGGTGACAGAGGATTGTGAACAGTTGAAATTTCAGAATCGGACACCATCTGTCTGATTTAACAAAGATGGAAGAAGAAGCTCAAGATCTCGAAATTTTGGTTTGGGAAATATTAGGGCACCAATCTTTTCACAAATTCCAGAAAACAAGAAGCAGATAGCTCAAAACTTAAATGAGAGAATTTAAAAACAAGTGTAAGCCCAGCTGGCGTGGCTCAGTGATTGAACATTGACCTATGAACCAAGAGGTCACAGTTCGATTCCCAGTCAGGGCACATGCCCGGGTTTGTGGGCTCTGTCCCTGGTGTGGGGTGTGCAGGAGGCAGCCCATCAGTAATTTGCTCTCATCATTGATGTCTCTCTCTCTCTCTCTCTCTCTCTCTCTCTCTCTCTCTCCCTCCCCTCCTCCCTCCCTTCCTTTCTGAACATAAAATAAGAACAAGTGTAAGATGCCCCCCTTGCCCTAGCAGATGGTAAACTTGGACTTTTCATTTCAATAATGTTCCCTCACTCGGTGCTGGGCCCTTGGCCAGGGTGGAAGGGGGTAGTGTTTTCAGGTGAAGAAGGGGTGATACAAATAATTGAAGCTTTGCTGCTCGGAGGAGGCAGAAGGGAGGCCAGGGAAGGCTACGTGAAGGATGTGACATCTGAGCTGGTACTTCAGGGAGAGGTTGGATTTCAACAGGTGCAGTAGTGGGGGTGGGGCTCAGACACAGAGAAACCCGAGGGTGTGGCTGGTCAGATGGCTTTCCCTGGCCTGGGGAAGTGAGAGTGGAGGAGGCTGGAGGGGTGCAGGGGTGGGTGTGAAGGGCCTTGAAAGCCAATCCCAGTGGCTGAGGGCTGATCTGGGAAATAGGGAATCACAGATGGTGCTTGAGCATGGGAAAAGAAAGCTCCATTTTGATTGGTTGTTTTAAAACACTTTACAGCCCTCCTGGCATGGCTCAGTGGTTGAGCATCAATCTATGACCCAGTCAAGGCACATGCCTGGGTTTCGGGCTTGATCCCTAGTCGGGGGCATGCAGGAGGCAGCCAATCAATGATTCTTTCTTATCATTGATGTTTCTATCTTGCTCGCTCTCTCTCCCTTCTTCTCTGAACTCAATAAAGATATATTTAAAAAATTTTTAAAAAGAAACATTATTGACTAGAGGCCCGGTGCACGAAATTCGTGCATGGTGGGGGAGTGTCCCTCAGCCCAGCCTGCACCAACTCCAATCTGGGAGCCTGGCTCCCAACTGCTCGCCTGCCTGCCTTATTGATTGCCACTAACTGCTTCTGCCTGCCAGCCTGATCACCCCCTAACCACTCCCCTGCCAGCCTGATTGATGCCTAACTGCTCCCCTGCCAGCCTGTTTGCCCCTAACTGCCCTCCCCTTCAGGCCCGGTCCCCCCCCCCCAACTGCTCTCCCCTACAGGCCTGGGTCCCTCCCAACTGCCCTTCCCTGAAGGCCATCTTGTGGCCATCTTGTGTCCACATGGGGGCAGGATCTTTGACCACATGGGGGCAGCCATCTTGTGTGTTGGAGTGATGGTCAATCTGCATATTACTCTTTTATTAGATAGGATTTTTTAAGGGTGTGGATTGTTTAAAGGATGTGGGAGACATCGGCAATGGTGACTGGCTGGATGTGGGGTTCCAGGGAGCAGGGGAGTAGAGAAGAGGGTGTCAGCCCAGCTTGTCTGCCCTCAGAGATGGAAGGAGAAACAAGTGAAAGGTCCTGGGAATGAGGAGTCACTGAGAGTAGGGTTCCTGGCCATGTGACCGTGGGCAAGACACAGGATCACTGTGAACCTCCACCCCACATAGATATGATAGAAGAGATGATCACAAGATGAGGTGGTGGTTACAGGTGCTCACAGCATAGTCTGGACAAACTTCAGCACTTCCAGTTTGCCGTTTGATTTGCTCTCTTAGAGGTTCTCAGCCAGGTTGAATTGTCCCCTCCGGGGACATCAGGCCATGTCCGGAGATTCTGGTTGTCACACGGTGGAGGGGGAGGTGCCACGGGCATCTAGCCGGCAGAGGCTCGGGATGATGCTAAACACTGTACAATGCGAAAGACACTCCTTCCCAGAGGGTGAGCTGGCCCCTAATGTCATCAGTGCTGAGGTTGGGGCACTCTGGGTACCTGGAGTCTAAAAGGCCGGTGGGCTGTTCAGGGAGACACCCGGGAGGTAGCTGGGCCCATCCTTGGAAATGTGTCTGTGAGTCACCTGATTGGGAAGACAGGGGATGCCCTAGGGTGGGTCAGTGAGGTCACTCAGGGAAGGAGGAGGACAAGAAGTGGGTGGGGAAACAGAAGCTGCATTTAGGGCGAGGGCAGGCAGAGGCACAGCCCTGGAAGTGGAGATAGCTATGTCTGAAAGGTTGAGGAAGAGTGGTAATAGGTACCCTCACCTGTGCCCAGAGGCCAAGGAGCCAAGGCCCCAGGAGGGAACAGGACTATGTGGTTAGCAGGTCACCAGAGTCCTCAGCCTGGCAGCAGCCAAGGTCCCAATGATTATGATCAGAGTGGGAGGATAAGAGTAGAGGCAGTGGCTAGATTAGGAAGATGGTAGCAGAAAGACATCTGGAAGTGGGTAAAGGTGGAACATGGCTGGGGTGAGGGAAGGACTTTGCCTGGGGCTCCAGAAGCTCATGACAGACTTTTAGGGGCAAAGATTAAAAAAGAGAGAGAGAGATCCCGTCATGTACTGTTGATGGGGATGTAAAATGGTGCAGCCGCTAAGGAAAACAGTTTGGCAGTTCCTCAAAAATCAAAGCATACAATTACCCTATGCCCCAGCAATCCCACTCCTAGTGTATATCCACAAGAATTGAAAACAGATACATGTACACCTGTGTACATGGGACCCTGACAGATACATGTACAGCTGTGTACATGAGACTCGTACAGATACATGTACACCTGTGTACACGGCACTCATACAGATACATGTTCACCTGTGTACATGGGACTCAGACAGATACATGTACACTTGTGTACATGGGACTCAGACAGATACATTTACACCTGTGTACACAGGACTCGGACAGATACATGTACACCTGTGTACACAGGACTCGGACAGATACATGTACACCTGTGTACATGGGACTCAGGCAGATACATGTACACCTGTGTACACGGGACTCGGACCGATACATGTAGACCTGTGTTCATAGCAGTACCACTCACAATTTCCAGAAGGTAGAAACAGCCCAAGTGTCTATTGGTGGGTAAATGGATGAATACATGTGGTCCATCCACACAATGGAATATTATTCAACCCTAAAAAGAAATGAAGCACTGACACATGCCACAATGTGGATGAATCTCAAAAACATGCTGAGTGAGAGAGGCCAGGCAAAAAAAACACGTAGTGTGTGATTCCATTGATATGAAATGTGCAGAACAAGCAAATCCACAGAGACGGAAAGTAGATTGGTGATTGCCAGGGGCTCACTGGAGGAAGAAATGAGGAGTGAAGCCCAAACCCAGGGAAAATGGGTATGAGTTCTCCTTTTGAGGTGACGAAAACAAATTGGAGCAAGCTAGAGGTGATGGTTGCCCAACATCATGAATATACTAAGAGCCACTGAACTGTACACTTTAAAATGGTTAACTTCATATGATGAGAATTTCACTTTAATTAAAAAAATAGCTGTGGCAGGAAACAGAGCGCTCCAGTGGGGTGATGTGAATAGAGTTTGATGAAAGCACTATTTTCAAGGAGTTAGCAGCACCCCAGGGGCTAGGAACAGGCAGGAGCCTTCACCACCCCTGGATGCCTGGGCCTGGGACCGAGAGGCCACAGCCGTTACTGGGCCCTGGACCAGAGAGGGCTGTGTGGGGAAGACTGCCTGGCGGGAGCTGTGAGCCTTCAGTCCAGGGACAGCCAGCCTGCGTGGACCACGGAGGAAAGAAGATGAGATAGTAACACCCTGACCTTACTCTCCTCCCTCCCTCCAGTGCCTGCTGAGGCTCCCCATTGGTTGAACCCAATCAGAAGCCACAAGGCAAAGGAATCTGTTGAGTGGTTTATACAAGTCAGCCTCCCAGAGCACAAATTATGGGGCGGAAGGGTAGAGACAAGACGGGAGATATCAGAGATTTTGGAGCAAAGACAACAGCAGTTCAGGAGTGTGGGGTGAATGGGGGAGCAAACAGCCCCTTTCAACTCATCACTCACCGCTCTCTTCCTCAAGGTCCACACACCAGCTACTGGTGGCCATTTTCCCCAAACCCACCAAGGCCATCTCTGCCACCCCTAAGCCTTGGTGCCTGCTCTTCACCATGCTTAGAATCCTTGTCCCTTTCACCGACCCAGCTAACTCCTGCTTGTCCTCAGGTCTTACTAGTAGCTCAAAAGCCAGGTTCTCTGAAGGCTTCCCCAGCTCTGGGCTGAGGTCAAGCCCATACTCTGTGCAGCCACATCTGCTGTGCATCCTCAGCCACAGCCGAATTGCTCTTGGAATGATTTGGTTGGCAACCGTCTGCCTGGAGGGGGCTGTGAGCTCCACGTGGGTAGGCAGGGTCTTTCCCATGCCCTGTTTTGCCCAACCTCAGCTGGCAGAAAGCACATATTCATTCAACAAACATCACGTTCATCGAGAGTACCAGGTTCTGTTCTATACTGAGCAAAAGGGGTCACATTCCTGCTCTCTAGAGAGATTACATAAAGCACAACTAAAAACACATAATCAGGGGGGGGGCGGACACATAATGAAAAGGGGTAATCTATGGTATACACTGAGTGGCCAGATTATTATGATCTCTGAACGCATAATAATCTGGCCACTCAGTGTATAGTCTATATAATAAAGGCTAATATGCAAATTGTTCCCCCGACCAGGAGTTCGACCAGCAAGCAGGCCGGCCAACCACCCATGTCCCCTCCCCCTGGCCAGGCTGGCCGGACCCCACCCATGCATGAATTCATGCACCAGGCCTATATATATACATACACACATACACACACACACACACACACACACACACACACACACACTGAGCGGCCAGATTCTTATGCGTTCAGAGATCATAATAATCTGGCCACTCAGTGTATGTACTATGGAGGAAAATCCAGCAAGGTAAGGAGATGAGGAAGGGCTCTCTGAGAAGGTGGTATTTGAGCAGAGACCAAAAGAGAGGGAGGGGGATATCTGGAGGAAGAGCATTCCAGGCACAGGGCACAGCCTGTGCACAGGCCCCGAGGCCAGATTGTGTCTTAAGGAACATCCAAGAGACCAGGGAGGCTGGAGCAGAGTAAGCACGGGTGAGAGTGAACGGAGATGAGGGTGAGGAGGTGACAAAACAGATCGTGCAGGGCCTGAGGAAGGACCTAATGTCTTGGACATCAAAGATGGCTGAAGTCTGAATGTTCTTCCACCCTCAGCTTTCGGACTCAGGCCTCTGTGAAAGGTGGGAGCCACAGAGGGTTCTGAGGAGAGGAGGCTGGGGTTTCACAGGTTTTAACCAACTCCCTCTAGCTGCAATATTATGGGCCAACTGAAGAGGGCGCAAGAGCAGCAGGAGGAGACCAGTGAGGTGGCCGGAGCCTTGGACCTGCAGAGCAGCAATGGAGGGAGGTACGGAAAGTTGTGAAAGCTGGTGGAATGTGAAATTTATTTTAAAGGTGGAGCTGATGGGATCTGCTGACAGATTGGATGTGGCTGTGCGATGTTAACCTAAAAGTAAAAAGGCCTTTCAAAGCGAGAGGCAACAAACATTTATTTGAGATCAATAAGAATAGCCCTGACCCGTGTGGCTCAGTTGGTTGGGCGTCAGTCATTCCGTGCACCAAGAGGTTGTTGGTTCGCTTCCTGGTCATGGCACATGGACAGATTGCGGGCACAATCCCGTGCAGGGGGCAGCTGATCCATGTTCTGCTCCCACATCAATTTCTCTCACTCCCTTTCTCTCTCTCTCTAAAAATCAATTAAAATTAAAAAAGAAAGAATAGCTATTCGGGAATCATTAATTCAGAGAGAAGCCCAAATAGTGTTCCAATTAGGGAAAAACACAAGGGGTGTTTATGAGAAAGGGAAGGAAAACAATTACATCAAACAGTGATGTTAATTCTAAACAATGTTATTTTGTTTGTTTGTTTGTTTGTTTTCTTTATTGATTTCAGTGAGGAAGGGAGAGGGAGAGAGAGAATCATGATCAGCTGCCTCCTGCATGCCCCCTACTGGGGATCGAGCCCACAACGTGGGCATGTGCCCTTGACCAGAATTGAACCCGGGACCCCTCAGTCCGCAGGCCAGTGCTTATCCACTGAGACAAACCAGCTAGGGCTCTAAACAATGTTTTTACTTTTCAGCTCGATAGTCATCAGTTCCAGTAGTCATAATATCTGCTTTCTTATTACCTTTGCAAACATTTCCTTGGGGCACAATGTTGCTTGAGGTCCAGTCCAAAGGTTATTTTGCCGTTTCAACATTCCAGATGTTTGAGGTATAAGACATATGAGACAGTTCCTCTTGGATTGCAGCTCTGGCTTCATTTGTTTGTTTGTTTGCTAACGAAGAGAAAAGTCACAGGTGATTCCAAGGTTTTTTACCTGGGTCACATTGAGGCTGGAGTTTTCTTTTCTTTCTTTCTTTCTTTCTTTCTTTCTTTCTTTCTTTCTTTCTTTCTTTCTTTTTTCTTACCTGCCTCCCCCAGCTGGAGTTTTCAATGGAGAATAAGAGAAAAGGGAAAAGGTAATAGAGAGAAAGATAGCAAAGGAGAAGGGGGGTGTCTGAGAGGGAGGAGGAGTTGAGAGCAATGAAGAGCCATATGGGTGCAGGAAGCACGTACCGGGAGGAGAGACCCTAGCCCTCAGAAACTAAGGAGAGAGATGGAGATGTGCTCCCCTAGAAAGCGAGGGAGAGTGGGGGTGCTGCTGGGGAGTGGTAGGGAGTGAGGAGGACCAAGGTGCAATGACCTCACTCTCCACCTGGAGAGCGACTCCTCACCGCCTGGGCCATAAATCCTAATGGTCAGAGCACTCTGGAGGAGGGCAGACAGGCAAAGTCTAAACTGGCTGGGATTAGCAAATAGGATGCGTTCACAGGGAGGGACTGGGAACCTAGCTTAGACAAGGTGGTCAGGGCTAGGCGTCTCGGAGGAAGTAATGTTTAAGTAATCCCAGAGTCGCCTAGGAAGACATGAATGGGAACATTGCAAGCAAAGTAAGCAGCAAGTGCAAAGGCCCTGGGGCTGAACGAGGGTGGCATTCTCAAGAAGCAAGAGACCAATGGGCCGGAGTGGGACACCCACAGGGGAGGAGGTCTGAGGGGTTGGTGGAAACCGGATCACGGTGTTTCTAGCGTCTACAAGTCAGGAAAGAGGGAGAAGGGGCAAGGGTTCCCCAGAGCAGAGGGACCAGCTGGAGCCAACAACTAGAGGCAAGCAAGTACCTGGCCCTTGCCTGTTTAGGGCCTAGGAAGTGACCCTGCCTCCTGCTGTGCTGATATAAACTACACAGCAAACAAAGGGAGTGAGTGGGCTGGGGCAAAAGTTACCTCCGTCAGTTGTGTTTCGTGACCACAGGCCACCCAGGGCTGATTCAGCAAGAGTCTGTGTAGTCAGAGGTCAGCTCCCCACAGAGCAAGGCAGCACAGCCGCGAACTGCCCCCACCCAGCCCGGAGGACCTCACCAACTCCGGAAGGGTTCCGCTTCAGCAAACTTCTCAAAAAGGCTTGCAGGCGGGACCAGCTACCAACTGCTGCGTGACTTTTGGCGAGTTACTCCACCCCTCTAAACGCACCGACCACTTTTTGTTGTTGTTTGATCCACCTGTAAATCAATGGAAGGTGTCATCCTCTGCCTACGTTACCCAGGCGTTCTCCACAACAAGGCAGGGGCTCTGACTATGCCCCTTTTATAGGGAGCGAGATGGTGGCTCAGCGGAAGGCAGCCACTTGCCCACGTTGGGAGTTAAACCCCGATCTGTTGGACTCCAGAGGCAGTGAGGCCTTTCAGGAGCCAATTTTAAGATCCTCTGACTCTAGAGTCTAGAGTCTAGAGCAAGTGTCCGGCACCCAGTGGTGACTAGGCAGATGGGAGGTATTCTTACGGTCATTAGTCTAGGATGGTGTGGGACCATCCCTCCCAGCCTCAGTTTCCTCGGCTACAAAATGAAGACTTAGAATCCTCCACTTAGAGTTCTCTCCTCTTTGGCTTTGGGAGGCATCAGAGGTTTAAAGTGTGTGAAAATAAATGGTGAGGCTCCGGCAGTTCCTCAAAAAGGTACACGTAACCCTGACTGGTTTGGCTCAGTGGATAGAGCGTCGGCCTGCGGACTGAAGGGTCCCGGGTTCGATTCCAGTCAAGGGCATATACCTTGGTTGCAGGCACATCCCCAGTAGGGGGTGTGCAGGAGGCAGCTGATCGATGTTTCTCTTTCACTCTCATTGATGTTTCTAACTCTCTATCCCTCTCTCTCTTCCTCTCTGTAAAAAATCAATAAAATATATATTTTACAAAGAAAAAGGTACACATAGAAAAACAAGGAGGGGGGGTGGGGGAAAGGTACATGTAGAGTTACCACATGACCCAGAAAATTCCACTCCAAGACAAAGGCCCAAAAGAATTGGGTAGTCAAACAAGAGCATGTACATACATGTGCATAGAAGCACTAGCACATTAGCCCAAAGTGGAAACAACCCAAAAGGTCCCTCCACGTGGTGAAACAGTACTCAGCCATGAAAAGGAATGAAGCATTGACACAGTACAACATGGACGAACCTCACCAACATTATGCTGAGTGACAAGGGCTAGACACAAAAGGACACACATTGTATGATTCCTTTTATATGAAACTAGGAGGCCAGCGTGCAATTCGAAATCACGTGGAGCTGCCCACCCTCGAGTTGCCGGCTGGCCCTGCCTCCCTCTCTGGCCCTTGAAGAAGCCACATGGCTGCTTCTGATCAGGCCATCCCCCAGCGCAGGCAGGCGGAGGCCCCTGCCCACCCCCACCCCCACCCACCCCCGACGCTGCACTCACACAACCTCCTCCTGTCCGGTCCACCTGTTTTGGCGTCCTGGTTAATTAGCATATTTCCCTTTATATATATGAAAATATTTCTCCAGGGTATATATATATATCTCCAGGGTAGGTAATTCTTTTTTTTTTTTTTTATCTGCACCTGAGGATATGCTTGTATTGATTTTTAGAGAGGAAGAAGGAAGAGAGAGAGGGAGAGAAACATAGATCAGTTGCCTCCCATACATGGCTCAATCAGGAATAAAACCTGCAATCTAGGTATATGCCCTGACCGAAAAGCGAACCCAAAACCCTTTGATGTATGGGACGACGCTCCAACCAACTGAGCCACCCTGCCAGGCTAGGTTATTCTTAAAGACAGAGCAGATTGCTGGTGGCCAGGGGCAGAGCGGGGGGACCAGGAGTGATTACTCACTCAATCAGTCCTGGGTTCCATCAGGGGTGATGAAAATGTTCTGGAGGCCTGGCTTGTACCTGGGAATCTCCCTGACCTCAAGCAGTTCCCTTCCTCTGCCTGAGAGCCATGCAGGTGACACACACCCACAGTGAGGTCACCACCCTTGGACACAGGTGACTCAGTGAGAGGGCAGACAGCATAACCCAGGATATTGGCCAGCTTGACCCGGTTCTTTCCCCCTGGCCAGGATATCCCAGCCGGCGAGGCCCGGAGCTAAGGGGCTGTCCAAGGCCTAGAAAGTCTTCTTTTTTAAATATATTTTATTGATTTTTTACAGGGAGGAAGGGAGAGGGATAGAGAATTAGAAACATCAATGAGAAACACCGATCAGCTGCCTCCTGCACACCCCCCACTGGGGATGTGCCCGCAACCAAGGTACCTGCCCTTGACCAGAATCGAACCTGGGACCCTTCAATCCGCAGGCCGACGCTCTATCCACTGAGCCAAACCGGTTAGCTAGAGAGAAAGTCTTCTGTTATTGTCACTTCTCTGTTCCCAGTGTTGTGTTGATATCCCAAGAAGACTCAGCTCTGGAGCCAGCACTCAGGAAGTTCCCAGTCTGGAGAGAATGGAATTGGACATAGACACTCCCAACCTCTCAGTGTCCTGACTGAGCCAGAGAAAGCAGCCTGGAGCGAGGAAAGCCCAGAGGAGAAAGCCAGAGAAGGGAGGCCTCCTGGAAAGGAGTGGGTTTTGAAGAGTATATGGGACTCCACCAGATCAAATGAAAAGGCTTGTGAGGAGTATTTTACATCCTGGCATACTTTACTAGTGGGAATGCAAAGTGATATAAGCAAATGAAAAAGCTTGTTAAATTTTTTTATTTCTCTTTTTTTTTATCACTAGCTTGTTAATTTTTTACCTACTTGAATACTTTACTATTGGGGAGGAAAACTGGTGATATATGACAAAATTAGATACGTATTTATCCACTTAGAGGGAAAAACTCAATGATTCTCTTGCAAAAATAAGATGAATGAACAAGGCTTTTCATAGCAACATTATTTAAAACTAGAGGCCCGATGCACAAACTTTATGCAAGGGGCCCAGCCCTCACAGCCTCAGCAGCTTGCCTCGGCCCTCGCAGCCCCAGCTTCGACTGGAAGGTCATCTGGAAAGATGTCCGGAAGGTCATTTGGCTGTCCGGTCTAACTAGCACGTTATGCTTTTATTATTATAGATATCAACAGACTGGAAATAGCTTGTATGTCTATCAATAGGGTATGGTAGAATAAACTATGGCACAGCCACACGATGGAGTACTATGCAGCTGTAAAAAGGAATAAGAAAGAGCTCCATATACTGGAAACAGTGTTAAGTGGAAAAAAATCAAATTAGATTCATATATGTATACATACACACTAGAGGTCTGGTGCACAAAATTCATGCACGAATAAGATCCCTAGGCCTGGCTGGTGATCAGGGCCGATCTGTGGGGTAACTGGCAGGGCAACTGGGGCCCCCACTCACACCTGCCTTGGCCTGGCGCCACTCGCTCACTGGCCCCACCCCCTGCCACCACCGTCACAGGTCTCCATCTTCGCACCCACCTTGGCCTGGTGCTGCCCACTCACCTGCTCCACCATCCCACTGTGGTCCTGCTCTCGTCGGGGCCCATGGGGGCTGGCAGCGCCTCTATTGCCGCCTGCTGCCAGCACCGCGTCGCCGACAACCCCCATGTTCCGTGCCACCCCCTGGGGGTCAGCGCACGTCTAACTCCAGGTCAGCTGAACTCCTGCCTGTGGGGACAATTTGCATATTAGCCTTTTATTATATAGGATATATATTTTAAACCCTCACCAGAGGATATTTTTTTCCATTAATTCTCCAGAGAGAGTGGAAGAGAGGGAGGCAGGAGAGAGAGAGAGAGACAGAAACATCAATGTGAGAGAGAAACATCGATTGGTTGCTGCCCACACTCCCCAACCAGAGCCAGGGATCAAACCTGTGACCCTTCAGTCTGCAGGCCAACACTCTAACCACTGAGTAAAACCTGCCAGGGCTAGATAGACCATGAAATATTATAAATGGTGACCTGTGGAAGAAGCAAAGAACACGATGGAAGGTACAGGAATAGAAGCTAGATGTGTCTCTATATACTTTGTAGATTTGACTTTGAAACTATGTAAATATCTTACATAATTCTAAAAATCCTATATAATAAAAGCCTAATATGCTAAATGTCTGGTCGAATGGCTGGCCATTCAACCAATCAAAGCATAATATGCTAATGATATGCTAAGGCCTCTCAACCGCTCACTATGACATGCACTGACTACCAGGGGGCAGACACTCCGACCAGTAGGTTAGCTTGCTGCTGGGGTCTGGACAAATGAGCCAGACGGGCTGGTTGAGCGAGATAGGCCTGACACTTCCTGGAGCCCTCTCAGGGTCCCTACCCAGCTGGCCAACCTCCTGCGTCTCTCCCCGGCCTCAATCATACACCGGTGGGGTCCCTCGTCCTGGCCTGTACACTCTCGCAATCCGGGACCCCTTGGGGAATGTCAGAGAGCTGGTTTCGGCCTGATCCCACAGAGGGAGTGCCGCTCAGCCAGAAGCCAGGCTCATGGCTGGCAAGCACAACAGTGATCGTAGGAGCCTCTCCTACCTCCATGGCAGTGCTAAGGATGTCCGATTGCCACCTTAGGCCCACTCCCTGGGGAGTGGGCCTAAGCCATCAGTCAGACATCCCCTGAGGGCTCCCAGACTGCGAGAGGTTGCAGGCCGGGCTGAGGGACCTCCCCCTCCTAGTGCATGAATTTTGTGCACTGGGCCTCTAGTAATATTATATTTTTAACATAATCCCCTCAGTTCACACCCACTAGGATGGCTATTTTAAAAAAGAAACTAATAAGTGTTGGTGAGAATGTGGAAAAATTGAAACCCTTGTGCACTGCTGGTAGGAATGTAAAATGGCACAGCTGCTGTGGAAAACAGTATGGAGGTTCCCCAAAAAATTAATCGTACAATTACCATATTACCCATCAATTCCACTTCTAGATGTATACCCAAAAGAAGTGAGAGCAAGAACTCAAACATATTTGCCCACTCATGTTCATAGCAGCACTATTCACAATAGCCCAAAGTAGAAAAACCCAAATGTCCATCAGTAGATGAATGGATAAGCAAAATATTGTCTATCCATACAATGGAATATTGCTTATTCTTTAAAAGGAAGAAAATTGTACATGCTACAACATGGATGAAACTTGAAGACATTTTGTTAAGCGAAATAAGTCAGTCACAAAAAATAAACATGATTCCACTTATACGAGGTCCCTAGAGGAGTCAAATTACAGAGACTGAAAGTAGATGGTGGGTGCCAGGAGCTGGGGGAGGGAAGAATGGGAAGTTGGGGTTTAATGGGGACAGAGTTTGAATTTGGGAGATGAAAAAGTTCTGAAGATGGATGGTGGACGGTGGTTCAACAATATGAATGTACTCAATGCCAGTAAAATGCACACTTAAAAATGGTTGAAATAGCCCTAACCGGTTTGGCTCAGTGGATAGAGCATCAACCTGTGGACTGAAGGATCCCAGGTTCTATTCCGGTCCAGGGCATGTACCTTGGTTGCGGGCACATACCCAGTAGGGAGTATGCAGGAGGCAGCTGATCAATGTTTCTCTCTCATCGATGTTTCTAACTCTATATCCCTCTCCCTTCCTCTCTGTAAAAAATCAATAAAATATATATTTTTTTAAAATGGTTAAAATGGCCCAGCTGATGTGGCTCAGTGGTTGATCGCCAGCTTATGTACCAAGAGGTCATGATTCGATTCCCGATCAGGACACATGCCAGAGTTGCAGGCTCTATCCTCAGCAGGAGGTGTGCAGGAGGCAACCGATCAATGATTCTCTCTCATTGATGTTTCTATCTCCCTCTCCCTTCCTCTATGAAATCAATAAAATATATATATATTTTTAAAAAGTGGTTAAAATATATATATATATATATATATATATATATATATATTACCGCAATAAAAAAGTAACGTGGTATTAGCTCACTTGAATGATCCAGCTATTCTCAATCCTATTTGTTATAGTATAATATTTCAGAGATATTTTTAATATCTCTGAGGGGGGAGGGGGAATAATGATCATAATAGCAGATTGATAATAATAAGTACAACAATATTATCTGTTATTTGAGATGCTTTTTTTTTGTGTCAATCCTCACCGATATTTTTAGAAACATGCATTAGGAGAGATACACCAATTGGCTGCCTCTCACACGGGGATTGAACCTGCCACCTAGGCATGTGCCCTTGACCAGGAAACGAACCTGAGACCCTTCTGTTTGAGGACAAACGCAAACAGATCACAACTGAGCAACACAAGCAAGGGCAAGATGCTTTTTAATTACACTGTGTTTCTAGTTGCACAATCATCTCGCACAATTTTATCACGAGGTGTTGTTTTTATTGTTGTTGCTATTTTCAAAAATTAAAACTTTCTGATCTCAATAAAATGTCCTAGAAATCTAAAGCTTCAGGTTAATAACATAACTATAGAAAGAAACTATTTCAATAGTTCTGTGATACTATAGCACAGTAATTTGATGGCACATCCCCAATGGGATGTACCCAGAGGATAAAAAGAATCAGAAAAAAGTCTTAAACTGTTTTTTCAATAATCACATTGTTTAAACTAAGTACTATTAGTATGTTATTCTGATATTTGATCTGTATGTATTGTGGAATAAAGGAAATGTTGGTGTC
Source organism: Eptesicus fuscus (assembly GCF_027574615.1). Taxonomy (NCBI): domain Eukaryota; kingdom Metazoa; phylum Chordata; class Mammalia; order Chiroptera; family Vespertilionidae; genus Eptesicus; species Eptesicus fuscus. Next base: position 18,610,431 of record NC_072478.1, read on the forward strand.
ATTGAGTATTTGGATTTTCAGTGTGGGGAAAAAGAAAATACAGGTATAAGATTAATCAGTAAGGTAAAAGTCATTTAACTCGAGTATGAATTGGAAGTATCAGCATAAATTCATGATGTACTTTATTTAAAAAAAAAATAAGGGTTTCCTACTTCTGTCCAATGAAAAGCCCTAGAGCCCTAGCCGGTTTGGTTCAGTGGATAGAGTGTCAGCCTGGGGACTGAAGGGTCCCAGGTTTGATTCCAGTCAAGGGCACATGCCCAGGTTGTGGGCTCGATCCCCAGTAGGAGGCATGCAGAAGGCAGCCAATCAATGATTCTCTCTCATCATTGATGTTTCTATCTCTCTCTCCCTCTCCCTTCCTCTCTGAAATCAATAAAAATATTTTTAAAAGAAAAAGGCCCTAGAAAAAAACAACTAACCTAGTAGCCATTAGCACCCCTAGCACCTTGATTGTGATCTCTAAGTACGACTCCCCAATCGAAGAAACAAGAGTTCCTTGGTGAAATGGCTGATCCCAGGCCCGAGGCAAGAAACATACAAGAAGTTCCTGGATTCTTTAGTTACATCATAAAGTAAGAAAGCTACCTAAGAGTCCTGTCAAAAGAACTCAGGAGTCAAAGTGGAGAGGATCCCTCTGGCCAAAGGAAGGAATAATAATTTGATTATCAGTAAAGATAAGAACTGCCATGTATTGACCCATTTCAGTAAGTTCATGGGTACATAATGTAAGAAATAAGGCAAGCCCTCAAATTCGGGGGTCCTGGTAGAACACAAAGCATACTCGGGAGACAGGTAGCAAAACAAATACCTTCACTTCCGCACATGGTCTGGGAGCACACGCACACTGAGCTACATGTAGTCTGTTTGGCTTTTTAATTCTGACGCACGTGACCTGTTCCTCACTCTTGATTGGAGCTCAGGCGCGCAGTCTTTCACGACTGCCTAATTCAAAGGGAGGGGTTGGCCTTTGCCGTTTCAAGATGGCGGCCCCCAGGGGAGCTGCAAGTATGGGGCCAACATGGTGGCTGCCAAGTCACGCGGGCCAAAATGGCCGCTGTCTAAACTGTTCTTTGACAGAAAAGATGTCTTGTGTATTCTCACAATAAACAGATAGAAGAGGAATCTCATTCTTTACCTTTGGAGGACATTAGGGAGCCCTGTAGTTATTTTGGAAACTAGGGGAGAAAAAGAATCAAGCATTTATCTTGCCTTTCCCATGTGAATTGTACCATTGGGTAACCAAATGGTAGAGAAGATGACGTCTCTCTTTCCACAGGTATTCCAGCTAACAAATGAAGAAAAGATAATATCATTTTAAAAAATATTTTTTTATTGATTTCAGAGAGGAAGGGGGAGGGAGAGAGAGATAGAAACATCAATGATGAGAGAGAATCACTGATGGGCTGCCTCCTTCACGCTCCACACTGGAGATCGAGCCCATAACCCGGGCATGTGTTCAGACGAGGAATCGAACCCTCACCTCCTGGTTCATAGGTCGACGCTCAACCACTGAGCCACACCTGCCAGGAAAATATCATTTTAACATCATTCAGTTGTAGCTTCTAATGAATTAATAGATCTAGGCAATGAACATCAATGTGAAATAGCATTGCAGAAGAGAGCCAGTGGGTGGAGGTTATCTATATATATAAAAGCCTAAGTGACTGAACGACCCGTCGACTGGTCGCTGTGACGCACACTGACCACCAGGGGGAAGATGCTCAATGCAGGAGTAGGAGCAGGAGCAGGAGCTGCCCCCTGATGGTCAGTGAACTCCCACAGCCAACCTCCCGTGTCCAGCCAACCTTCCGTGGCCCCCCTCCCCCCGGCCAGCCAGGTGGTCAGTGTGCTTCCACAGTCAACCTCCTGCAGCCGGCCTGGGTGAGACTGGGTGAGATGGCCCTGATTGGCCCCGATCGCCGGCCAGGCTGAGGGACCCCACCCATGCACAAACTCATGCACCGGGCCTCTAGTAGAAGAAATAAGGCGGCTCACCTGGCCAGTGTGGCTCAGTGGTTGAGCATCGACCCTGGTTTTAAGAGGTTGCTGGTTCAATTCCCAGTCAGGTCACATGCCTGGATTGCAGGCTCAAGCTTCAGCAGGGACATGCAGGAGGCAGCCAATCGATGTTTCCATCTCTCTCTCCCTCTCCCTTCCTCTCTAAAATAAATTTTTTTAAAAATAAGATGGCTTATGAGTTGACACATGTCAACTGGATGATAGATATACATGGAGGTTCATTATACAATATTTTGAATATGTTTGAAATTTCCTATCTATATAATAAAAGCCTAAGCTACCAATACAGTGGAATGACCAGAACGACTGGTCACTATGACGTGCACTGACCACCAGTGGCCAGTGCACTCCTACAGGGGAGCGCCGCTCAGCCTGAAGCCGGGCTCATGGCTGGTGAGCACAGCGGCGGTGGCGGGAGCTCTCCTGCCTCCGCAGCAGCGCTAAGGAGCAGCAAGCCAAGCAGTAAGGAGCAGTGAGCAGGTGGGCAGTAAGGAGCAAGGGATCTTGGACTGCAAGAGGGCTAAGGCCAGGCTGAGGGATCCCCCTCGACGCCCCCTCCCAGTGCACGAATTTCATGCACCGGGCCTCTAGTTTAGAATAAAATGTTTAAAGCCCTTTGCCTTATGTCATTCTATCAAAACAGGTGATCATTGCTAGAAACCTGTAGGTGCTAGGTAAATATTTCCCAGAGAGTACCCGCATCTGGTCCCATTTACCCCACACTCATTCTTGGCCTCTAGCATACCGCCAAGGGCTGAGCTTATGATTTCACTATAATATCCAGTGTTCTCAGTTACAAAACTCCCTCCTTGCCTGTTTCAGGACCAGGTGTCTGAGAGATTAAATCTCACCTCTACTCTCCCAGAAACACACAACTTAAGTCAACTTCTGCCCACCGGGGACTGGAATAGCCCCAGCTAAAGGTTGTAGGGTTGATTACTTGCCACCATGACTTGCTTTTCCCTTTAGCAAATTGAGTTCAACCAATTCTGGAACTGGCCTTCCCTGGCTTCAGTGATTTGGCTGGAGTTCCAGACTGGCTTAAGGCCCAGCCCTAAGGCCCAGCTGGCTGTCGAGGGGCCACAGCCAGCAGGAAAGCCTGGGGTTGGACAAATGCCCCAGCTGCAGAAATAATACATTATCAGAATGTGGGAATCTGTTCATAACAAACTGTGGGCTGGACCTCTGCTGGGGAGGCTGGGGCAGGTGGGTAGAGAGGCAGACATGACTCCTTACCCTAGCGTACTGCCGAATGCTTTCCACATGCTAGCACAGTCCTAGATCGTTTAACTCTCACAGTAACCCGATGAGGTTGGTACCATTGTCCTGTTTTAGAGATGGCCAAAATGAAGGCTAGAGATTAAGCCACTTGGTCCAGCTAGTAAGCAACAGACTGAGAGTTTGAATATGGGTGGGCTGGCTGAGCATGAGTCAGCAAACTTTATTAAAAGGCCATATAAACATAAATGTACAACAATTTGTATATAAAGCCTGATTAAAACCTATGTTGAAAAATACTTTAAAGACCACATAAATCCAAACTAAATGAAGTCACTATCTGTACCCCCCACGTTCACTGCAGTGTTATTCACAATAGCCAAGACATAGAAACAACCTAAGTGTCCATCGATGGACATATGTGTATGATTCAGTCATAAGATAAAAGAAAATCCTACCATTTGTGACAGCATGAATGGAAGTTGAGGACATTATGCTAAGTGAAATAAGTCAGACAGAAAAAGATGAATACTGTATGATCTCATTTACATGTGGAATCTAAAAAAAAAAAAAAAACACAATTCAACTCATAGAAACTCATAGAGAGTAGAATGGTGATTGCCAGGGGCTGGGGGATGCTGGTTACTGTGAGAGTTAAACAATCTAGCACTTACAAGCTTCCAGTTATAAGATAAATAAATTCTGAAAATTTAATGTACAGTTTGGTGACTATAGTTAACAATACTGTATTATATGCTTAAAAGTTGCTAAGAAAGTAGGTCTTAGAAGTTCTCATCACACACACACACAAAAGGAAACTATGTGAGGCAAAAAAATGTGTTAACTAATCTTATTGTGGTAAACATTTTGCAATATGTACATATATCAAATCAACTCACTGTATACCTTAACCTTACACAATGTTATATGTCAACTAGTGGCCCGGTGCATGATTCATGCACATTGAAAGGAAATTAATTAGAAGAAATATTTTAATATCACTATTCATCCTTCCTTTATAATAGAAGTGTCAACCAAATTCACGATTGACAATGACAGATGGAAACACACACGTGCAATTGGCACCAGCAAAAGCTTTATATGTATCATGCATGCACAAGTCAACTTAGCCTTTTATAGATATAGAACAAACTTGCTTAATTAGACCTTTCTGGTTTAGCTAAACTTTTTCCAGCCCAGTGAAGCACCCCAACTTCTCTTTCAGGTAATAGTCAGCAACACAGCAGTAAATATCAACATGAAGCAGATTAGTATTGTAGATCACACAGGGAGAACAAAGAGTAAAATATTTAACTGCAGCAGTGTTTGACTATATTCTGCTCAGTGAGAAAACCTGAAGTCATTTTCAAGGTCCACCATTTCTTACTTCTTTTCAGTCGGGTCAAGTTTCTAAACTTTCTAAATCTGTTTTCTGGCTAATGAAAAGAAAATATGATTCCATTGAGTCTCCCCTCTACCTACTCCAGGACTTCTGTGAGGATCAAATGAGATGAGGCATGGGAAAACGCTTCATAGACATTTGGTTAAAGTGTAAAATGTTTCCACCTGGCTATAAAGCAAGTCGTTTTCCTGGGCTGAAGAAACTGCAAGGAAGCTAGTCATCACTAGGGAGAGGAAGCCAGACATTGCTACATGACATCATTACCCGGGCAGAGGGAGGGACACTTAGCATATTAGCCTTCTATATACAGGCAATCCTCGGGTTATGTCGTTTCGTGGTTACGTTGCCATCTCCCATTTATTTATTAAAAAAAAAAAGTTCCGTCATTTCGACGTATGTACATATCTATGTGCTTTATGTTTTTTATTATTTATTTACCACAAGTAAAGGTCAGGAATTGTTATCTTTCTTTTAATTTTTTTTTACTGTTTCACTTCATTACTACTGTGTATGTGCTCCATGTGAGAGACGTAGGTGCTTATGTAGGTGGGGTTCCGACTTACGGCAAAAGTTGCGTTACATCGCGCCATAGGAATGGATCTCTGACATAACCCGAGGACCTACTGTATATAGATTATATATCAATAAGCTGGAGGAAAGGGAGAAGTCACACAGTAAATATTTTCAGCTTTGCAGACCAGACAGTCTCTGTCAAAACAACTAAATTATGCTGTTATGGCATGAAAACAGTAATACACAATATATAAACAAATAGGAAATGATGTATTCCAATAAACCTCCATTTTAAACAAATGAATATTCCATACAACGGAATATTATTCAGCCATGAAAAGGATCGATTCATGATAAAAAGCACTAATTTATACTATAATGTGAATTAACTTCAAAACCATTATGCTCAATGAAATTTTTTTAAAAAGTTAAATAGTGCATTATTCTGTTTATATGAAACTAGAGGCCTAGTGCACGAAATTCGTGCATGGAGGGGTGTGTGTGTCCCTCAGCCCAGCCTGTACCCTCTCCAATCTGGGACCACTCAAGGGATGTCCGACTGCCAGTGGGATCAGACCTAAACAGTCAGTCGGACATCCCTCTCACAATCCAGGACTGCTGGCTCCCAACCGCTCACCTGCCTGCCTGCCTGATTGCCCCTAACCACTCTGCCTGCCAGCCTAATCACCCCCTAACCACTCCCCTGCCAGCCTAATTGACACCTAACTGCTCCCCTGCTGGCATGATAGCCCCTAACTGCCCTCCCCTTCCGGACTGGTCACCCCTAACTGCCCTCTCCTGCCAGCCTGGATGCCCCCAACTGCCCTCCCCTGCAGGCCTGGATGCCCCCAACTGCCCTCTCCTGCAGGCCTGGTCACCACCAACTGCCCTCCCTTGCAGGCCTGATCACCCCTAATTGCCCTCCCTTGCCAGCCTGGTCACCCCTAATTGCCCTCCCTTGCCAGCCTGGTCACCCCTAACTGCCCTCTCCTGCCGGCCTGGATGCCCCCAACTGCCACCCCCTGCAGGCCTGGATGCCCCAAACTGCCCTCTCCTGCTGGCCTGGTCACCCCTAACTGCCCTCCCCTGCTGGCCTGGTCACCCCTAATTGCCCTCCCTTGCCAGCCTGGTCACCCCTAACTGCCCTCCCTTGCCAGCCTGGTCACCCCTAACTGCCCTCTCCTGCCGGCCTGGATGCCCCCCAACTGCCCTCCCCTGCAGGCCTGGTCACCCCTAACTGCCCTCCCCTGCAGGCCTGGATGACCCCAACTGCCCTCTTCTGCAGGCCTGGTCCCCCCCAACTGCCCTCCTTTGCTGGCCTGATCACCCACAACTGCCTTCCCCTGCCGACCATCTTGTGGTGGCCATCTTGTGTCCACATGGGGGTGGCCATCTTTTACCACATGGGGCAGCCATCTTGTGTGTTGGAGTGATGGTCAATTTGCATATTACTCTTTTATTATATAGGATGTCCAGTACAGGCAAGGCCATATAGCCAGAAAGGCAGATCAGGGATTGCCACGGCTGGTGAATAATGGAGAGTGGTTGATTCGTGGGTACAGGGCTTTATTTCATGGTGATAAAATGTTTTAGAACTAGATAGAGGTGGCGGTTACACAACACTGTGACTGTACTAAATGCCACAGAAGTGTACACTTTAAAATGGTTCGTTTTATGTAAGGTGACTTTCACTGAGGGGCAAAAAACTGTTCACAGAACAGATAGCTGGTCCATAGGCTGTGGTGTGCTGACTCTTGCTGTACGATGTCTCTTAACAAAACCCAGAGCTGAATAAAAACACAGGCATATAAAGTCTTAGCTCAAAGCCCTGCACACAATTATTATTACTATTATCAGCGTCCTCGTTATTATTATATTACTGCTACTTAAGTATTATTAACTCTGGCCTTAGCCCCAAGCCCAGCCCTGGCCCAAGTTTCTTTTCCTCTGACCTCTGACCCCGATCCCAGCTTCACTTGAGATCCAGGGCCCAGGGCTCTGCCTCTCTGTGCCAATGTTACTTCCATTAGGGCTGTCCCCTGGCCCTGAACAGTGACTATTCTCACGAGACCCCTAGTCTGCCTGCAGCCTGGAGGGGCCTTTGACCTACCCTGGCAGATGGGCCTCAAGAAGTGGGAGAAAAGTAGGGGTGGGGGTGATTCATCCCTAGAACCCCAGCCTTTCTGCTTCCTCCTAGGCCCAGCCTAGACGAGGTGCCTTGTAGTGTGGGTGCGTGCATACTTGTGGATGTGTGCATGTGTGTTTCACAGCCCAACCCCAAACTAATCCCACATCCGCAATCAAGCCTTTCATGTGTTCAGCAATCCCTCCCTGCCACCCACTTGGTCCCTGACCTGTGCTGGGCACGTCTGGGCACCCCAAGAGGACTCAGCATCTCCTATTCTCAGGGAGATGGAACTGGACGGAGAAACTCCCAGCCCTGTATGAACAGGTCCGGGATAAAGGGGGGAACTTCAGGCTAGGGAGCCAGGATGGGAGCCAAGGGCAATCAGAGAGGCTTCCTGGAGCAAGGGTCTTACCCTAGGAGGTCACAAATCCCGGACCGGCCCTCAGGGAAATGTGGGCTGGCCATGCCATTTCCCTGGCTCAGACTCAACCCACCCCCTGCCACTAACTCCAAGCTTGAAAAGGGAATCAGGGCTGCCTCTCCAGCTGGCCCATGAATTCCTGGCTGAAGTTGTTCTGTAAACACTTCCCCAGGGTGAAGGGTCATCATGTAACTACACTGACCTTGACCCAACCACAGGATCATGAAAACATGCACTGGACTTGGAGCTGTTCCCAGTTTCTAGCTTTGTGACCTTGGACAACATACTTAACCTCTCTGAGCTTACCCTCCCGCTGGGTAAAATGGGCATGAAGTGGTTCAATAAAACCGCAAGGTGCAATCAGTGGGAGAATCAGAGGGACAAACCCAGGATCCATAGTGCTGAATCACAGTCATTCCCAGACCAGGTGGACATCAGGGGGGCTCTCATGTGACAGCCACCCCCACAGCATCTCAGGGCTCCCCAGGTCTACGGCAGGGCCCCTGGGATTAGAGTGAGGCAAGTGAGACACAAAGACAAGATCAAAATTCCTGATTTTCCCTTCCACCTCTGGCCCCAGTCTTTGCACAGCACTGCTCCTGATCCTGACTTTATCTAGAATGCTGATAAACACTTATCTAAAATGTTTGTTCATCGTGGACTTTTTGCACTCACGTCGGTCTATTAAAATATTGCATTAAAATATTACTTATCTTGATGACGGAGATTTTCGACACCACCTTACATTTTGTATCTGAGGAGGATGCCTCACTCTCCTCATTCCAGTCCCTGCCCTGGATGGACACACAGACCACTTCCTGCACTCGGTTCTACCAGGCAGAGCCCCATCCCAAAATCCTCGGAGGACGAGATTTCCTCAGATTCCCCTGGGGCGTGGCCCCCATTCACTCCCTCCCCTGGGACCTTACTCCTGAGCTCCCAAGTGCACCCAGCTTTGCGTACCCAGGGTGATGCTGAGTCCCCAGAAGGATGACACTGGATATCTGAGCAGGCCCCACCCTGGGGAACCCCAAGCCGGGCTCAGCCTGGGCATTTCCAGGCCTGCCCAGGGCCTGGCCTTTGCTGAACCCCCAGCTTAGTGGGTCTTCCGGAAACACCCCAGGCTAGTTTCGAGGTGGGAGGCCCACGGTGAAGCAATTTACACAGCAGCAGCCCCAGTCACCTTGAGCCCATCCCACCTGAAGCACAAATAAAGGGGAGGCCGTCTCACTTCAGCAGGACTCAGACACAGCCCCAGGAGAAGAGGGAGGACCCTCACTGTCAACCCAGGTGAGCCAAGAAACCAGCTCCTGGGACAAAGCCAGGGTCCAGAGGGCCCAGGCCCAAGCCCTGCTTTCAGCTGCATCTAGCGGCTTGGGATCAGGAGCTGGAAGGGGATGAGAGAAGACATCTCCTCGCCCCCTGGGCTCACAGTTTGTCAGGTCCCTTGGCAAAAAGTTCTCCCCAGCCCCTGTACCCATTCTCTGCCTGAGCCTGAAGTGCTGGCAGCAAAGGCAGGAGGCAGTGCCAACTTCAGGTGTGTCCTTCTCTCCCCGCCCCCAGCACAGCCAGTCCTACCAGTTGGGCTGGCACCTGAGAGCCCCCTGTGGTGGCCGGCAGCAGCTGCAGCTAGGGAATGATCAGGAAGCGGGAGGGCTTGCTGGATTGGGTAGTTTGTTGGAGTCTAAACTACCTGGCCTCCAGATGCCTCCTGGCTTACTGAGCCTTGCCCCCAGCCTGGGAAGGAAAGGAGAGGATGGGGGAGCCCCTGATGTCCTTGACTCGGGGCACTGTCCCGACGCTCCCGCTGCCTCCCACCCACAGCTCTGCAAGAGGCAACCATGTCATTCACCCCTGGACTTTGAGAGTGGCCAAAGGCACCACTCAGTTCTTCATGCCTGTCTCTTTCTAGCTCTGCTGAGGTCAACCAGATATGTCCCCCAGAAGCTGGAATCCCACAACAGTAGTCCTCTGGACCCTGCTTGGATTGTTGCTGTGTCCGGAACCAGGGACAGGTAGGTCAGAAGGCAGAGGCCTGCTGCAAGGACAATCCTGCAGAAGGGCACTGCTATCCCCTCTGTGTCCAGCCATGTACAGGGTAAGACTGGAGTCCTCAGGAGACCCCCAGTCTCGAGGAACCTCCTCCAGTCTGGGGACACAGATTCTCCCAGCTTTACAGGGTCAAGGCAGGGGGTGGGGCCAGACGAGCAAAAATCAGGAAGGCTTCCGGGAGGAGGGGACACAGATTTAGGACAGGAAGGAGACTTTTACCTGGGGAGAAGCAGGAAAGGGCATTGTAGGCAGAGAGAAGAACAGAGTGGAGTGTCTGGAGAAGAATCAGAATTCCTGGGTTAACAGTCCTGCTTCTGCCACTTCCTATCTGTGTGACCTTAGGCAGGTCACTTAACCCCTCTGGGCTCACGGAGTCACTGTGAAGATTAAATGTGTTGTTATGTGCGCTACCTAGAATGGCGCCTAGCACTAAATAAATGTTGAATAAATGTTAGCTGTTATTGAACAACCCACCCCAGCCCTGAGCCTAGCACGTCTAGGTTCCAGGTTCAGCTGCTGACATTTCCCCCACAAGGCACAGGCCCATCCTCTCCTCCGCTGAGCATCCTCCAGACACCTCGCCCTATGAAATTCCCCAAATTCCAACACACACCCCCCAAAAAAAAACAAAAAAAAAAAACTGTCCATCTTTCCCTCAAAATACCTGGGGACTCTGCCCACTTTGGGCCGTCACACTGCCATCGCTTAGCTTTGGCCATCTTTATTGCTCACCTCCACACTGTTTCCCCTCCTCTACTCTAGCCTCCTGAAAACTCATTCTCCACAGGCAGCCAAAGGAGCAATCTTAGAATGCCAGCCTGGCTGCATCTCGCTCCTGCTCCTGAACCTGCCATGGCTCCCCAGTGCTCACAGATTGTCTAAGCTCCTTAACCTGTTGTCTGTGCCTCCGTTTCATCATTTACATGAGGATGGTGTTGGGGCATCACAGGGTAGTCAGAGGAGAGAGAGGGAAGGATAGAGGGAGGGAGGGAGGGAGGGAAGGAGGGGGGGGAAAGAGGGGATTGAGAAGATGTGGAAGGAGCAGAGGGAGGCTCAGGAACAGGGGGTGCTGGGCCACTGGGTTAATGCCGTCCCTCCTTCTACAGCATCCCTGCCCCTCCTCATGGACTCTGTCATCCAGGCTCTGGCTGAGCTGGAGCAGAAAGTGCCAGTCACGGAGGCCAACCACACTGTCTCTGTGTGGCACCTGTCAGCCCGGGACTCTGATCCCCATGATCCCCTTCATCACTTCCTGCTAAAGGGACGAAGTCTCAAAGTCACCAAGTTGGGTCCTTCTGCACTGAGCCCAGAGCTGCAAGGCCTGATGGAGGAGGTGGCCCGACATGATGTGCGGGGTGGGCAGGAATACGGGGTGGTACTGGCCCCCGACGGCTCGACGGTGGCTGTGGAGCCTCTTCTGGCAGGGCTGGAAGCCGGCCTGCAGGGCCACAGGGTCATAAACTTGCCCTTGGGCAGCACAGCCACCCCTCTGGGTGCCGGAGACACCTTTCCAGATGTTGGAGCTGAGGTTTCTGATGTAAGAGCCACCTCCCCAGGACTCAGAGATGTCTCTCCAGATGTTAGCTCTGCAGGTGTCAGAGCTATGTCTCCAGATGTTAGAACCACAGATCTCAATGTGGGAGCCATCTTTAAAGATGACAGAGTCACCTCTCCAGATGACCAAACCTCCTCGCCAGATGCCAAAGCAACGTCTCCGACCACTGTGGACAGCCTCCTGGTGGTCACCTTGGCCAGAGACTTGGGCCTGACCTTCCTCCAGGGCCCCCAAACTCAGAGCCACCCAGGCCTGGGAGCTGAGGGCTGCTGGGACCAGCTCTCTGTCCCCAGGAACTTCACACTCCTGGACCCTGAGGCATCACCGGTTACCACAGCCTTCCTCAATGGTGCTCTGGATGGCGCCCTCCTTGGGGACTACCTGAGTCGGGCCCCTGAGCCCCGGCCACCCCTCAACCACCTCCTGAGCCAGTACTATGGAGCAGGGGTGGCTGGAGATCCAGGACTTCGCAGCAACTTCCGACGGCAGAACGGAGCTGCTCTGACTTCAGCCCCTGCCCTGACCCAGCAGGTGTGGGGCGCCCTCATCCTGCTCCAGAGGCTGGAGCCAGCACACCCTCAGCTGCAGGGCATGAGCCAAGAACAGCTGGCACAGGCGGCCACCCATGCCACCAAGGAGTTCACTGAGGCCTTCCTGGGTGAGAAGGGCCCCCAACCCCCGTGACCCGCCCTCTCAGAGACAGACACTCTCAGTCCCATGAGGTCAGGGGGATCCAGGACTAGGGATTCCAGAGAGAGCAATAGGGCTCTGGCTGGGGAGCCAGGGCCGCTGCACAGGTGAGGAAAGGTTAGATTCGGGTCTTGAAGGATCAATAGGAGTTTGTCTGACCCTCGCTCCCCCCAAAAAAAGTGAGAAAGAAGGCATTGCAGGAGATGGGCTCAGCACATGCAAAGGCACAGAGATTGAAATGGACGTTCAGCCTGTGCATCTAGGTGAGCTGCTTCACTTCTCTGAACCCCACTTTCTTCAGTGAAGCAGGGTAAATCTTCTACCTCTTGGATTTGCTGGATGGTTTGAGAAAGATGAAGCATGTAAAGCAAGTAGCACAAAACTAGAGCATAATAAATGCGTGCCACCGTTCCCTCTTCCTCAGTATGGCTGTCTCTCCTAGGGCTCACTCAGAGCAGGGCCAGCTGCAGAGAGCGTTGTAAAGATCCTGGGTTGAAAAGATCCCTGAAGTCTGAACTACAGTTCTTAGGGTTTATCCTGAAGGGGTTGGGAGGCATAGCCATCTATTCCAATAGAACTGAGATGCTGTTGGATTCGTTGTGAGATCCCAAAGGAGGCTGGGGAAATGGCCCGTAGGTGCGCTCTAATGGAGGTACAGGCGGCGGCTAACCCCAGCCCTGGTCGCCCTTCTCCGCAGGGTGCCCGGCCATCCACCCCCGTTGCCGCTGGAGTGCGGCACCGTACCGGGGCCGCCCGACGCCGCTACGGCTGCCGCTCGGGTCCCTGTACGTGCATCACACCTACCTGCCCGCGCCTCCCTGCACCACCTTCGCGCGCTGCGCAGCCAACATGCGCTCCATGCAGCGCTTTCACCAGGATACGCGTGGCTGGGACGACATTGGCTACAGGTAGGCGGGGTCTGGGAGCCTGGGTGGGCGGAGCCTAACGCGGGGGGGCGGGTTGGACCAGAGCAAACCTGGAGAAACGGAAGAGCCGGGCGGGTGGAGCCAAGGTGGAGAGGGGCGTGGCCTAGACGGGGACGGGGCCTTTACCGTGGGATGGGTCCGGGGTAAGATAGGGGAAGGAGGCGGCACCGGGGAGAGGGGCAGGACCAGTGAGAAGGGCTGAGGCTGGGACAGGGGCGGAATAGTGATGGGGTTGGGCCTAAGACGGAAAACGCTGTGAACTGGGAGGGAGCGGGACTTGAGACAATGGGGTGGGGGGCCAGACAGAAAGGGGCGTGGCCAATGCTAGAGTAACCGGAGGGTTTCTGGAGTGACATTTGGTGGAGGAGTGGGACGTTGTGGGCCAGGCACAGTGCGACCAGGCAAGGACTTGGCATAGAACTGGGGCAGGGCAACCCTGACGCCGCGCGGTGCCTGCCCCCCTCTCCGCAGTTTCGTGGTGGGCTCAGACGGCTACGTGTACGAGGGCCGCGGCTGGCGCTGGGTGGGCGCGCACACTCTAGGCCACAATGCCCGCGGCTTCGGCGTGGCCTTCGTGGGCAACTACACCGCGGAGCTGCCCGCCGAGGCCGCGCTGCGCACGGTGCGCGACACGCTGCCCAGGTGCGCGGTGCGCGCTGGCCTCCTGCGGCCGGACTACACGCTGCTCGGCCACCGCCAGCTCGTGCGTACCGACTGCCCTGGCGACGCGCTCTTCCGCCAGCTGCGCACCTGGCCGCACTTCGATGGGGTGAGTCTGCGACGTCCGACGTCCGCATTCCCTGGGCCTGCCACCCATCCGACACTAGCTCAGCCCCTGACCCTTGCCTGTCTGCCCCACCTCCGCAGGCCCCTCTCTTTCCTGTAACCCCGCTACTCACACAGCTTCAGCCAGGCCCCTGGTCTCCCTTGCAGCCCTTCTATTCGGGCAACGAGTCCCAGCCTTTAAGTTGTTCTGCTCACAACATGTCCTATCCCCTGTCCTCTGTTTGCACAACCTTAGCCTAAACCTTGACCCAGCCAGCTTGTTGTTTGCCCAGCCTCCAATACCTCTGCGCTCACAACCAGGGCATGGACCCTGATTCCTGCGGCAGCCCCTCTGCCCTCACAACCGCAGCCTGGCCTGCATCACCTATACCCAAGTCACATCGCTTCTGCCTGCACAACCTCCTCCCAGCCCACCTAACCTTGGCCTCACCCCAGTCCCCTACCCAAAAGACCTCTGTATACCCACCAGTAACCCTAAGTGGTGTCCCTCTACCAAAAACCGCTTTGCCTGCACATCTCTGTCCAGCTCCTCACTGTGTGTTGCAGTCTTATGCCCAATCTCAGCCCTAAGGATGCTTGCTCCGCCCCAGCCTCCCTGACCTTTGATGACAGTCCTTATGCTGCAGCAATCTAGGCCCAAACAGCACAACCTTGGCCCCAGCGCCTCCATCAACACACACCTCTACGCACACACCTGCACAATCTCGTGCTACCTGCGTACTGCCATTCTATTTCATGAAGCTGGCCTGCAGTCAGTGTGTACCCATGTCCTCTTCCTCAGGCTCCCACCATGAGCAGAGGAGACCCGGCCTCACCCGACCCCCAAGCCTCACAATCTCTTGCCTTTTCTAGAATGTAAAGCGAAGGACTGCCAAGAGCGCCCCCAGGAGATCCAAGAGGAAGCCGCCTCTAGTGACCATGCCGGCCACAGACCTCCAATAAAGAGATTGTGTGAGGAAAGCCTGTGTCTGCCCATCATCTGTGTTTGCCCAGAATCAGACCCTGAGATAGACATTCCAGTGCACGTAGCGTGGCAGGCGATCCCAGGACAGATCATTGGGGAACAAGGAAAAGAGGTAGGAAAAGGGAGGAAGCCCAGGAAGGGTGCTTTATCAAGCAAGTTGGCCCCGGGGCACATGGAGCTCAGTCCCACTAGGGACTTCGGAGGACAGCATGGGATCCGTATCTCTAAGTTATCCCACCAAGAAGTGAGGAAACTGGGGTATTGATCCGCCAGCTCCCACAGTCCTTGGCTGAGGGCTTCTCTCAGGGAAATGTTAATTCTCTGGCACTTTGGGGCTGCGTGTGGCATGGGCTCCATCTGTCAGAGAAAGTCCTCCAGCCAAAAATGCAGGGCGTTGGGAGTGGAGCCAGTATGCAATGAGGTGGTAAACACTCAGGGATGCAGCAGAACACAGGGAGACTCCGTGTGTGTGTGTGTGTGTGTGTGTGTGTGTGTGTGTGTGGTGAGTAGCCTGATACAGTATGAATAAGATGGGCATATCTAAGGGGTGTGCACCTGCCTGAACACCCTCCTCCTCGGGACGGGTTATAGAATTTGTGGGGCCCGATACACATGAAAATGCAGGGCCTATTGTTCAAAAAGCAAGAACTTCAAGGCAGTGACAGCAGAGCATTAAATCAAATGTAGTGGGGCGCTCTTCTGAGTGTGGGCTCCTGGGGAGACTGCACGGGCCGCACATCCATTGAGGTGACCCTACCCACCCCACCCCCTGGATTCCAGTCTCCCTTGCCTTTTCACAAACTATTCCTTCTCCCTAGCCTGCTCTTCCCACGGCCAGCTCCTTCTCATGCTTCAGGTTGCAAATGTCACCTCCTCGGGGAGGCCCTCCTGGATTTTTCCAGTTCAGAGAGCATTACTTCTGCTCAGCCTCTCTACTCCAGTCTGTCTGTTTCCTTCCATGTCCTCACCAGGTAGAAATGTCTTGCATTTGTGTTCAGGGTCTGTTTCCCTCACTAAGCTGTGAGCTCCAGGGAGGCGGGAATCATGTTTGTTTCGTTCCCCCACAGCTTCTCCAGCACCTAGCACGTAGTAGGCACTCAGGAAACATTTTTTCAAATAAAAGAAGGCTCTTATTATAAACCTTCTGAAACCGATATTATCATTGTGTTGTACAAATATGGAAACCAAGGCTCAGAGAGAGGAAGTGACTTGCCTGAGGTCAAACAGCTAGAGAAGGACCAGCTGGCACTGGAAGCCACTCCTGAGCCCGATTCTACTGACTCTCGTGTTGACTCATTTATTCCTTACAACAGTATTTGCCCATCTCTTTTTTTCAAGAAAACATTTATTAGAAAAGTGCATCAGTGAACTTTCACAACCCAACACCCAGCTCAAGATATAGACATGTTTGCTGGGCCCAAGCGGCTCAGTGTCGTCCTGAGCACTGAAGGGTTGCCGGTTCAATTCCAGGTCAGGGCACATGCCTGGGTTGCGGGTTTGATCCCTGGTCAGGGAACATGCGGAAGGCAGCTGACTCATATTTCTCTCTCACATCGATGTTTTTCTCTCTCTGTCTGTCTCCCTCCCTCTCTCTCCCTTCCTCTCTCTAAGCATGTCCTCAAGTGAGGATTAAAAATAAGAAATAGACCTATAACATTTATGTTATGTGACTTTCACCTCAATTTTGAAAGCAGACACAAAAACTATATCAGCCCCCAGATGCCTCTCATACCCCCCCCCCTTCACTAGCCCCTCCAAAGGAAACTGACATCCTGACTTGTTAGTACATAGTTTTGTCTGCTTTGGAACTTTATATAAATGGAGCAATACAGTGTATAGTTTTCTCTTTTTTCTTTTTCTTTATTTATTTATTTGCTTAACATTGCTTGTAATTCATCCAAGTTCAATCATTCAGTAGTTTGTTCATTCTTTTTTTTTATTCTTTTTTATTTTTTTAAATATATTTTATTGATTTTTTACAGAGAGGAAGGGAGAGGGATAGGGGGTTAGAAACATCGATGAGAGAGAAACATCGATCAGCTGCCTCCTGCACACCCACTACTGGGGATGTGCCCACAACCAAGGTACCTACTCTTGACTGGAATCAAACCTGGGACCTTTCAGTCTGCAGGCCGACACTCTATCCACTGAGCCAAACCGGTTTCGGCAGTTTGCTTACTCTTATTGCTGCATGGTATTCCACTGTGGGAACAGACCACAATTTACTCATTCTAGGGAATATGGACACTTGGGTTGTTGCCAGTTTGGGGCTATTACAAAGAGTGCCAGTGGGTATGTCTATGGGGTGAACTATTGGGTGAACTGCTGGGTCAGAGGAGAGCTGTACAGTCAATGTTTGTCGACCAAACAGTTTTCCAACTTGAGTGAATTGGTCTACACTCCAACCAGCAGTGGGTGACAGTTCCAGGGGCTCGATGTTCTCCCCAGCACTTGGACAACATGTGCCCATCTTGCAAAGACGGCAACTGAGGCTCAGAGAGGGGCATGTGCTGCCTCCTCTGGTCAGTGAGAGATTTGGGTTCCTGCTCTGGCACCTCCTCTCCTCCTGCATCCTGCCCCCACTGTGCCCTCCCAACCTGGCTGTGGGGTGGGGTGGGACGGGCAGGGTCACGTGGAGTAGCGTTCAGCAGGAGGAAGCCAGGCAGTGTGCAGACGGCTGTTGCCTCTGGGGCTGATCAGGAAATCAAGGTAAGAGAGGGAGTGCGTGTGGCCCCCAAGGGGATTTTCTGGGGGCAGAGCTGAGAGTGGGGAGGGGGCCGAGATGAAGGCAGCATGTGGGCAGACACGAGACAGAACTGTCACCCTCTTGTTCCGCAGGAGAATCCCCACCATGGACCCACTATCAAGAAGCCAGTCCTCCGAAACCCAGCATGCAGCCCAAACCCCGCTAACCTCCTATCGCTGGCACACAGGAGGTGGTGGAGAGAAGGGAGCTGGAGGGTTCCACTGGGGCCGCCTTGCCAGCTGGGGGAGGGCACTGAGCCACCAGGAACCCATGGTCAGCAGCCAACCTGCCCGTCGCTCGCTGTTCCGTCGTGTCCTCTCTGCGCCCCCCAAGGAGTCTCGCAGGAACCACCTGAGACTATCCAAGACCCTCTGGGGGAGACATAAGAGCCCACCACTGGAGCCAGAGCTGGAGCCAGAAGCCTCAGGTACATGGCTCCCCCATTCAGAGACGGGGCAGGGCTGGGAGACCGGATGCTTGGGTTTTGTCTGCCTCCAGAGCATCAGCCATACAGACACAGGAAGTTGTGGGGAGTGCAAAAGCCCAACAGGAAGTGGCTGGGGCCCAGCTGCCCTCTTCCCTCTTCCCCCCTTACCCAGGGCCTGGGGGTGTGGGGTGTGGCCAAGGAGCTGTGGGCAAGGGGGTCCAGCCTGGGGGAGACACGGGGAATAGACTGATGACAGCACTATCCAGATGCCAAATGGCCCTTGGCCCCAACTGGTCTCTTGTCATAGCCACTGGCCCACTCTCATCCTCTCCTGCCTGGATATCCATCTCAGCCTCCTCCTGCTCGCCTGCTTCCATGTTTTAGTTTCTTCACTTCCTTGGGCCTCAGCTTCCCCATCAATTAAATGGGAATCGTGATCCCTACCTTGAAGGGTATATTATTTCCTTCATTCATTTATCCATTCATTGAAACAGAGGCCTGTTGAGCATTGACTATGTGCCAGGCCCTGATTTAGGCACTGAGGAAAACAGCAGTGACTAAAAGAGATGTCACCGGCTGCCCCATGAGACTCACCGTGTAGTGGGCGCGAAAGACAGTAATGAGTATAAACAAGAAAATGACAGAGAGGGCTCAGTGTTGCCCAGAGGGATCTAGAAGGGTATCATGGGGATTGGAGCTCTAGAGCATGAAGCATTAGCCCGGTGTCCAGCATATTTTAAGTGGCCCATTAACAGTGGGACTTATTTCTTCCCCTCGTGGTAAAACAATAGGACAGATGGGTAATCTGGGAGAGTTGGTCCAGCTCTCCTGTTCCTGGAAGCTCATTTAATTCTCACCATTCATAGTCTCATTTGGCAAAAGCATCCCTTCAACCCCCTTCCAGGGTATCAGGTGTTGCCCACTCCATCGTATCCAGAGAGAGCTCTCTAACAAGCAGACCTGATCTTTGAGCATGCGAGGATGATCTACCCCCAGGGATAAAACTACCCCCAGGGATAAAACCTCTGACTGGCACCCAAGGCCCTGAACCAATCTCTTCCTGGACCTTTTTTTCTAGCCTCTGAGCCCTCCAATTTTTTATTTTATTTTTATTTTTTGCCCTTCCCTTTGTGTCCCTGGACCTTGACATCTCTCAGCCTTTGATCAAGCTGTTCCTTCCACCATCCCCTCCATCTCTGTCAAAATCCAACCTGCTGTTCAAGTCCTAGCACAAACTTACTCTCTCTGGAGGCCTTCCCTGGCCTGCTGCACTATCCCCACCCCCTACCCTGGCCTTCTTCTATTCCTTTCTCAAACTTTGAATGTAGTCCACCATAGACTAGTTATTTATGGAAGGAACCAAGGCTGCTGTCCTGTTGTTTAACTTCTTGGACCTTTATTATTCTTGCTAATACAACCGCTGTCTTGGTTAAGAGAAGAATGCTTTATGTCTGAGGTCCATCTCAATCACTCACAAGCTGCGTGAACCTGGGCAAGTCATTCAATCTCTCTAGGCTTCAGTTTCCTTCTTGGTAAAATGGGGCTTATCGTAGCCCTTTTAATGGCTTTGGGGGGTTAAATGAGAGAAGGCGTGTGGAGCAGTAAACACAGAGCAGGTCACATAGCAGGTGGGCTGAGTCCACTACCCAACGCCAGTGGAGACAAGGTCCAGAGAGGGGTTTTGCTCAACAACTACCTGACATGGCTGCCTTGGGGGAGTGAGGGGAAGAGGCGGCCATTAGGAGGGAGCCCCGTTGAGCTTTGGTGAATGGGAAGGGTGGTCTGAGGTTCAGGAAGAAGTCCCAGTTCCCCAGCACCTCTTCCTCCACCCAGAGCCTGAGCCAGAGCCGGAGCCCCCAACCCCACAGATCCCTGAGGCCCCCCCACCCGATGTGCCTGTCTGGAACATCGAAGCCTTCACTCTGCTCGATGGGAGGCTGGTGCTGCTTGGGGGTGAGGAAGAGGTGAGAGAGGGCCTATGGGTCAGGGGCAGGAAGGAGGGGAAAGGAATGGGATAATGGAAAGTAAGTGCCTCTCCCTCGACCTGCCTGCCTGCCTTCCCTTTCTGACTACTCACTCTAACGACGATGGAGGAACAGGGCCCTCGCCAGTCCCGGATGGGGAGCGCCAGCTCTGAGAGCAGCATCCAGGCGGCCATGGGGAACCTCAGGGATGCAGGTAAGTCAGTGTGAGAGGTGAGGAGGGCTGGGGCATTTGGGAGCGTGTCAGGGGGGGGGTCAGAATCCAAGATGATCCCATCTCCCAACCTTCCATCCCCGAACACCACAGACCGAGTCCCTGGAAAGACTGAGCCAGAGGCTGCTGGCCCCAACCAGGTCCACAACGTCCGGGTGAGGCATCCATTGGGGGATGGGGAGGTGGGGAGAGCAAATGCTTCCAGACCCTCAGAGGTGAAAGGGGACTCTTTCTGGGTGATTTGGGGCAGATCACGGAACCTCTCTGGGCCTCGGTGTCTCTGTCAAATAGAGCTAATGGGAAAACCTCCCTCTCTGGGCTGTTTGTGAGACATCAAGAGAGAATGCAGGAAAGCAAACAATTGGTGCTTTAAAAATGGGAGCTATTGGTGGCCTTTGTTATTCTTGCTAATACAGCCTGAGTTTGTGGCCCTCCAAGAATAGCAGATCCTCCAGGACACCCTGAGGGAAAAGGAGCTGAAGTGGGAGCCCAGGGTTCTGCTCAGCTGACACACCCCTCTCCCCATAGGGGTTGCTCAAGCGGCTGAAAGAAAAGAAAAAGGCCAGGTCAGAGCTGGGAGCCAATGCCTCTGGGTAAGAGTCCCTGAGGGGCCAGAAGGGCTGGGATTCAACATTGTCCCCTCCCCCTCCTCCTGCCTTTCATTCTGCCTTTCACCACATACCCTCTGTGTCCTGCCCTGTGTTGGGCCATACCGGGGCCATTGAAAGATCCTAGCATGGAGCCACTCCCCCATGGAAGAG
This sequence comes from Eptesicus fuscus, assembly GCF_027574615.1. Taxonomy (NCBI): domain Eukaryota; kingdom Metazoa; phylum Chordata; class Mammalia; order Chiroptera; family Vespertilionidae; genus Eptesicus; species Eptesicus fuscus. The sequence continues at coordinate 18,631,238 of NC_072478.1, forward strand.
TGGGAGCAGAGTCTGACACAGTAACTCTGAAACAGGAACTAAATCAAAAGCCTGGTCTGAGAGTGTCAGGGAAGGAAACTGAGCTGATATCTGAATAATGGGCGGGAATTAACTAGGCCAAGAAGGGCAGGGACAGCATTCCAGACAGAGGGAACAGCACGTGAAAAGGCCAAGAGGTCGGATGAAGACACACAACTAAGTCCAGTGTGACCGGACTTCAGACCGTGAGGGATTCAGTGAAGGGAAATGAGGGCTATGGTAACAAGGACTATACTATACAAGGTCATTCAGGCCACCAGGAGAAGTTGGGTTGATCCTAAAAGTGATGGATTCAAGTCCAATTTAGGTTCAAGTCCATCCTGGCCTCCCTCCACCCTTCAGGCTGTAGGGGGTGATGAGGGGAGAAGATAGAAATGACACTCCTTCCCCCCCACCACCACCCTCTCCAGACCCCCCAGTGCTCTGGGCTCTCGGGAGTCGCTGGCCACACTCTCTGAACTGGACCTGGGTGCCCAGCGGAATGTGCGGGTTTGGCCACTGCACCCCAGCCTCCTGGATGAGCCCCACTGCTTCCAGGTAAATGTGGGCAGCTCTTCACGTCATCCCGATCCTTTGGCTTCAGGCTTGGTCTCCACCGCAACCTGGAATGCCCTTCCTCGACAGGTAACTTGGGTAGGCGGGAGCCGCTGCTTCTCTTGTCGCTCGGCTGCTGAGAGAGACCGCTGGATCGAGGACCTTCGTCGCCAGTTCCAGCCCAGTCAGGTCAGCACTGCGGAAAGTCAAGGCCCCACGCCTTACACGCTTTTGCCCGCCCACACCTGTGCAACCACTCAGACCCTCCTCATCTCGTACCAGCCCCTTGCACAAGGGCCCGGTCCCTTCTTTTCAATGTGGACCCGAAGTTCCGCCAACGAGGCAGCCGCCAAATCTTCCCACCGCAGCTGCTCTTCCGTACGCAACATCCCCGATTTTCCCGGGAGATCTCAGAACAGCTGAAGGGCTTCCGCAGGGTCGCCTTGGGACCCCGGTGGCCCCACTCTCTTCCCCAGGGACCCAGGGGTTTCCCTGGGGACGTGGGCCCCGAGTTTCACCTCTGGTGCCCGCCGTCGAACACCCACTCCTCCCACCACTCTGGTCTGCAGGACAACGTGGAACGCGAAGAGACGTGGCTGAGCGTGTGGGTGCACGAAGTGAAGGGACTGTCCCGGTCGGCGGCGGGGGCGCCCGGAGTGCGCGTGGAGCTGTGGCTGGACGGCGCACTGCTGGCGCGCACGGCGGAGCGGGCTGGTCCGGGCCCGCTCTTTTGGGCCGAGCGCTTCCACTTCGAGGCACTGCCGCCGGCGCATCGTATGTCGCTGCGGCTGCGCGGAGCGGGCCCGGGGGGCGCCCCGCTGGGCCGCGCGACGCTGGCGCTGGAGGAGCTGGGCGCCCCCCGCGCGCCGGCCGCCGGCCTGGAGCGCTGGTTCCCGCTGCTCGGGGCACCAGCCGGCGCGGCGCTCCGGGCGCGCGTCCGGGCACGGCGCCTGCGCGTGCTGCCTTCTGAGCGCTACAAGGAGCTGGCGGAGTTTCTCACTTTCCACTACGCGCGCCTGTGCGGGGCCCTGGAGCCCCAGCTGTCCGCGCAGGCCAAGGAGGAGTTGGCGGCTGCCATGGTGCGCGTGCTGCAGGCCACTGGCCGGGCGCAGGTGCGTCGCAGCGACCGGGCGGACCTGGGTGACCAGACCAAGTGGCACCTGCGAGGGGCGGGCACCTTGAGGGGCGGGGTCTGAGCTTCCGCTACGAAGGGTGGGGCACCTGGAGGGGCGGGGCCTAAACTTGAGCTGCGAAGGGCGGGGCCTGAGCTGAGTCTCTGCTTTAAAAGGCTTACATTTCTGCTGAGGGGTGGAGGTTCCCACCTGTTAGGTGCCCCAGCAGGGAGGGCCAGGCCTGAGCTGTAGCTATGAGGAGCGCGACCTGTGCCCAGGTGAGAGGGACTCACCAAGAGCAGGGATTCCCCCTGGCTCAGTCTACACCCTAGCTACATGACCCCCCGCTATGCCCAGGCATTGGTGACAGACCTGGGAACCGCGGAGTTGGCACGCAGTGGAGGCCGCGAGGCGCTGCTGTTCCGGGAAAATACATTGGCCACTAAGGCCATCGATGAGTACATGAAGCTGGTGGCACAGGACTACCTCCAAGAGACGCTGGGTGAGCAGTGTGTGGGGGTGGGGGTGGGCCTGTAGAAGCCTGCTGGGAGGACTAGGAGACCCCAGAGGAAATCGGGGAGTCCCTGGGTAACCTGGTTTCTGGTAGTGGGTGATGCCTTGGAGGTGCTGGGATCCTGGAGGGAACTGGGGACTCCCCAAGAGTTTAGGTGCCTCCAGAGTCAATGGAGAAGAGTTGGAGGTTGGGTTGGTGGGTCCTGGTGGTTATGGCTCTGGCCCCTGTCTGGCTGTGCTGGACTGCAGGGCAGGTCCTGCGGCGAATCTGTGCCTCCACTGAGGACTGTGAGGTGGACCCCAGCAAGTGCCCAGCCTCAGAGCTGCCCCAGCACCAAGCCAGACTGCAAAGCAGCTGTGAGGAGGTCTTCGAGAACATCATCCACTCCTATGAGTAAGAATCAGGGTCCCAGCACCTGAGCCTGCCCCTGCCTCCCAGACACTGTGCTAGTTGCCAGATAAAATACAGGGTGCCCAGCTACATGTGATGCAATATTTGGGACACAGTTATATTTTAAAATTATTTATTATTTGAAATTCAAGTTTAACTGTTATCCTGTAGTTTCATTTGCTAACTCTGGTAACTCATCCCCAATATTTTGCCACCTAACGCCATGTAACGTGGGACACAATTCCTTGTCCTCTAACCACAGGTGACCCCATACTGTAATCCCATGCCACCTGACCCCAGTTAATATAGGATCTCAATCCTATGACCTCTGATTTCAGGTGATGTCCTGCCCTCAACCCCATGGCCCCTAGCCTTCAGTGACACTGTACCCCAAATCCTATGCAGATGATCACAGGAAACCTGGGATTCCAATTTGTTGCTCTCTGACTCTAGGTTAAGCTGTATGCTTAATCCCATGTCACATGGGACATCAATATCATGATTTCTGAACCTAGGTGACCCCGTGAGCCCCTTCTATTCATATCATGTACTCTGTCTGGCTAGATCTGGCTACAGGAGAACAGTTATGTTATAGCTGTCCCCATGTGAACCTGTACCCCCAACTCCAAGATTACTGACTCCAGCGGTCACCACAATAACACTACCATAAATCCTGACCCCCAAGCATCATTATCCCTGATGTCTCTAATCTTGGAACTCAGAACATAGGTGACTCCTAACCCCTGACCTTAGGCATTTGATCATCCATGAACTTTATGCCCATATACTCCCCTTTGACGATTGCCTATTCTGTCCCAGCTGGTTTCCAGCAGAGCTGGGCACCGTGTTCTCAGGCTGGCGAGAAGCATGCAAGGCACGAGGCTCCGAGGCACTGGGCCCCCGGCTGGTGTGTGCCTCTCTCTTCCTGCGGCTCCTGTGTCCCGCCATCTTGGCACCCAGCCTCTTTGGCCTGGCACCACAGCACCCAGCACCTGCCCCGGCCCGCACCCTCACATTGATTGCCAAGGTCATCCAGAACCTTGCCAACCGAGCCCCGTAGGTGCTGGAAGGCTGGGGGAGGGGGGTATGGTTCGGCCATGGGGGTGGCAGATGCCTGACCTGACCTACCCAGTTGGACCCCGACCCAGGTTTGGTGAGAAGGAAGCCTACATGGGCTTTATGAATAGCTTCCTGGAGAATCATGGACCTGCCATGCAACGCTTCCTGGACCAAGTGGCCATGGTGGATGTGGATGCAGCACCCAGTGGTTACCAGGGCAGCAGTGACCTGGCCCTCCAGCTGGCAGTCCTTCATGCCCAGCTCTGTACCATCTTTGCTGAACTTGACCAGGTGTGTCCTGAGCCTAGAGTCCAGAACATGGGGTAGGGAAGCAAGAGGGCAGGGAGCTTCTGGCCCGGAGAGCTTCTCAGCATCCTCCCTACGTGTCTCACCAGGCAACCCGTGACAGCCTGGAACCCCTGCCCACCATCCTGCAAGCCATTGAGGAAGGCCGCCCTGTACCTGTGTCTGTGCCGATGCGTCTTCCACCACCCCCAGCCCAGGTCTATTCCAGGTAACCTGCCTGCCTGCTGTCTGGTCCGGTTCTGATGGGTGGGAGCAGGGGCAGGGCCAAAGGCACGCAGAGGGTCAGAATGGAATCAGTGGTGAAGGCAGGATTATGTCAGGGGTCAGAGATGGAATCACATTGGGGTCAGTGTCAGAAAGTGTTGGATGGAGGTCAGAGGCTGTAGATGGCTTCGTCCAGGGGTCAGGGAGAGGCTCACAGTGTAGTCAGAGGGCAGGCACAGGATCAGACTGAAGGTCAGGAGAGGTCACATGTGGCATCAGAGAGAGAAAGTGACATCATGTTCAGTGATGGTCATGTTTCGGTGAGAGGCTGGTGATGGGGTTAAGTCAGAGGTCAGATGTTAAGATATATCATCAAAGGTCAGGTTCAGGTACATATTGTAAGCAGAGGTCAGGGTCAGATGGGTCAAAGGTATGGGCAGAGTCATGTTAAGGTCAGAGGTCAGGGACCATGGTCTTTCAGGAGGCAGACAGGGGCGGTTTAAAGTCAGAGGTTGGGGGTTAGAGAGGATCAGCTAGGAAGGAAGAGGATACCCTTGTGAACGGAGGTTGAGCCCAAGGTCAGATTGGAATTGATGCTACAGAGAGATCACACTGTGTCAGAGTCCAGGACAGAGTCAGAGGTTAAACTGTGACCTCATCAGTGACTGGGTCACATGGAAGTAAAAAGATCCTGGGTCTGGTCATTTCCAGTCAAAACTCGGGGTGGGATCAGCTCAGGGGCCAGTCAAGGGTCTGAGCTCCTCCATCCCACCCCCAGTTTTTCCGCAGGGGAGAAGCCGGGCTTCCTGGCCCCTCGGGACCTCCCCAAGCACACCCCTCTCATATCCAAGAGCCAGTCCCTGCGCAGCGTTCATGGCTCAGGAAGTTGGGCCCGGCAGCGGCCAGATGAGGAGCGGCCCCCACGGCTGCCCCGGCCGGTGCAGCGCACGCAGAGCGTACCGGCTGGCCGCCCGGCTCGCCGCTGCCCTTCTGCAGGACCTCGGCCGCGACCCAAAGGCTCCCTACGCACCGGCCCCAAGCCCCGCGGCCGGCCCTGGACCGGGGCCTCGGCCTCGCTGCCCCGGAAGCCGTCAGTACCCTGGCAGCGCCAGCTGGACCAGCCGCGAGACACAGACCAGGCGCTAAGCACGCACCGACCCGTGGGCAAGGTGAGGTCCAGCCTAGGTGCACGCCTGGAGGGGAGAGACGAGACTGGAGGCCAGGCAGGTCTGGGTTCAAACATGAGCGCCCTCCGCTGTGTTACCCCGGGCCTAGCCCAACCCTCTCTGAGCTTCCATTTCCTCCTCTGTACAAGCCAGCGATGTTCCCCAAGAGGCAGGGCAGTGAGGAGGCAGAGCACAAGGAACAGGAAAGTCAGGGTCTTCCGGGAGAAGAAGGGGTGGGACGGCGGGTCAGGTTACAGTGGCTCCCTCCCCTACAGCTGGCAGAGCTGCAGTGCGAGGTGGCCACCCTGCGCGAGGAACAGAAGATGCTGTCCGGCCTCGTGGAGTCCCTGCGCACCCACATCCGGGCCTTGACGGAGCAGCAGCAGCAGCTTCGCAGCCAGCTGGAAGACCTGGACTCCAGGCTTGGGGGAAGGTGAGCCCTGCCTTTCCATCAGCTCCGTCCTACGTGGACCCGTTAGACGTAATCAGATCGCCCAGAACCCACTATCATTCAGGTCCTGCCTTTCAGTCAGTCCCACTCAAATTCGCCAGGCACGGTCACGCCCCCTCGGTCAGCCCCGCCCCAACACACCTAAGACCCACCTCTTGGTCAGCTCTGCCCGCCCCTACGTGAGCCCGCCCCCCAAGTCGCTGGCTGGTCGTCTTATCAGGCGCCATCCCTCAATCAGGCCCTCTCAAACTGGTTGGGCCCGTCCCTCTCAGTCTGGGCACGCCCCTATCCCGGTCACCACCCGATCCAGGACGGACCAAGCCCCGCCTCCAAAGGTTTCGTGGGTCCTTTCATCCTAGGCGTTCCAGGCTCTGATGGCCTCTTCAAGTTTACCTAGGCCCCGCCCCCTGGTCTGGGCAGACCCCGCCTCCAACTCTAAGCCCCGCCCAGGATCCCTAGCTCTCCAATCAGGGGCTGCAGGGGAGTTCCCCAACCTCTGAGCTTCCCCCCCCCCCCCCCCCCCCCCCCCCCGCCCCTGATTTCCACAGGACCTCGCGTTTGGATCCAGAGTGCGACCCGCCAAGCAGGGAGGCCCACAAGCTGGAAAATCTGGTGAGAGCCCCTGTCTGAACCCTGGGGCAGGTCTGGCGGTGAGGAAGCCAGGGTTGGGGTGCAACTTTCCCCTGGCTCTGAGCCCACTGCCGTTGCCCCCCAGGAGCGCCGCCTGTCTGAAATGGAGAGTTCTCTAGCCCAGCTGAGGGATGCCGTCCAGAGCCTGCAGCATCTTCCTACGACGCCGGGGTCCAGGAGCCAGCCCCTGCCTCTCAAAGCACGCTGCGTTAACGGAGACACCACCTGAGCTGCCCACTCCACCCCCACGTGGTCTGGGAGCAAAAAGATACCTGTTTTAGGGGCCCTGCCTCAGCCCTACATGGCCTACAGTGTGGAGTGGAGCTGTCGATGGCAACCAGCCTGGCGCTCGCTGTGAGGTTGCCCAGTAAAATCTTGATTTCAGTAAAATTGATGGTTTCTTTGTCCCTAAGTGTTGCCACTCAGAAAGCACCCTCCCCAATTCAGCTCTCCCCAATTCTTCCCTAACTGGAGGGCTCACAACGGGGGAGGTGTAAAGAGCTTCTCACCAGTTGTGTGACTTCAGGCCTTCACTCTCTCAGAGCCTCATTGTCCTCATCTGTAAATTGGATCTAAAGGTCCTTACACAGAAAAAAAAAAAGACCTGTAGTTTAAAGCATTCAAGAAAAGGTATTCATCATTTGTTAGGCCCAACACCTACTTCTCAATGAAGCCCAGATCCCATCTCCACCAAGCCCCGGATGAGAGCATCTTCTAGGGCCCCTAATCCCATACTAGCTCCCTCCTGGCAGGGAGAGCATGGGTCTGGGAAGCAGATGAAGGAAGGGGCAGGTAGATGTGAAGATAGTTGAGGCCTGTGGGTGTTGGTTGGATAACTGAGTGAACATTTGAATTATGGGTGAGGGGCAAATGAATAGGTTAGCATTTGCTAGATGTTTGTGCACTAGTAGGTGAGCAGTTAAGTAGTTGGTTGGCTGGGATGGTTATGTCTGCCTAGCAAAGGCCCGTATCGTACTAGGAAATAAATATTTGAATTTGAGTATGTACCACATTGTATGAGCATTTGTTCAAGTGTCCTGAGACTCTTGAGCTGGGCAGTGGGGAAACAGTAATGAATTAGACAGATAGGACTCCTGTCCTCAGGGAATTCACACTCTAGTGGAGGAGACAGACAAGTAAAGATGCAATTGATGGATGGATGGGTAGTTGTGTAGTTGGGTAAAAGGTTCTGTGTAAGGAAGAGTGGGGTTGTATGGATAAGTAGGTATTTACTTGGGTGGTGGATGGATGGACAGGTAGATGAGACATGGATGGGTGAGTTGAGTGGATGTTCAGATGGGTGGATGGGTGGGGGGATTTGGGAGGGTGGCTAGCTGGCTAATGGGACCACGTTATATGATTGATGGATGAGTAAGTAGATGGGAGGTGGATGGGTGGTTTGGTTTGAGTGGGTATTTGGATGGATGGATGGGTAGATGTTGGAGATGTGGATGGAGAGGTGGTTAGTTGACTGGGTGGGTAGATGTGTTTGGTCAATTGGGTGTGTGGATGAATGGGTGGGGAAATGAATGGGTTGTCAGACATGTGGATGGGAGGCTAGGAGAAGGCAACAGGCCTATTTTTGCGTGTATGATAGGGTCGACCTGGAGGCTGCAATTCTGGAGGTTGAGTGGAGAAGGGGGTCTTCGCAGTGGGAACCTAGGGCAGGCTCTGGGGGTATGGAGGTTTGGAAGTCCAGTGTGGATAATGAGGAAGGAGGGAGTGAGCTTGTAGTTGGAAGGTAGGGGACGGAAGGCTAAGGATTGGCTGGGTGGAATCCTCAATGATCTATGAGTGACCCGTAGGGGAACTTCTCTGCCCCCTCCCCACTCCCTGGTGCTATTAGCGAGCACAGCATTGGAAGAACCAGTGGGGTGATGAAGAGCCACTGAGGGCAGGAGGACAAGTGTTGTCATGGTAATAGAGCCTCGCCCAGGACTCCCAGGCTGCGGGCCCTGCCCGGCCACTCCCAACATGGCGCGCGCTCGCTGACCGCTCCCCTTCCCGGGGGCGCCGCTGGGGCGCTGGAGGGGGGTGGTCAAGGGGAGGGGGGGCGGGGTGCGCCCTGGACCTCCCCATCATGGCGGCGCGGCGGGGCTGTCGCGCTTAGGTCACGGCGGCGCGCCGGGGGGGCGGGGCGGCGGGGGGGGAGCGATTTAAAGGGACAATGTCCCCCGAGCGGTGGAGGCAGCGGTGGCTGCGGAGGCCGCGGCACCGGCGCCGGTAGCGGCAGCGACGGCCGCACCAAAGAGGGGAGCTCCGAGCCCGGCACCTGGCCGGCGGCGCCGCCTCCCCGGTGAGGCCCGGTCCGGCCTGGGGAGCCCGCGGGCGGGGCGGAGCCGATGCGGGGAGTGGGAGGCCCGGCCCGGCCTGGCCGGGCGGGACCCCCTGAGGCGGGGGGCGGGGCGGGGCCTTCAGGGGCGGGGCCTGGTTGGGGGCGGGGCCGCGCAGGTGGGGGGAGGAGTGGGGGTCTTGGGGCAGGTGTCCCCCTCCCCACCTCTGCGCGTCCCGCGGGGTCTCCTACCCCGAGATGCACGGGCGGAGGGCGCAGCTCCTGGACCTCGGTCCCCCGAGGGGTGCGCTGGCGCGGCGCCACTCCCACCCCTGCCACTCCCGGGGGGGCGTCCGGACTGGAGCCCCCTTCTCAACGCCGCCAAAGTGCTCGGAAGTTGCGGTCCTGCCGGTTCCCCGCTGGCATTACCCACCCGGTGGGCACCTGCAGGTGCTTCCTCCAGGCCTGGGCAGAGACCCCCGCCACGACTGCCAGTCCACGGACGGGCCCCTTGGGAGCCCCTAGGCCCCCCGGGCAGCGCCTGCAGCCAGGCCGGGAGCCCCGGCCCCGCCCCGGTTGCCTCGACCGGCCTCCCCAACATCTCCCCAGGGAGGGCGCCTCATTCCTGCCCTTCACTTTCCGACGTTACCTTGAAGGTATTTATAGGTGTAGAGAACAGCCCCCACCCTCATGGCTTCCCTAGGGTCCTCATTTCTGGACCAGGAGCCCCATCCATCCCTGTTGCCTGCAAACTAGAGAGATCTTGGGAGGGTGGGATGGAGGAACTCAGGTTGGGGTGTGCATGAGGGGTAATGTGGGGGGAAAGCAAAGGGGTTAATCTGGGGTCACTTGAGGCTGTTGTGAGGGTGAAGGTATTAATGCTGGAGAACCCTGAGGTCTTGTTAGGGGGAGGACTGGAATGTGGGAAAAGTGCAGGGGTAATGATCTTCGGTGTAAGATCAGAGTGTAGAGATGACCTGCATGCATGCCAAGGCACGGGCATAGGGTATATGTGTGCATGGAAGTGATGGGCACAACTGGGGAAAGTGCAAAAGGGAGGCATCTGTGAGAAGTGACAGGATTAATGCTGAGATCAAACAAGGTGGCTGAGTGTGCATGTGTAAGAATGGGTAAACTGAGGCAGCACCGGATCTGTGTGAAGAGAGGTGCTCTCTGTACACTGTATGTGGGTAGGGCCTCAGCACCATTCATTTAGTTCACCTGGGCTGGGAGGTAAACTGAAGTACTAGGCTTCAAGAGTGAGGACTGGGGCTTCAAGGAAGGGGAAACTGAGGCAGAGTCCCTTTCCTACCTCCCCTAAGCATTGTCTCTCTGCCCCCAGATCGACAATGCCTTGCTGAGCCAGCCCAGCAACTGAGTGGAGCCAAGCAGAGAGCATCCATGGATGGACCCCTGGTGGGCGGCCTGGCTGCCCCAGACCGTCCTCGAGGCCCTGAGAGACTGCCTGGCCCAGCACCGAGAGAGGACATTGAGGGTGGGGCTGAGGCAGCTGAAGGGGATGGTGGCATCTTCCGGTCCACCCATTACCTGCCGGTCACCAAGGAGGGCCCCCGAGACATTCTGGATGGCAGAGGTGGCATTTCTGGTAAGAGAGTGGGCCCTGTGGCCCTGATGGAGCATCCAGCTCAGTCCCCAAGGCTCAGAGAGGGCTAGGTCACCCAGCCCAGCAGGGGCTGAATTGGGATTCAGATTCTTCCTGGGTCCAGAGCCTTCTCTGGCACTCTGCTTAGTTTTGCATTTTATAGTTACTAAACAGCGGTTCTGTGGGCCAGTTACCGGACGAAGGCCCCACAGTAAGCCACAAGGAGCTGGGACTTGAACTCAGGTCTGCCTGGCTTCCTCCTCTGAGCACACTAATTGGGTCCAGGTGCCCAGCTGAGAATCCTAAGCTCCCTTCCTGAGCCCACTTGTTCCCCAGGGTTACCCTAAGTCTATCCTGGCTCTCTCCTCCCGCGGTGTCTAGGTGAGTCCTGCCCCTGAGCCATAAGCCAAAACAGCTTATGCCCTCTAGTGGCTGGGGAGAGTTTGGATAGTCAGGGATGCCATCCACCACCTCGTGCCTTGGTTTACCCAGCAAAAGGGGACCTCATACTGTTCCCACCTCATCAGTTATTCATTATACTCAGCACCTACTATGTGCCAGTCTCTGTTCTAGGCTAGGGATACAGCCATAAACAAAGAGGCACAAGTCTCTGCCCTCAGGCGCCTGACAGTCTAATAGGGGAGACAGGCAACAAGCAACTAAATTCATACAGGCAGGTCGTGACAGATGCTGTGAAGGCATTCATAGAGTACCAGGCCTGTACCTGGGGGACCTGGGAAAGCCTTTCTGAGGGGGTGGAATTTGAGTGGAGCCAGGTGGAGCCAGGTAGAGGGGGTGGCTGGTGCAAAGGCCCTGTGGTAAGGACGAGTCCAGCCTACGGCTGGAGCGTGGTGGGGCAGCACAGGCTGACGCACCAGACACATCTCCATTTCTTTGGCCTGCCCTGAAGGCCTTGGTTTCCAGGAATCTGCAAGCACTCAGCTGGGGCTTTCCTACATGCTAACCCCTTTAAGTGATCATCTTGTGTCATTCTAAAAAGATCTCTGCAGGGTAGCCTTTGTTATTATTATCCCAGGTTAGAGATGTGAAAACAGGCCCTGAGGGTTGAAGTTGCCCAAGGTCATAAAGCTAGTCAGTAACCTGGCTTGGCACCCCTCATCCTTAACACCATGCTCTATCAAGGCATCCTTGACTGCCCCCACGCATCCTTAGCAACACTCACGATGCTTAGATATTTACAGAGCACCTTCTCGGGCTGGGCACTGGGACACAGCCAGTGACCAAATACACACACCATGCCCACTCTCATGGACCTTGCCATCTGGGATTAGGGAGACAGACCAACCACCAGGTGTTATGACACAGTTGCTGGAACTACAGTGGGGGAGCCCAGCCTGATGGGGGGTGTTGGGGGGAGGCATCCAGGAGTTGAGGATGAGCAACAGTGAATTAGGCAGCGGGCCCCATATATGCAATGGCATGGTGACTGGTGACACCTGAAGGTGTTATGCAGGGGAGTGGCAGGGTAAGACCTGCAGGGTATCAGAGCTCAGGGAACCTTAGTAATCCCCTTTTCCAAACCTTAGTAACCAAGGCTGAGAGAGGCAGGACCCTGTCCCAGGCCACAGTGCCCCTCTAACTTGCCTGTAGAGCGGGCCCAGGACCTGGACTGTGGGAGCCCCAGGGAACAGGCTTTGAGGTCCCGGGGCCTTTTCTGGTTCTGGTTCTGAGGTATTGGGTGCTTTTTCTCTACCTGGCAAACCCCCAGGTAAGTAGGTGGGTGTGTCCTTAGTGCCCCTAGGGAATCAACCCGGGTCCAGTGCATGTGCCTGAGGAGGAGGGGAGTGTGGCTGCTGAGGAGGGCAAGGCCCACCCTCACTGGTGTCTCTGAACAAATGGGGGCATGAGGTGGGGATGGCTTGAAGTGGGGTCTGGGCCGGGAGGTTGGAGGAGGGCCTGGGCTTCGGACATGACGTTCCCCCCATCCCCTGCTGCCCTCTCAGCCTACTTCACCCCCCTTCCCTGGCATGGGCACCTGCCCTAGGAGTCTTGTGATGTCTATAAATAGGAACAGTTACTGGGGCTGCTGTTCTACTCCGAAGCCTGGGCCCTCCCTCAGCCCCACCCAGCCCTCGGGCACCCCTGGAATGGCTACCTTCAAACTTCTCCACCTGGGCATGGATGTGTCCACTGCCTCCTCTGTCCTCTAGTCTGGCTGTTGGCCCCACAACTTCCCCGCAGCCACCCACCAATGTCTGGCTTCTCTGATTGGCCTCCCAGGAGCTAAGATGGTTCCCATGGACTGATGAAGAGTTTGGTGTGTACTGGTATTGGGACCAGGGGGCCAGGGGATGAACAACGCATCTGCCCTTGTGGAGCCTCAGGCTGGAGAGGAAATCAGAGCATGGAGTGAGCAGGGGCCTGAGGCTCTGGGGCCAGCCTCCAGCTTCCAACCTGGGACGTCTCTGACCCCCTAGGCACGCCTACCTCCTTCCTTCCCCACTGCCGCTGCCTCTGTGGATGGAACATTTCCTGGGACCTCCTTGACACCAGTCACCTGCCATGTGAAACTGGGTCGGTGGCTATTCCCACTATACAGAGGAGGAAACTGAGGCTTGGAATGGGAAAGGCATGCTCCTCTGGTCACCGCTGGGGCCTTAAACTAGGACCTGTCTGACTCCAACGCCTAGATTCTTGGCCATTCTGCCATGCTGCCTGGCTTGGGGTTCAAGCTGCTCATGGACACTCTTCTTGTATTCCCTCTCTCCTTTTCAAACCTGTTGGGGATCCTAGAAGAATGGGAGTCCTTGAGGGCCCATTGGCATGGCGACTGCCTGGGCGCCTCGTCTGACCCATAGGGACTTCTGGATCCCTACTGGCTGGGTGAGCTCCTGGCCCCCAGGTGTCTCGGATATGGGGCTCTGCTTGGCCTGCTTCCTTCAAAGTCATTGCCACTAAAAATAGGAGCCTCACTGGAGCTGCTCAAAGAGGCCAATGCAGCCCCCTGGCTCGTGGCATTCTTAGACAACGGCAATCGCAGAATCATCAAATCTGGGACGCCCGGAATCTCAGGAGCTTGAGGCCCCAGAATCTCAGAAGCAGGATGCCTGGACCCTGAGACTCGTGGCTGTGCTGGGGCCTGTTGCTAGCGAACTGGTTGCCCCACCCTGAGAAACTCATACCTCTGATGCTTGTGGGCTTATTCAGGTCTGGCTTTCCCAACCATCACACCGTCTCCAACCCCCCACCCACCCCATCCTCCCACCCTGACACCGGCCCTTGCATCCAAGCATACCCCTGGCCCGGCTGTGCTCCATGCCTGTCTACTCCAAGGGTTCTTAAACAAGGAGCGATTCTGCCCCCAGGTGACACTTTAGTCATATCTGGAGACATTGGTTGTCATAACTGCAGGGGTTGGGGTAGGGGTTACCAACATCCAGTGGATAGAGACCAGGAATGCTGTTCAACATCCTACAATGCATAGGGCAGCCCCTTCCAAGAATACTTGGCCCCAAATATGAATAGCACCAAGGATGATAAGCTGCTCTGGACAATGAATTTCTGAAGCTCCATCAGCAACCTCACCTTCCAGAGACCACCCCCAGTCACAGCCCTTCTCTCAGGCTCAGCACAAAGACCCCCCAGTCAGTGGTCACAACTTTCTGAGCCCTCTACCCATTCCTGCCCATATTTTACTTGGGTTCCTGACAGTCAACCTTCATTGTCCTGAGCAAATTTGTTGAAGGGAGATTGGGAAAAGAATGAGCCCTGGCACTAGTCCTCTTTCTGGCCCTTCTTCAGATTGATACGAATCCAGCAGTTGCATCTGTTGGGCTCTGGACAGGGTGCAAGTTCCCCCAGTGTGTTAACCTTGGCCCAGGCTGCTGGCGGGAGCCCCGATTGGGATGCTCGCCTTGTCAGATGGGGGTAGTGGGCAGAGGAGGCGCAGACCAAGATCCCTGTGGTCACTCCAGGCCTTGGCTCCACAGGCGGATAATGGAGAGTTGGCTCTATCTGTGTGAGGGGTCCCAGGAGAGGATTTGATTCGAGGATGTAGGCCTGGAAGGGGGTCTGGAAGGCAGGGATGGGACCCCTGCAGTTCAGGCTAGAAGACTTCTCACTTATCATCTGGCCAGTATTGTTTAGCACCTGTTGGGTGCTGTAATGAATGAGGCTGAAAAGGTGCCTGCCCTTGGGGGGTACTTACATGCTAGCAGGGAACACAGGCATGCAGCCATCCAGAGAAGGAACCAGGCAATTTCAGAGAGTGCTAAGAAAGAAATGAAATAGGAGATGGGAGAGAAAATCATAGGAGCTCACTTTGGCAGGTGGCTAGGGAAGGGTCTTCAGGGCCAAGGGAATAGCCAATGCAAAGGCCCCTGGCCAGAAAGAGTTAGTTGGGCTTGAGATTTCAGGAAGTGAGGCTAGAGAGACCTGCAGAGGTCTGACCTCACAGGCCCTTGTAGGTGGTGGTTGGGATCTGGCTTTTATAGTAGGTATGAGGAGCCAGGTAGAGTTTTTACCAGTGTGTGACTTTAAAAAAAACCATCCTGGTTGCCCAGCAGGGACAAAGAGTGGACCACTGAAGGCAGCAAGCCCCTGGTGTCCCCCAGGAGAGCTAAGGAGACTCCTCCAAGGAAACCCCTTTCAGGGCTCAGGAATGTAGAGGCCAAAGGCCTCTCAGAGGCGGAGGGTGGGGGAGCCGGGCCCTTGTAAGGTGCCCGGTAGGGCTTCCAGAGCTGGGGTGCGAAGGGCCCCAGCCAGGGGGACCCCAGCCCCTCAGGGTCTCCCATCTCTGTTGCAGACGGGCAGTCCCATCCCGGCCTCAACGAAGCCCTCCCCCGTGCCACCTCCGCCACCCATCGGATCAGCAGCTGGTGAGTGCCACGCTGGCCCTGACCTCAGGGAGGGCAGGGGGGCAAGTAGGATGTGCCCAGGCCTGAGAGAAGCCCCGGGAGTGAGAAGGGGACCAGAGGGAACCAGGAGGCCAGGCAGGAGAAGGTAGCTCCCAGCAGGCAAGGCCCTGGGTGTGTTCAGGGGGTGGGGGAGGACTGGGATAAACACAGACGGTCAACTCTCATTATCCCTGCCAGGAGCGGAGCCAGAGGTGAACCTGGAGGCAGGACCCTTGGAGTCCTGTCTCTGTCAGGTGACCCTTAGGATGATACCAGGCCTCTCTGAGACTCAGTTTCCTCATCTGTAAAGTCCCCACGATGCATCTCACCAGCTTGTCTTGAGGATCCAAGGGATGTTAGGTAGGAACAGAAATCAACAGCCATGCTGAGGGCAGTGACCCTTTATTAAAAGGCTTGGCAGGTGTCAATCTGGAATAATAGTCAGATCAGGATTAGCCATAGCTCTCTGTTATTGAGCGGTTACTGTATGCTGGGCTCCTGCACAGGTTTACCCCACTGAATTTTTTCCATAGCCCCGGGGGAATGGTCCTGTTAGTCTCTCATGTCACCGATGGGGCTTAGAGAGGTGACCCCATGATTTCTGGCTGGCCCCTCAGTGTGGTCAACATCCCTTGTGGAGGCAGAACCTTGAAAATGAAGGGAGATGGGTCAGGAACAGTCATAGTAAGAACCCATATTAGTCACGGGCTGATCGGGAGCCAGGCTTCGGGCCAAGTGAGGTGTTTCCCCAACACTGAGTTGTGTCATCTTCACCCTGCACTTCATGTGTTCAAGGTCCCCTGTTGAAGGGCTGTGGTTGGGATGCTTTAAATAAGCACCTGTCACGTGTTAAGGTTTCTTTGGTCACGGATATGAGAGTGAGAGTGTTCCCTAGATGTTGCACAAGGGCATGGAGACTTCTTGTTCTTGGGACTTGTCCCATTATTAGGAAAACTGAGGTTCAGTGAGGCGGCCTTACTCCTCCCTCCTCCAAAGGAGGTCCGGGTCACTGGGATCAGGGGCTGGGTGGGGACTTTGTATCTCTCTGACTCTGCCCTTCCAAGAGGGAAGATGCTGTGTGGGTTGGGGGAGTAACAGAGGGAGCCGCATCCCTGGAGCCGTTCATGCCACAGAGTTTCAGCAAATTTGCTGGAAAGGTGAAACTAAATAAATTAAACCCCCCCCCCCCCCCAGTTCAGGGAGGACTAATACAAAAGCAGCCTGGAACACGGGTCAGGGCCTTGGGCCTTCCCAGGGGACAAATGAGAGTTGACTGTGCCACCAGCCTTGGGGAAACACCTTGTGACTACACACCCCCTACAGTGCAGCAGGGCGAGGCTATATGAGCAGGTGCATCCTGGGAGCTGAATCTGGCTTTTGGTCCAACATCTCTAGAATGGTCCACACATACCCCCCCACACTCCTCACTCCCACACTCCTGGCCACTCTGAGGTCACTCTTGGGCTGGATCTCTGGGGCTTGTCTCAGGCTGTCTGGGAGGACCCCTCTCCCCTGCCCAAGGAAGGGAAACTGAGGCCCCTGGCTAACCTGTCCCCATTGGCACTTCCTTGCAGCTGCTGGGATGGAGGCAGCCTGGACTTCCGGCCAGGTTCCCCACCACCCCATCTCCTGGGCCACTTCTCTGGCCTCCCTGATGGCCAGGGGCCCTGGGAGCACCCCCTGGTCCAGGAAGCTGGGGAGGGCATCCCATCTGAGCAGAGGTTCGAGGACTCGGTCATTGTGAGAACTGTGAAGCCCCACGCTGAGCTTGAGGGCTCTAGAAGGTTCTTGTACCACCAGGGTGAACCGAAGCTCTTGGAGAAGTCCCCCCAGGGCCACTCCAGGTTCAGCTGGCTCCAAGACGCCGATGAGCAGTCCCCACCACAGAATTCAGGGCTGCCCCTGGACCTGCTGCCCCCACCGCCACCTCTCACCTCCTTCAGGACAGTGCTGGTGCCTGGAGAGGGCGCCACGAAGAACTTGGATGTGGAGGTAGGAGCCAGAGAGCACTTGACAGACCTGGAGGGTCTGGCCCAGCCAACTTCGGAGTGGTGTCTGCCTAGGTCAGCCACGGAAGTGGCCACTCAGACCTGGACGGTGAACTCAGAGGCATCTGTGGAGCGACTGCAGCCACTGCTGCCCCCCGTCCGGACCGGTCCCTACCTGTGTGAGCTGCTGCAGGAGGTGGCTGAGGGGGTGGCCAGCCCGGATGAGGATGAGGACGAGGACCCAACTGTATTCCCGTGCGTGGAGTGCAGCATCTACTTCAAGCAGAAGGAGCACCTTCTGGAGCACATGAGCCAGCACCGCCAAGCCCCAGGCCAGGAGCCCCCCGCTAACTTGGCCCCACTGGCCTGCGGTGAGTGTGGCTGGGCCTTTGCTGACCCCTGTGCCCTGGAGCACCACCGGCAGCTGCACCAGGCCTCCAGGGAGAAGATTCTCGAAGAAATCCAGAAGCTGAAGCGGATCCCAAACGATGAGGGCCGGGAGGCACGGCTGCAGTGCTCTAAGTGTGTCTTTGGCACCAGTTCCTCCAAAGCCTTCGTGCAGCATGCCAAGCTGCACGTGCGAGAGTCACCAGGCCAGGCTGCCAAGGAGCACTTTGGGGGTGGCAGCCCAGGCCCCGACGCCACTGCCCTCGGCTATGAGCCCTATGGAGCCTCCTCAGGTCTCAATGCTTGCATTTTCTGTGGCTTCCCAGCGCCCAGCGAGAGCCTACTCAGGGAGCATGTGAGGCTTGTGCACGCCCGTCCCCACTGGGAGGAGGATGGTGAGGCATTTGAGGAGAACCCTGCCAGCCAGCCTGGCACCAGCCAGGACGTGTATGCCCGCTTCCCTGGAGCTGCTGAGGACTACTTTGGCAATGCTGAGCCGTTTTTGGCCCCTACATGGCGGGAGAACCCTACTGGATACGACCCCAGCCTGGCCTTTGGCCCAGGCTGCCAGCAGCTGGGCACAAGGGATTTCCCACTGTCAAAGCCACTACGGCACAGCGTGGGCCAGAGGCCCCTGGGAAGGCCAGCCTTTCCCTCACCACTAGCATCCACCCCGTATTCCTTACAGCCCAGTAGAAGCAAAAATGCTATCCATTTGCAGGGGCTCCCAGCCCCACTGGGGGACCAGAGACACCCCTGGAGCGAAGAGGAGGAGGAGGATATACAGCTGGCCTCGGAAATGGACTTTTTCCCTGAAAATGGGGTCTTTCCACCTCTCGCTGTCCCCGGCCTCATCCCAGAGCCAGCCCTGGAGCTGAAGCGGACTTTCCGAGAAGCCCTACGGTCGGCCGAGGCCTCACCAGCTCAGCAACAGCAGCTCCTTGGGATGGTACCCGTCGTGCTGGTGGCCAAGCTGAGGTCCCAGGTCTTGGCTGCGGCAGCTAGGGCGCCTCCAAGGCTGCCGCCCGAGGAGCTGGGGCTGGAGGGCACCCACCCCTTGGACTTCCTACTCCTGGATGCACCGCTGGGCGGCCCGCTGGGGCTGGACACAATCCTGGATGGGGACCCCGCAGTGGCGCTGAAGCACGAGGAGCGGAAGTGCCCCTACTGCCCTGATCGCTTCCACAATGGCATCGGCCTGGCAAACCATGTGCGGGGCCACCTAAACCGTGTGGGCGTCAGCTACAACGTTCGGCATTTCATCTCCGCTGAGGAGGTGAAGGCCATCGAACAAAGGTTCTCCTTCCAGAAGAAGAAGAAAAAAGGTAGGGGGGCTTCGATCCAGCACCCACCTCCCTCCGAGGCCCCCGAGACACAGAGCTGGGCAGCTGAGTCTGAACCAACCAACAGCCCTCACTCTAAATCCTCCCATAGTGCCAAGCTGGGTGAAGTTGGGGCCTCCCCTCTGGGAAGACCTGGGAGCCACAGCGAAGGCAACCACCTCAGAGGAGGTATGGGGATACCCCATGCCCCGGCCCTTCCAGCAGCTGGAGGAAGGAGTATAGGCAGAGGAGTCAGCCCCAGGCAGGGGATTTCACTGGTTTCTTCATTCAACAAATATTTACTGAGCGAGGTCCCCTCTGTTTTGAGCTTTGGGGCCACAGCAGTGAATGAAGCAGCTGTCCCTGCTCTCCTGGAGTTCACGGCCCAGTCACAGCAGTGGTGGGACTCTGGCTGGCTTCAGAACCCCTGGGGCTGTCTGTGAGGTATGCAGAGTCCCAGGCATCAAGGTTCTGATTCCAGAGGTCTTTCTCCAACATGAGCACCCTGGGTGGGTCTGATGCTGGCAGTCATGGAGGCCACTTTGGGAGATGCTGGTCTGGTGTTTGAGTGTGTGTGTGTGTGCGCGCGCACATGTGTGTTAGGGGTGAGGGACATGGGCTGACAGCCACAAAATCAGGCAGTTATGATGTTGAGTGACCAGGGCTGTGATGGGGGAACTCCGGGAATATGAACTCTAGACACGAGAAGGGTCTTAATCGATCACTCACCCAAATGATTGCAAATCCACAACTGAAGAAGTGTTTGAGGGTGCATTCTGGGAGCCATGGAGGGGGGGCCTGGAAGGTCAGGAGAGAAGGCTTCTTGGAGTGGCGGGGGGCGGGGGATTTGGACTCAGGAGCTGACACAAGCAGGGCTATGATGGGCAACGGGGAAGGGAGGCGTCCAGGTGAGGAACAGCACCAGGTGTGTGATCCTGGAGGGTGAGCAGTTCTAGGAGGAGGGAGGGCTGGGGCTGGAGAGTCGTCTACCCTTTCCCTCCCAGGCAGTGCATGTCCTCTCTCTCTCCACAGTGGCTAACTTTGACCCTGGTACCTTCAGCCTGATGCGCTGTGACTTCTGCGGGGCCGGCTTCGACACTAGGGCTGGCCTCTCTAGCCACGCCCGGGCCCACCTGCGTGACTTTGGCATCACTAACTGGGAGCTCACCGTCTCACCCATCAACATCCTACAGGAGCTGCTGGCCACATCGGCCGCCGAGAGGCCCCCCAGCCCCCTTGGCCATGAGCCCGGGGGGATGCCTGGTGGCTATCTGACCCCTCGCAGGCCCCGCTTACCTCTCACAGTGCCCTTCCCACCTACCTGGGCTGAGGACCCTGGGCCAGCCTACGGAGATGGTAAGGGGAGAGAAGGTGGGCAGGTGTGGAGCCCCGACCCTTTGCAGGAGCCCAGAGGGATGGAGGGTGGGGGAGGGGGGCAGCCACTCCCCTTTCCTGAAAGTATTTCAAGCTACTCTACAAAGTACGTTGACAAGTGTCCTCACAACTACCCTGCTACTTATGGGTCACTTCTTTTACCTGGGCTGGCCCAGAGCTCCCCCCAGATCCAGTTCCACCTTGCCTTGTCTGACAGTGATTTTAACATATGCTTACGGAGTTCTTGCCAGGAGTGAGATACTGTTCTAAACACTTTACAAACATGAAATGTACACCCTCATGACAACCCTATAAGGGTAGTATGATGAGCCCCATTTTACAAATGAGGAAACTGAGGCACAGAGAACCTAATTAACCTGCCCAAGGTCACACAGCCAAAAGTGGTGAAGCTGGGATTTGAAACCTCAGGCAGGTCAGGCTCCAGTTCCTTGCTCTTAACGACAGAGCAATGCCATTTGGTAGAACGTTCTGAGATGATGGAGATCTACAAGGTCACCACTAGTCACATATGCTGTTGAGAACTTGAAATGTGAAGGGTTAGTCCGATCCTATTGGGCAATGTGGCTCTAGAATCTACACTCGAGGTTTCCAGTGGTGCCTACTTTGTCTGGCAGCAGTGATAATCACTCCCATAGCTGAGTGCTTGCTGTATGCTAAGGTTTCATTCATCTCATGTATGCCACAAAGCAATTCCATGGGGCTAAAGATTGTTGTGTTCCTGTTTTACAGAGAAGGAAACTGGGTCATCTGCTTTGCCATAGCCACAAGCAGTAGAGCTAGACTTCTGAACACCATGTTTGGTGGTCTCTCTAGTGAGCTGACCTGGGAAATACAGAAGTAATATTTTGGTGAAGAGGCCTGGGGTTAGACACCATGGAAGGACCCAGCCTGTGGAGCCTGACTTTGTAGACGCCTTTACTGGACCTTGAGGCAGAGAATTTTGCAGTGAGAAATAGGTGGGCTTTGGGGAATGGAGAAGGTACCTGAACATGGAGGGGGTGGGGGGCGTGTTGTCCAGAGGCTGTTTGGGACTGAGGCTTCCTTTTTGTTTCTTCTGTCTAGAGCTTCCAGGGTCTTACCTCAGTCAGTACTCTGGGATAGGCTGGTCCCACCTGCAAGCCTCCGTACCAGTGAAGGGCACTTGAGGGTCCACAAAGGGGAGGGCAGGGCTATCAAAGCCCCTTCTCCTCCTTGGACAAAGAGGTGACTGAGGCACAGACAGAGGATAACGGTGGGTTGAGGTCACATTTTGGGGAGAAGTCGAGTAGGGACATGACCTCAGGCTTCTTGCCTCTGCTGGAGACTGCACCCTGGGCATTCAGCTCACACACCTGGCTAGGTTTATGGTGGTGTCTCAGGAGAGGCTTGGCGGCATAGCTGGCAGTTCTTAGGTTCTAGCCCTGTCCCTTTCTTTGTCACTCCCACAGAGACTTGAATGTCAGGCTCACATCCCTTACACACCTAGCAGCCCGGTTGAGCTCTGGCTAAACTGTTTTGACGGGAAGACCAGTGCACCAGCCTCCTCCTTAGTGCTGAGGGAGCTGGCCAACCATTAGAGTGTGAGGAAGCAGCCCAGCACTGCCCTGGCCTTGTCCTTGTGAGGGGGAGCTATGATCAGTCTTTCAGTGAAGGGGGAGGGGGGGCGGTGGATGGTGGGCAGGTTGAGAAGATCCTGGGAGCCTTGCCTTGAGGAAGGAGGCCCACGATTAAGGCTAGGTCTGGGCACTGGCCGTACAAAGCTGTCCCTAAAAGCCTGTCCCATTCCTCTCTACCTGGGACACAGGGGGCGGGTGCCAAGTTGGGGGCGGGGCAACGGTCAGATCCTGGCCCCACCCAGCTGTCAAGGAACAGCTGGGGGCAATCTGTTTGGTGTTAGAGAGAAGCGGGGTTGTGCTTAAAATGTGGTGCCGGCCGTGTGGGGAGTTCTGTAGAATTGCAGAACAGTGCGGTCAGGATGATGTTGGGGGATCCTCGTGGTTGGGAACCAGGGATCTTCCAGGATGCCCGACCCGGAGGCGAGATTTCCAGGGAAGGGAACGGAGCAGGTCCCAGGGCAGCTAGCTCCGCTCGTCGGGGCTCTGGGAACCTGCAGGCTGTTGAGCGGATGCATGTGGACGGAGCTTTAGGGCTATCCAGGCTGGGGCGGCCGTTGGCAGCTGCTGGGAGCACGGCTTTGCGTGCCACCGGGAGCCGCGGCGCGGGTAGGGCCGGGACGATCGTTTCGCTCGCGGCGCTCGGCGCTCGGCCGGCCGCCCTGGGCTCACACCAAGGGGCGGGGCGGAAAGGAGAGGGTTCGGCGGCGGCGCTCGGCGTTCGGCTGCTCCCGCCTGGGGCGGCCGCCCCGCGTGCGCCGGAGCCAAGATGGCCGCCTCCACCGCCCAGTGCCGAGTGACAAAAGCGGAGAGCAAGGCGGCAGCGGGGCCGCGCGCGGTGGGCGTCCGGGAGCGCGCGCCCGCGGGGGCGCCGCCACCCGGCCCCCCGAGCCCGGGCCCGGGGGCCCTCCCGGCGCCGCGGCCGCCGACCCCACCCCCGCCTCTGCCGCCGCCGCCGCCGCCGCCGCCGCGGGACGGGCCCAAGGCCGAGTCGGAGCCGGGGCCCGGGCCCGCGCCTGCGCCCGCGCCGGGTAAGAGCCCGCGCCGGGGAGGGTTAGGGGAGGACAGAGTCGGCGTCCCGCTCGCCCCCGACAACCACCGTCCAGTCTCCGGGGCGCCCCTCCCCCCAGGCCCTCCAGTCGCGCGGGTCCTGGGCCTCCTGTCGCCGCTCTCAGGGTCTCGGGTTTCGGAAACAATCACCGCCACCCCGTGGGACCCTCGCCCCGTATGACAGATGTCCTTTGCTCCTCTGGGAGCCCCGTGATGTCCCTCATCGGAGTTCCGGCCTCTCCAGCGGGGAAACCCACTCCAAGTCACTTCAGCCCTGACACGGTCCCTGTCCCATCTGACAGACGCGCCCACTTCACTTCACCCGGAGACTTCGACAAAGTCCTCGGTGTCGTGGCCCTGCTGGCCCTCTCTGCTTGCCTTCTTGTTTTCCTAGGACTCCCATTGACTAGGGGGCCGACCGGCTCCCTATCATAGCACTGAGCGCCTCCAAGGCCCCGGCTGACACACTGGTCCTTCATCCTAAGAGCCCTGTTCATACTCTTAAGCACAAACCTTGGGGGGGAGGGGGGGAGGAAGGGTAACGGGGGGCTCAACGGGCTTCTCAGGCCGCTTTCTCTGAAAAATTAGACCATGAAAATGCACCTTTGACTCCCTGTCCTCATGCACACCCAACCCAGGGAAGCTTACTGGCATGATGGATGATGCTTCACAAACTTTATACAAAGTTCTATGATTCCTACTCTTCCTGTCCCCAGTGATGTCGTCATTCTCAGCTTACCCCCTTAGAGCTCAGCTTGGGATAAGTAGGCCAGTTGTTCCTGCAGCCCCAGCCCCAGCTGTCTTGTCTGATTGGAAACTCCCCACAAGTCCGTTGGAGCCTCTTCCCTGTCCTGGCTCCTCATCTCTGCATTGCCTCTGACTCTGGCCTTCTCTCACTGAATTCCTCTTCTGACCACCCCCCACCTGTCTCTAAGACTGACAGATGTTCCCCTCATAAGTTCTGCCCAGAGAAAGATTTCCTCTGAGATCTTCTAGAAGGGGAGCCTTGCTCAGACTAACACTGTGTCCCCCAACTTGTATTCAGAGACTGGGGTGGAAGCTCTTCCTAGTCTCTGCTGCCAGGGGCAGACTTGACATCCCTGTGTCAGACTGGCTTGGGGGGTTATGGATGGAGCCTCAACTTCCATGGGATGTGCTGAGAGTAGGCGCCCAGGATGAGAATGAAGCAACCCCCCACCATGTCCCTGCTCTCTGTCCTTATAGGGGTAGACAGCCTATGCCTTGCTGAGGCTGAGGCTGTCTTCCCAACCTCACAGGCCTGGGTTCTGAAGAAAACACCATGGTGGCCATGGACTTGGGCCCCCCTCTGCTCCCCAGGAAGAGCCTACCTGCTCCCGGGCCCCTGGAGCAGGTGGCCAATCGGCTGAGCAGCAAAGTGGCTGCAGAGGTTTCTCATGGCAGCAAGCAAGAGCTGCCGGACCTCAAGGGTGAGTGGCCCAGGTGGCAGGGTGATGGTACTGGCCAGGCTGGTCATACTCACAGGGAGTTCTTGGACCTGGGGTTAAAGTGGGTCCCCAGATTGGCCACAACTTTATCTCTGGCACTGCAAGGCACCAAGGAGATACCAGCTGTCTTTTTTCTTGAGCTGCTGCTGCCCTGGGCATGCATGGCCTTGAGCTTCACCCTCACTGGACGAGGGAGGGGCATCCACAGAAGCAGTGGTCATGGTTGTCAAGGGCTCACACTCAGACCCAGTTCATTGGCTGACTTTGACCCTCGTTAGCTGTGTGATCTTCCTCATGACACTGCCTTGTGTGTGTGTTGATTCTCAGGTCATTGAGTAGTGACAAACACTGTGCTGGACCCCAGGGATGTCAGAGATGCAAAACAGACCTGGCCCTTGTCCTTGGGGTCATGAAGTTGGGGAGTGGGGAGGCAAAGAAGCAGACAGGCAGGGATAAGGGTTCTGCAGAAGAGGGTGCAGGGCACTGCGAGACGGTGGCTGGGGCCTCCAGCCCAGTGTTTGGGGCATGAGTTGAGTGGCAGAGGGTGGCCAGGACTTAGCTCTGTAAAGTGTGTGGCTGTCAGGTCAGCAGTTAGGTGAAAACCTGTTGCCAGGTTAGTACATTGGAGATCCAAAAGGAATTTCACTGGCTGGACCACGGTAGGACTCTGCCACTGGCCCCTTGGGCATAATTCCTCTCTCTGAGACTCAGTTTCCTTATTTGCAAACTGGACAGGCCAATTCCTGCCTCATTAGGGTCATTTTAAGGATCATTGGGCTTGACCGAAGCAAAACCCTTATACGGAGCTGAGTGAGCGGGGCCCCAAGGGAAGAGAAGTGGGAGAGCAGGGCCTGTGGGACCTCACAGCTGGCTCTCCTGGCCTCTGTCTTGCCCTCTAGCCCAGAGCCTGACCACCTGCGAGGTCTGCGGTGCCTGCTTTGAGACACGCAAGGGCCTGTCCAGCCATGCGCGCTCCCACCTGCGGCAGCTGGGTGTGGCCGAGTCTGAGAGCAGCGGTGCCCCCATCGACCTCCTCTACGAGCTCGTGAAGCAGAAGGGCCTGCCTGACACACCCCTTGGGCTGCCCCCGGGCCTGACTAAGAAGTCCAGCTCCCCGAAGGAGGTGGTCGCTGGGGCCCCCCGACAGAGCCTGCTCACCCTGGCCAAGCCCCTGGACGCCCCTGCTATCAACAAGGCCATCAAGTCGCCTCCTGGCTTCTCAGCCAAGGGCCTGGCTCACCCGCCCAGCTCCCCACTGCTCAAGAAGGCACCACTGGCCCTGGCAGGCTCCCCTATCCCCAAGAATCCTGAGGACAAGAACCCCCAGCTGTCCCTGAGCCCCCGGCCGATCTCCCCAAAGGCACAGTGGCCTCAGTCTGAGGACGAGGGGCCCCTGAACCTCAGTGAGTGTGGGTCCTGGGAGCTGAGGGAGGTCCCAGCACAGGGAGGGCGGAGGCCTCAGGTTGGGCTATAGGGTTCAGGGTTGGGGGCAGTGGAGACCGCAGTTCCTGTGTTCTGGGTCAGAGTATTGGTCACGGTGCTGCATCTCCTGTTGTGCTGGCCATGCTGCATATTATCACCTGTCTCCCACTTTACTTTGCTATTCTTCCCACTGTGGCTGGTAGGCCAGCTAGGATCACCCTTGCCACTTAGGGGCAGCTATTCGCCTTATGTGGGCCTGAGGGTTGGAGCAGTGAAGGGAACCAGCCATGCATGCTCCCACCTGTGGGGCGTCTTGGGTCCTGCAGGTAGACAAGTGGTCCACCTGCCAGGAGGTCCAATGGTTGGCCCTGTCTTCACATGCTCTTGGCCATCAGTCCCATGCAGAGGGACTTCTGACTTGTGCTGGGTCCAGTCTGCCTGTGGATCTGGCTAAGTAGGGTGTGGGAAGAAACCCCCTAAGTCTCAGTGAACAGGTTTAACTTGGCCCCTAAGAAATCAGGCCTTCCCACACATCAGCAGCCCCTAGAGCCTAGGAATGAGCCCTGGGTCTTGGCCCCCTGCCCAACGAGGCACCTCAGGTTCCCATGAAGCTGCTTCCATGGTCTGCTGTGCTGCTAGGAGCAGGGCCCCAAGCAGGTGTGCTTTCGGCTGCATGACGCTGGGCAGCCAGGCCGGACCCTGCTTTGTACCTGCCACCTACCATACTTAGCTCCCATAGCTGGGGTCCCAGTGAAGAAGGCCCGAGAGCATCAGATTAGACCCTGGAATTGGGCTACCGCCTCTCTACCCCACATCCTTGAGCTCTACACACTTACATTGATGCCAGAGAGGGAGGCAGGAAGCAGGACTTCCCACTTTCCAGAACCTCTTAAAAATCAATCTGTGACATAAGTCTTGGACCCCGGACCGCCTGAGCAGACGAGAATCACACCAGGCCCTCCTGTCTCAGTTCCCTAGGGCCGGCCAAGGTGGCGGCCGTGAACCCCCCCCCTGTGTTTTGTCTCCGCAGCTTTAGATAGTGACGGGGGCAGAGAGCTGGACTGCCAGCTGTGCGGTGCCTGGTTTGAGACCCGCAAGGGCCTGTCCAGCCACGCCCGCGCCCACCTGCGCCACCTGGGCGTCAGCGACCCGGATGCCAAGGGATCCCCCATAGACGTGCTCCACGGGCTCATCAGGAGGGTCGGCATCCAGAATCGCCTCCCACCCGGGCGCAGCGTGCTGGCCCAGCTGGGGCGGCCTCCTCCCACCTCCACGGCCCTCTCCTTGCTCCCCCCCCCACCGCCGGCCAAGAAGGCCAAGCTGAAGGCTGCGGGTATGGCCAGCCCCTGGGGGAAGCAGGACCTCTCGGCCGCCGCAGCCGCTGGCATTTTCTGGGCCTCTGATGTGGAGCCGTCTCCTCTCAACCTCTGTAGGTTCTCGCTTCAGCTGCCCCATCCTCCCTACGGGCCCTGGAGCCCCTCCCGGGGGGGTCGCAGCCCCCTCCCTACTCCCTCCTTGCTGGGGCAGGGAGTAGACAGGGGCCTTTGGCAGTGGGCCGGTTCTGCCCAGAGATACTGTTGGCAGTTGGCTGTTATGCCCTCCCTCTTGGCCTTTGACCTCCATGAATGTGACCTTCCCTGAGAATGAAGGCCAAGGGTGGGGTGCTGCCTGTTGGTGTGGAACGTGCCCATGGTTGTCCTTGGTCTGGATGGCACGTGGCATTTAGGCTGCCACTTCCTGCCCTCCTGCCCCAGTCCTTGTTGGGACCTGCAGAGCTGTGGAATCTTAGTTCCGTTTTTCTCCGCCAGGACCTAGGGCCCATGGCTCTCTGGAGCTTCCCCTTGCTCCTGCTGGGTGTCTGGCCCCCCACCCCAATCCTCAGCTCCCTGGCCTGCACCTTCCCTCAACCACTACCCCAGCCTGTGGGCGTGCTGCAGCCCAGCTGACCAGGAGACCCGCAGGTGACAATGCTTATGGTAACCATGGTGCTGACTGCCCCTTTCTTCTGCTGCAGCCTCAGGCCCAGAACCAGCTCGCGATATCCGCTGCGAGTTCTGTGGTGAGTTCTTCGAGAACCGAAAGGGTCTTTCCAGCCACGCGCGCTCCCACTTGCGGCAGATGGGTGTGACTGAGTGGTATGTCAACGGCTCGCCCATCGACACACTGCGGGAGATCCTCAAGAGGCGGACTCAGTCCCGGCCTGGAGGACCCCTCAATCCACCAGGACCTAGTCCAAAAGCCTTGGCCAAGGTGGTGGGCAGCGGAGGTCTTGGCAGCTCGCTGGAAGCCCGCAGCCCTGCAGACCTTCACCTCTCGCCCCTGGCCAAGAAGTTGCCGCCACCACCAGGCAGCCCCCTGGGCCACTCACCAACTGCTTCTCCTCCTCCCACGGCCAGAAAGATGTTCTCAGGCCTGACTGCACCCTCCCTGACCAAGAAGCTGAAGCCTGAACAAATGCGTGTGGAGATCAAGCGTGAGATGCTGCCAGGGGCCCTTCATGGGGAGCTACACCCGTCTGAGGGTCCCTGGGTGGCACCACGGGAAGACATGGCCCCCCTGAACCTGTGTAAGTGTGACCCTGGGGCAAGGCAGGGAGAACAGGTCAGGTGGGGGATTAACCCCCCTCCCCACAGGATACCCAGAGGGCCCAGGGTTGAAATGGGAGGGAGGATACACAGGTTCAGAAGACAAGGAGCTAGCTGTATGCTCCTGCTACTGAGCTGCTGCTTGATTCTCCTTCATACACTCAGTGATGGCAAAAAGATTCTATTTCTTATGTCATCTTCAATTGATTGGCACCCATACAGATTCCCAGGAATAAAGATTGCAAGGATTAATTAGTGATGTCTGCAAGGGGCAGGAATAGAAACGCACCAGAAGTTGGTCTAAACTATCTCTCTGACATTTGTGGACACTAAGTGGGAGTCAGGTTCAGGTTAGATTCTCAGCTGCCCCATAGTCTAGCAATATATGACCTTGGGCAAGTTTCCTCTTTTGCAGGATAGATATCAGCATGGTCCCCACTCTGTATGGTTTTCTGAAGTGATGTAAAGTGCTTAGCATGGTGTCAGGTTAAAAAAGCTGTGTGCAGTAGTTGTAATGCCCCTGTCATTTACTTCTTTCTCGCACTGTCAGATTGGCTGAGCTTTTACTGCATGCCCAGCAGATGAGGATGGCCCAGCCCTAGGCCTTAGCACAGTGATTTCATGCTGCTTGGTGCCCCATGCTCTCAACTGCTCCCGCCTTAGGCCATCCCACATCCCAGTAATACTGGGAGGTGGAAGTTTTCATCTCCATTTTGCAGAGGAGGAAACAGGCTCAGCGGGCAACTGGCTTACCAAGCATCACATTGGGTCACAGTCACCCTGGCATCTGAACCCCGGATCAAAGGAGTGCTTGCTCCTTAACATATCACCATGTCCCAGGGAATCTTCTGGAAGCCAGCTAGACTTTGAAGTGACAGAACGAGCAGAAGGACTAGATGTACACCAAGGCCCCTGGAGGAAGATGAGGGAGCAGGTCCTTCGGGTCTGGGACTGCATGGACGGGCCAGCAGGGCAGTTAACACTGGCCTTGAGCTTGAAGGCTTCCTGCCAGTAGCCACCTCTCTCTTTCCTCTCTTCCCCAACCCCATTCAGCATCACGGGCAGAGCCAGTGCGTGACATCCGCTGTGAGTTCTGCGGTGAGTTCTTTGAGAACCGAAAAGGCCTGTCCAGCCACGCACGCTCCCACCTGCGACAGATGGGTGTGACTGAGTGGTCCGTCAATGGCTCACCCATCGACACGCTTCGGGAGATCCTTAAGAAGAAGTCTAAGCTGTGCCTCATCAAGAAGGAGCCTCCAGCTGGAGACCTGGCCCCTGCCTTGGTTGAGGATGGGCCCCCTACTGCGGTTCCTGGGTCTGTGCAGCCCCTCCTGCCGCTGGTGCCAATGGCTGGCCGGCCAGGCAAACCAGGAGCTGGGCTGGCCCAGGTACCCCGTGAGCTCAACCTGGCACCCATCACCGGTGCCAAGCCCTCAGCCACCAGCTACCTGGGCTCAGTGGCAGCCAAGCGACCCCTGCAGGAGGATCGCTTCCTCTCTGCAGAGGTCAAGGCCAAGACCTACATCCAGACTGAACTGCCCTTCAAGGCAAAGACCCTTCACGAGAAGACCTCCCACTCCTGTAAGCAGCGGGTGGCAGGGTCTTGGGAGGGCATCTGCCAGGGCCTGCATGGCCGGGCACTGCCACACGCATGCCCACCCCCAACAGGGGTCAAGGCCCCAGTGGGAGGCGGGGCTGTCTCCCGACTTGGGCGGCAACTTCTGGGTACCCTTGCTCCCTTGGTTCTGGGGCTCAGCAGCGCCCCCTCTGTCTGCAGCCACCGAGGCCTGCTGTGAGCTGTGTGGCCTTTACTTCGAAAACCGCAAGGCCCTGGCCAGCCATGCTCGGGCGCATCTGCGGCAGTTCGGTGTGACTGAGTGGTGCGTGAATGGCTCACCCATTGAGACGCTGAGCGAGTGGATCAAGCACCGGCCCCAGAAGGTGGGCGCCTACCGCAGCTACATCCAGGGTGGCCGCCCCTTCACCAAGAAGTTCCGAAACGCTGGCCACGGCCGCGAGGGCGACAAGCGGCCACACCTGGGGCTGGCACCTGGGGGCCTGTCCATGGTGGGCCGCAGTGCTGGGGGTGAGCCAGGGCCAGAGGCTGGCCGGGCGGCCGACAGTGGTGAGCGGCCTTTGGCAGCCAGCCCACCGGGCACTGTGAAAGCCGAGGAGCACCAGCGGCAGAACATCAACAGTGAGTGTTGGGGGCAGAGGGTCATGAGGGCAATGGACACCAGCAGGGTGCATCCACTGTTCCCCCAGGTTTTCTGCTGTGCATCTGTCTTGGAGTCACTTCCTCACTTGCTCACCCATTCATTTATCCATCCGCCATCCCACCTGTCACCAGGCCAGGCAGCATCCAGGCACCAGCTGCCCGTCTTACAAATCCCCACAGTAATCGCCCATCACTTGCTGAAGGAGGAACCTCCCCAGGGTCCTCATCCTCCAGCTTATTTCCCATCCCTCTCCTCCCCCCTCTTCAGAATTTGAGCGCCGACAAGCCCGCCCTGCAGATACCTCTGCGGCCAGGGGGGGTGAGGAGGCCAATGACCTGCAGCAGAAGCTGGAGGAGGTGCGGCAACCCCCACCCCGGGTCCGGCCAGTCCCCTCCTTGGTGCCTCGTCCCCCCCAGACATCACTGGTTAAGTTCGTCGGCAACATCTATACCCTCAAGTGCAGGTATGAGGCCCCTGGGAGAGGGAGGGAAGGTGGGAGGTTACCTGCCTGGGGTTTGGCCATCCAGAGCCTCTGAACAGGACAGGGGCTGCTCAGGGTTGGGAAAGGGAACCTCAGCAATTCCCTGGGATGGGCTGGGTCCAGGCTAAGGGCTCCTCACGGACAGAGATGCCTGAGCATGAGGCTGGGACCCTGACACCTAGCAGCTTAGTGACCTTGGGCGAGGACTTTCTGCTCCATGCCTCAATATTCCCACCTATACAATGGGATTAATAGCAGACCTACCTGATTGATTTGTTATGAGGATAAAAGAGTTGAATGTTTATAAAGGACTCAGACTGTGCCTAGAACAGAGTAAACTCTCAAAAAGTGTCTTCCTGATTAAGAAAAAAATAGATCTTAGTTTATTAATACTGAAGTCTAGTGTCAGAGGCCAGGAAACTGGGAGTCTGAGATGTGAGAGGGCCTCCTCAGGCCACCCAGGCCAAGTCATAAGTAAGATTCAAACCTACGTCTCTCCAGCCACTAGTTTGAGTTTGGAGCCCACGTGCTGTGAGACCTTCCTTAGGGCTGTGAGGGCTGTGAGCTGGTGAAGGGTGCATGAGCAGGATAGATACTTGTTAGTGTCTGACCCTCCTTTCCTTAGCTTTATCCTTCTCTCCTGGAGCTTGGCAGGGCAGGATCTGTTTCTGCTCTCTCCAATCAGGGCACATGCCTATAGTCAGATGGTGGAGGTGCTTGGAAAGCCAGATGACCCATACCCAGCACCTGAGCCAGCAGACTGCCCTGAGCATAGAAATGGGGCTCCAGGGGACCTGGCCAGTACCCCATGATGGGTAGAGATAGCTGTCCATCGGGGAACATCTGGCGTCTGGGCTCCCTTCCCTCATCCTGGTCTGGTTCTGTCCACACTGAGCAACATCAGGTTTGTTGGACACTCAGGGTATAGCCAGGGCACTGGCCACTCCTCCCTCTCTCTGTCCCCCACACAGGTTCTGTGAGGTGGAATTCCAGGGACCTCTCTCCATCCAGGAGGAGTGGGTGCGGCACTTACAGCGGCACATCCTGGAGATGAATTTCTCCAAAGCAGACCCCCCGCCCGAGGAGCCCCAGGCCCCTCCAGCACAGACAGCGGCGGCAGAGGCACCCTAACACAAAAGCATTCCAGATCTCTCTCGTGCCACCTCTGTCTCCTACTCCTCCTTGGTCTCCTCCTCTCTCTCCTCCTCCTTTCTTTTCCGTTCCCAAAGGAGCAAGCCAAAACCTCAAACCGGCACCCTTGGGGGCCGGGCACACTACAGCCAGGGCGCCCCTCCCCCAGCTCAAGGACTCTGGGGCCAAACCCAGGGTGTGTTCCTTCAGGCCACACCTACCCAATCCAGCCAGGGCAGCGGCCAGGTCCCTGGTGGCAGGTGATCTGGTCATGGGAGGAAGGCCAGCACTCCCCAATGTCTAGCAGCCAGGTGGGGCTTTGTTTGCCATCTGTGGCCATTTACAAGGACTCCAAAGACCCCCTGTCCTGGTTCCCTCTTGCCCCGTGAATATCCTCTCACACACGCATATGCTAACACACACACACACACACACACACGCATACACACACACGCACACACACACTTCGTGAGACCCGGGATCTGCCCCAGCCCCCCAGTTCCCGAGTCAAACGAACACATCATGCCACGGTGCTTGCTCAGGGGAAGGTACGCTCCCTCTGCAGGCCCATTGAGGCCTGGGAGCCCCCACTGAGCCCACAATGCCACGGAAATCCTTGTTGGCCGCCCCCCCCTCCCCCAGAGGGGCCTTCCCAGCTGGGAAGAGCTCAGAGCTGACAGCTGCCTCCTGCCATGTCCAGGCCCCCCAGAACCTCTGGGGGCTCTGGGCCCTGGAAGGGGTGGGGTGGGACTCTCCTCCCCACTCCTATCCCCTCCCTCTTTTCACTGTTCCTGTCTATGTACAGCTCCCTAGACCTTTCACTTTTTTAAAAACGCATTTTGTGTAGAGAATAAGGAACGTGGATCTTTTTATTTTGCGATCCTGGGCCAGCTAGAAACTGGGAGCTGATCAATCTTTTAACTTTTTTCAGTGGCCACATTTTGGTTATCAATGTACCTAGAAGTATGTAAATTAGATTAAATTTCTCTTCTGGAAATACCCCGGGGCAGGTGGCCAGCGTGTGTTTTTCTGTCAAGTGGACAGGCTGGCATCAGCTGGCACCTGGGGCTGGGATCAAGCCGCCTCCACCCAGAGTCTCAGGAGGTCCTGGGTTTTCCCTTTGGCCACCAAACCAGCCAGACCCAGCTGGGGATGAGCTCAAGTTCCCAGCTCGTTGGCCCTCAATGGCATGGCCGGTGTGGACTCTGGCCAGCTGGTGACGTGGCTCCTATGTGCAGAGGAGAGGAAACAGGGCTTTGGGCAGCTGGTCCAGGAAGGGAGCCAGGATGGAGAAGTGACTGAGGCCCAAGGGCTCTTGGAGTCAGGAGCTGACCATCTAGGGTGTGGGGGACACTGGGGGAGGAGGAGCGCACAGCTGTCAGGACCTCTCAGAGAGCTGGGACTGGCCTGCCTTCAAGACATGTGACCTGTCGGGAGATACATGCACCCTGAACCCCAGTAACAAGGAGAAAGCGAGCTGTTGGCTCCTCTGCAATGTTATTTATTTTCTCACTCTGCAAATGTTTATTGAACATTTCTGAGATTTTAAGAGATTTTGTTGGCTGCTCCTTCTTGTTTATTGCATGTGGTTTTTCAGCTCATCGTTTTCACTCACGGCCAAGGGCTGGAAAGCGGGAATGACCTCATGGGGTATAAACAGAAGAAGCCTCTTCAGCCCCCAACCCTTTTACCCCAGCCCCCACCATGTACCTGGCTGGGAAAGGGGCAAAGAACTATGACAACATACCCATAGGAGTGGTCTTGTCCTTCATGCTTGACTTTTCTGCTTGTGGGAGGTCAGGACACGTCTTGCCTGGTGGAGGAAGGTTTCCACCACTGCTGTCTGTCCCGAGCTGTGGGAGGGTATATCTGAGGCTTTGAAAACAGGGAGGGTATCTCTTGGCTGAGAGCTGACCTAAAGGCAATTTTTAATTTTTTTTACAAATTAGTTTAAAAAGTAGTGATACAAGCTGAATATAAAGCAAGTTCAAATGATGGAAGAACTTACAAAGTAATATGGGATGACCTTTCTCACCCACAATTGTGTAGTGATAGCTGTGTGAGTCCTTGAATGGGTCACATATAGTTCTTACCACAGAAGGATCTTTTCCTAAAACAGCTGAGCACATCCCTTAAGTCATTTTGACTCACTCTGAGGTAAGAGGGTTGAATTTATTAACAAAATCATCACGTGAGGATAAAATGATGGCTGTGGTAGGTGCTATGAAGGAGAAGTGTCCAGGGGACTGCTTTGGAGGACAGGCAGGCAGGTATCCCTGAGGGTGACACAAATAAGCCGAGTCCCAAAGCTGGAATGCACATTGATCAGAGTTTTACATGCTTTACATAAGGAGTTTCTTGCCCCACATGACAGCAAGTTCTGCAGAAGCCCCATTTGTGTATGTGTGTGGGAAGGAGTTGTTTCACTAAAATTTTATGGAGAATTCCAACCCTACAGTGAACCCTCATCTATTCATCGATTATTAACTCATGACCAATCTCTTCAGTTATAAACTCTTCACCTCCTCTTCCCCATCTGAATTATGACAGAAAAGTGTACAAGTCAATTGTGTAGCTTGATGAATTTTCACAAACATGTTAAGTACCATTTCAAGTGTCTGCAGCTCTGCCAAATAATGTCTTAGAAATGATGAGATGCCTCTGACACTGGATTGCACATATCCAGTCAGGGTGCTGAGGACAGGGCTGGAACCTGGCTGGGCCACTGCAGGATCTCTCAAGTCCAGAAGGACCAAGAAGATTTTAGTGGGTCATTCCAGCTTTAGCACTTAAGCATCAAGGACTTTGAGCAAGTCTCTGTTTTCTTGTCTTTTAAATGAGAATTCAAAAAACAAGGTCTTTGCAGGTGTGAGGAAACATTCCAGATAATAAATTACATTTATTACATATATAATATAAACATGCTATATAAATATGTTTGTTATTTTTATGTAACAATTGATAACAAAACGTAACAATTAGTACACCCAGCACTGGAGTGATTGCTTTATATATATTACCTCACATGTTTGAACCTGTGCCCAGCATCTTGTTTGGCGCTTAGTTGTAATTTTCATTCCAATATGGCTTTACCGCGCTCATTTTGGAGCTGAAGGCCAGAGATGTTAGAAACAGTCCACCTTGGCACAGCACCCCAGTGGGAGAGCCGCAATTCCAGCGGTGCCCTTTGCTGTAGACCCAGCTCCCTCTGGCGGGCCTCCAGGTCACAGACCCTCCACCCACCCGGCCGCACTTGAGCCTCGGGTCTTTCCGTAGTACATAGCTCCGCCCCTCCGAACTCCACAGGTTATTTTTAACCAATCATCGCAGGCTTGAAATAACGAAAGGCGGGAGCAGGGCGGGGCTCTCATGAGATTGGCAACAGCCTCAGCCATTAGTATGAGGCTACCCTGAAAGAGACAGCCTCGTAGCCTAATAGACGTGAAGTCAGAGCTGGGCGTGAACCAATGCGGTCGGGAGGCGGGGCTCCGTTATATGTAGAAAGAGCCCGGGGGATTGTCACGGCAATCTCCGCGTCTGACGTGCGGGGCGCCTGGCCGGGTTCTCAGGCACAGTGTACGCCGCTGCCATGAGCTACACAGGTGAGCCCGGCAGGGTCAGGAGTCAGGCCCGGGTGGGTAGGGACGAGGACGTGCCAAGGCCGCTCCAGGCTCGCCCGCGCCTCCCCAGGGCCGGGATACTGCTCTCTCTGCGGTCACAAAATGGCGCCGCGGACGGGTCCTCTCAGGTTCGCGCCCCTCAAGCTTCGGCTCCTCGGTGCTCTGTGCTTGCACCTTCGTGCTCTGGCTCTCGGTCGCCCGAGATTTTGGCTTCTGTTGCCCGTGTCCGCGAGCTCCGGCCTCGGGGCCCGAGGTCTTTTCTCCCACCACCTCCGCCACTAGCCTGGACTTTTCGGACCTCGCAGCCTCAGGTCGCCCTTTCTCAGGCTTCGGCCCTTCAGATCCGTCAGCGGGCTCGGCTGCCGTGGCCATTGCCTCACCGGCCCCCCAACCCCCCACGCTCAGTGTCCCTGAAAGATGTCGCAGCTCCTCCTGCCGCTTGCCAGCCCCGGGCTGGGAGACGCTCCAGGCCCCGGGGCGAGCAGTAGATATTTGGAAGGTGTGGACTGAGCAGGGTACCTTGGGTCCTGAGGGCCTGAGCTTGAGCCTTGCCTGGAATGGCTCATTTCCATGGTAATTCATTCACCATCTGTCAGATTCATCGTGTCAGGTGCTGAATAAGGCAACTGGAATACGGCAAGAATTCCTCAAGCAGTTACAGGGCGGGGCAGACCACAACAAGCAAACAAATGAATATGGGCTGTGTGCTGGGGTGGTCAGTACCCCGAGGGAGTTGTTCTATTACGTGGGGTGGTTGGAGACAGCTAAAGAGGTGACATTTGAGCAGAAGCCAGAATAGAGTAAGGGAATTAAGAATATCTGACCCAGGGGCTAGTAGCTGCTTGGCTCCTTAGAAGTTCTGCCAGGGAGGCCAGTGGGGCTTGAGCAAAAGGGAGGGTGGATGATGAGATGGGGGGGGGGGGGGGCGGGGGGAAGGCTGTGATATGCTTGCATGGCAATTGTAAATCATCCGTGGATGAATTGGACAGCTGGGTTTGTCTTGGTAGTAATCACCGAGGCTGCTCAACCAGGAGCCATGGACTAGGCCTCCCCCTTTGAGGGGAGTATTAGGCTGAGCATGTGTGGTTGCCTGGTAACCAGCATTCTACTGTGGAATGTTGGGGACTAAGAATGGAACCTGAGCCTCTGGGGCTCCTTTGTAGGCTGCTTTATGTTGGCCTGGCAAGGAGGTGTTGCCAGGCCTCCCTCCTCTGGCACCCAGGTCAAGAGTTTGGCAAGAACCCCAAGCAGTCATCCCTTGGCCCAGTGGTTTTCTTTTTTTTTTTATATATATATATTTTTTTTATTGATTTTTTACAGAGAGGAAGAGAGAGGGATAGAGAGTCAGAAACATCGATGAGAGAGAAACATCGATCAGCTGCCTCCTGCACACCCCCTACTGGGAATGTGCCTGCAACCAAGGTACATGCCCTTGACCGGAATCGAACCCAGGACCCTTGAGTCCGCAGGCCGACGCTCTATCCACTGAGCCAAACCGGTTTCGGCGGCCCAGTGGTTTTCAACCAGGGCTGATTCTACCCCCCAGGGGACATTTGGCAATATCTGGAGATACTTTGGGTTGTCTTGTCTGGTGGAAGGGGGTGCTACTGTCATCCAGTGTATAGAGACCAGGAATGCTGCTAACCATTGTGCAGTACACAAGATGGGCCCCCACCACAAAGCATTATTTGGCTTGGAAATCAGTGATGCCAGGATTGGGCAACCGTGTCCTAGCATTTGTATAGCTTTCCTGGTTCAGGAGGAAAGTCAGTAGGGTTGTTACTGACATCTCTGTAACTTAGATGTAATCCTTTTCACTAAATCTTAGTGTGACCTGGAAGACCGTTCTGTGGTGGTTAGGGGCAAGACTGCTGAGGAAACCAGAACATGAGTGATTAGGTGCTGTGGGGAACTTAAAAATGGAGCATTTACATTTGTAGACAAGGACACTGAGTTGGAGAGGTCACTGATTGGCCACATCTGAATTTTTTTAACTCCAGATCTTGTGGGCTCTGATTCTGTGTTGGAGTGGGTACTGAGCTAGTGAAGCTAATGAGGTAATTATTAGTTTGTCCTTGGTCTTGATCAGCTGAAAACCACAGTAGCTTTATGTTTTTCACTTTTAAAAAGCTGACCACTAAAGTCAAAAGCATTTTAATCCTATCTCAGACAACTATTTTGCCCTTAAGGAGAAGTTCTGGAGGCCTAAGCAAATGTTACCCCTCTTACTTCTAGAATGTGATTAAAATAATTTATCTTTCTGATAACTTGTCCAGCTTTTGAACTTAGTTTATGTGTGCTTGGGAAAGGAGTCTTTATCTCTGGCCCTGAGAGGAAAGATGAAAGTAATGGAAACATAGGGTAGAAAAATCCAACATCAGGTCTTAAATGATACCAAATTTTTAATAGGAACCTTTATTATCTCACAGTTATTGTGTGTGAGGAATACACAGATAGTTTAGCTGGATGGTTCTGGCTTGGGATCTCTCATGAGGTTACATTTTTTATGTTAGTCTGGACTGTAGTCATCTCAAGGCTTGACTGGTGCTGAAGAACTCACCTCCAAGGCGACTTAAACTCTCATGCTGGTTAGGTTGGTGCTGGCTGTTGGTTCCTCACCAGGTGGGCCTCTCCACAGTCCTACTAAAGGGTCCCCACAACATGGTGGCTAGTTTTCCCTTGAGTGAATGAGCTAAGGGAGAACAAGACGGAAGTCTCAGAAGTCATATTCAGTCATTTTTGCAAAATTCTAGCTTGAGAGGACATTCCACAACCTCCACCAAGATGTGGGCTAGCACCCAGTAATTAAATGCATTATTTCTGTACCAAGTGGGGTAAAGAAAGACCATAATTGCCCTCACAGGTCATTTTTGTCCCCAAATGAGTGTTGTACCACATTTGAGGAGAACACTTGGTTTGCAAACCTTTTTGGATTGTGGGATTGCAAGGTAAGGGATCTTGGCCCTGTCCCCTTTGTTGGCTGTGGTGAGGACAAAATGAAATAATGCAGGGAAAGCTCTTAGCACCTTTCGGGGAAAATACTTGCTGCTGTTGCTGTTATCTTTGTTGCTGGGGTCTTTAAGAGATGAACTAGAGAAACCATCAACAAATATGTGAATGCTCACCCCAGGAGGGCACTTGATGTATGCTTTTGATATTGGAGGTGCTGGTTTTTATTTTTAGGTCATGAGTTGGCTCTGATGGGAGTAGGCAAATGTTGCCTCTTATGGTATCTGTCATAATTTCAGTGCTATGGGTAAATCATTAAAACATTTTTTTCAACCTGGTTTTAAAGATAGTATTAGGACTCATCATAGTCTGTTACAATAAGCATTTATGAGTAGTATTTCTGGTAGAGATTCAAGTTTTCCTTGCTTGGTACTAATTTATTTTAAGGTGTGAAATAATTTGAGAGTTGAGAAAATAGGAAATAATATGTATATTACATGTAATATTTGTTCCATGTAAACATGCTATAACACAAGTAATTACATTTAAGAAGTAATTGTAGTATGTACATTTTTATTGGAAAACTAAAAATACAAAACAGTTTTGGTTTTAGATTTGGGGGAAGGAGAGGGGTATTATTTGTCTAAATGTTGTTCAAAAATAATGCTCTCCTTGTTTGAATTGAAGGTGGTTCACCTGCAATAATCAGTGGTTAGATTTTTTTTGTTTGTTTAAAATATATTTCTTTATTGATTTCAGAAAGGAAGGGAGAGGGAGAGAGAGATAGAAACATCAATGATGAGAGAGAATCATTGATCAGCTGCCTCTTGCACGTCCCCCACTGGGGATCGAGCCCGCAACCCAGGCATGTGCCCTTGGCTGGAATCGAACCTGGGACCCTTCAGTCCACAGGCTGACGCTCTATTCACTGAGCCAAGCCAGCCAGGGCAGTGGTTAGATATTTGATACAAGTATTTTTCTCATTTAGCTGAATGGTAATTTGGGTACTCATTTGAGTTACTGGTTTAAAGTATTTGAAAATTTTTATCCAATTCTTTTGGTGTAGCAAGTTAAACATAGCCTGCCTTTCCATTGGTTAATATGTTCTGGGGTATAATTAAAGTGTTCAGAAGCTAGAGTTTAGGCTTTCCAATGAGGGTCGGGCCTACCAGTCTATACTAAATAGTAGTTTTAGGTCATTGGCAGATGGCTTGTTTGGGGAAATTAACCATGCTGTGCATATGTTTAGGCTTTGTCCAGGGATCTGAAACCACTTTGCAGTCAACGTTCTCAGACACCAGTGTTCAGCCCACCTGTGATTATGGTAAGTGTGGGCCCCTGGGAACCAGAGGGTGAGTGCTCTGCCTTCTCCTAGTACCAGAGCAGTCTGGTGTCTTGTTAGTTGCCTTTGACCTTGATGTCTCCCTGTCTTGCTTTTCTAAATCCAAACTTTTATAAAATGGTGTGGTGGGGTGTTAGAGTAGCTGGCACTCCCCCCTTGGAGGCAATTATGGGAGAGATGTCTGTGTTATTGAACAAGTTGGAAATCTTGGGGCTAGAAATGATTGGTTCCTTTGACCCTTTAACTTTTTTGTTAGAAGTCTGTGACAAACCTCTGGCTTCAGAAAATCTTCTTGAGGGTCTGGGAAGGGAAGTGGCTAATTAAAGTCAAAAGGATTGGAATGAACAGAAACCAAGCCATTAACTTAGCCCCAACGTAGTGTATGGGTCCACTGTGCCAGAGAGGCTGCCTGTCTGAATTTGGTGGTTCAGGCCATTTCAAGCCAGGCAGTACCTCACATGTATGGTTGAGGGAAAATTTCTGATTTCTCAAATGTGGACAGACACACTAAATTTAATTCAGAAGTAGTCAGCCAACAGGGTCCATAGATATTCTGTCAGCATGCTTCGGCATCTGTAACTACGGATAAAGCTAGTCTTTCCATATGGAGTTCTCTGACGCTAAGTGTCTGTTGACAAAGAACCCTCTGGAATTAATAAAGATAAAGTCTTGGTTGCTGAGATGGGTAGTTTGTTTTACTACTAAGGTCTGGGGAAAGACTGAGCCTACATGGTGACATTCCCTCAAGAGTCACTGAGTAAATGGACATAGTAAGCTACCTGAAGTATTAGCAGCTACTCCCTGCAGGAGAGAGACTTAAAATGTTTTGAAATTGAGTAAGGAGTTATCAGGTATTTCATAAATGAGGAAGAACTTGGTTTGCATGGCTTCCCTCTCCTGCCCTCCTTGCCTCACTTCTTTTATCCAAACATAGTACCAAATTGCATATCTTTTTTGAATTGTTTTCCCTCTGGTTTACATATTCTGAGTATAAGCATTTTATAAGATGTGCCATTTGCAAATATTTTCTCCAAGACTGTGGCTTGTCTCTTTATTCTCCTGTCAAGTG
Source organism: Eptesicus fuscus (assembly GCF_027574615.1). Taxonomy (NCBI): domain Eukaryota; kingdom Metazoa; phylum Chordata; class Mammalia; order Chiroptera; family Vespertilionidae; genus Eptesicus; species Eptesicus fuscus. The sequence goes on from NC_072478.1 coordinate 18,672,392, forward strand.
TTTTTTGAAGAATACAAGTTCTTCATTTTGATGAAATCCAAGTTATCAGTCTTTAATAGATTGTGATTTTGGAATCACAAGAAACTTATGGTATCTGAGAAATTTATGCCTAACCCAATGTTACAAATATTTTCTTTCTAAGTTTTTTTCTTTTTTTTAATATGTTTTTATTTTAGAGAAGGGAGAGAGAGACATAAACATCGATGTGAGAGAGAACATCAGTGATTGCATCCCGTATGTACCCTGACCGGGGATCGAACCCGAAACCTGGGTATGTGCCCTGACCGGAATTGAACGGGCACCTTTCAGTGCACGGTATGGCAAACAACTGAGCCGCACTGGCCAGGGCAAAACTAGGTTTGTGGGTTTTTTTTTAAGAGAGGGAGGAAGACCCTAGCTGGTTTGGCTCAGTGGATAGAGTGTCGGCCTGCGGACTAAAGGGTCCCAGGTTCCATTCCCGTCAAGGCCACATGCTCAGGTTGCGAGCTCAATCCCCAGTAGGGGGCATGCAGGAGGCAGCCAATCAATGATTCTCTCTCATCATTGATGTTTCTATTTCTCTCTCCCCTCTCCCTTCCTCTCTGAAATCAATAAAAATATATTTAACAAAAAAAAAAAAAAAAAGAGAGAGAGAGAGAAAGAGAGGGAGGGAGGAAGGGAGAGAGAGAAGGAAAAACATCAATATGAGAGAGACACATTTATCGGTTGCCTCCTAAACACGCCCCAACCAGGGATTGAACCTGCAACTTAGGTATGTGCCCTTGACTGTGAATCAAACCCGCAACCTTCTTGTGCATGGGATGATGCTCCAACCAACCAACCAACCAACCCACGCTGTCCAGAGCCCTAAGTTTTCTTTTAGGTGCTTCATAGTTTTATGTTTCTTTATTGTTGAAAGTATTATATATGTCCCCTCTCTTTCCCTCATTCTCCACTTCTCTCCTGTCCCCACTCCCTGCGGCTATTTGGTGTCTTTTTTGGTTCCATATAAATTTTTGGAGTATTGGTTATAGATCTGTGAAATATGCTGTTGGTATTTTAATTGGGTTTGCATTGAATCTGTAGATTGCCTTGGGCAGTATGAACATTTTAATGATATTAATTCTACCAATCCATGAACATGGTATATTCTTCCATGTGTTTATATCTTCCTCTATCTCTTTTTTCAACCTCATGTAGTTTTCCAAGTACAAGTTTAACTTCCTTGGTTAAGTTTATTCCTAACTGTCTTAATTTTTTTGTTGCAATGGTAAGTGGGATTATTTGTTGAGTTTCTCTCTCATTAGTGGTGTATAAAAAAGCCATCGATTTTTGGGTGTTAATTTTGTATCCTGCTATATTGTCCAATTCATTTATTAAATCTAGTAGATTTTTGGTGGAGTCTTAGGATTTTCTATGTACAATATCATGTCATCTGCAAATAATGAGATCTTTACTTTCTCCTTTTCAATTTGGATGCCTTTTATTTCTTCTTGTTTGATTGCTATGGCTAGGACTTCAAGTACTATGTTCATAAGAGTGGTGAAAGGGGACATCCCTGTCTTGTTCTTTGGGGAAATGGTTTTAATTTTTGCCCATTGAGTATGATGTTCACTGTAGGTTTGTCATATATGACCTTTATTATGTATTGTTGTCAATTTCTCCCTTAAAGTCCTCTAGAAGTTTTTTATATATTTAGGTGCTCCTATATTGGGTACATATATATTTACCAGGGTTATATTCTCTTGTTGGATTGATCTGTTTAGTATTATGTAGTGACCTTTATTGTCTCTTGTGATGGCCTTCGCTTTGAAGTGTATTTTGTCAGACATGAGTATTGCCACCCAGCTTTTTTTTTTCTATTTACGTGGAAAATTTCTTTCCATCCCTTTACTCTCATCCTGTGTGAGACTCTTGTTCTGAGGTGGGTCTCTTGTAGATAGCATATAAGTGGGTCATGTTTTTATAGCCATACAGCTACCCTATGTCTTTTGATTGGAGCATTTCATCCATTTACATTTAAGGATATTATTAACTAGAGGCCTGATGTACAAAATTCGTGCAAGAATAGGCCTTCCTTCCCCTGGCAACTGGTACTGGCCTCCCTCTGGCACCTGGGACCCGGGCTTCCCTCACAGCCCCAGTTTTGTCTGATCTAATTAGCATATTATGCTTTTATTATTATAGATAGGTACTTATTTATTGCCATTTTAATTCTGTATGCCTATAGTTTCTCTTTCTATTTATTCTTCTCATTACAGCAGTCCTGTTAGCATTTCTTTTTTTTTTTTTTTTTTTTTTAGAAGCAAAGTTTGTGGTGTTTTTTAAAAATATTTTTTTATTGATTTCAGAGAGGAAGGGAGAGGGAGAGAGAGATAGAAACATCAATGATGAGAGAGAATCATGGATCAGCTGCCTCCTGCATGCCTTCTGCGGATTAAGCCTGCAACCCGGGCATGTGTCCTGACTGGGAATTGAACTCTGACCTCCTGGTTCATAGTTCAATGCTCAACCACTGAGCCATGCTGGCTGGGCCCTTTAGCATTTCTTGCAATGCTAGCCTTTTTTTTTTTTTTTTGGTATGGGAAGCTCTTTATTTTACTACCTATTTTGAATGATAGCCTTGATGGATATAGTAACCTTGGTTTCAGATCCTTGCTTTTCATTATGTTGAGTATTTCATGCCATCCCTTCTGGCCTGTAGAGTTTCTGATGAGAAATCAGCTGATAGCCTATGGGAACTCCTTTGTATGTAATAAATTACTTTTCCTGCCTTTTAAGATTCTCTTTTTGTCTTTAATTTTTGTCATTTTAATTACTATGTGTCTGGGTATGGGCCTGTGTGGGTTCTTCTTGCTTGGTACTCTCTGTGCCTCCTGGACTTGTGTGAGTTTTTCCTTCACCAGGCTAGGGAAGTGTTCTGCCATAATTTCTTCAAACACATTCACTATCCCTTGCTCACTTTCTTCTCCTTCTGGCATACCTATTATGCAAACATGGTTACATTTCATGTTGTCCCACAGTTCTCTTAAACTGTCCTGGTTTTTTATTGTTTTTTTCTTTTTGGTTCTCTGAGAGATTTTTTTTCTACCCTGTTTTCTAATTTACTGCTCTGTTCCTCAGCTTGCCCTAATCTGCTGTGTATTCCTTCCACTGTGTTCTTTATTAGTGCTATGTCATTCTTCATAGTTGCTATGTATTTTCTCATGCGTTGAGCATCTCTGCCATCATTATTCTGAACTCTGTGTCTGATAAATTTCTCCATTTCACTTAGCTCTTCTGGAGAATTCTCTTGTTCTTTCATTTGGGAATTGTATTTTTGTCTCCCTTTTGTCTGTCTGTCTGGGTTTGTGACTATGTATTAGATAGATCTGCTATGCCTCCCAATCTCTAGAGCAGGACAGTGTCAGATGCTGTTTCTGACTAATTAGATCAGGCAAAGACTGAAAGCCTCCAGAGACCCACCTCTGCTAGCAGACTGTGTTCAGCCTTGAGTAGCCTCCCATAGTTTTATGTTTTCCATTTATTTTGTGATCCATTTTGAGTTAATATTTCTACAAGGTGTGCAGTATAGCTGAAGATTGTTTTTTACTTTTGTTGAAAATCAATTGAACATATATATGTGTGGGTCTGTAACTGGAGTCTAATTCTGCTCCATTGATTTGTATGTCTAAATTTCCTCCAATACCAAACTGTCTTGTTTACTGTATAGTATGTCTAGTTTTTCCAGAATTGACTTGGATATTTTATTTCCTTTGCTTTTGCATATACATTTTAGGGTCAGTTTATCCATTTCTATAAAAATACCTGATGAGATTTTGAGTGGATGGTCTTGAATCTATATATTAGTTTGGGAGAGTTAACATCTTAACAATATTGAATTTTTTGATCCTTAATACTCCATTTATTTAGACCTTAGATTTCTTTCATTAGTGTTTTGTAGTTTCCAACACACAGATCCTTCACATATTTTGTTATGTTTACACTTAAGTATTTCTTAGTGCTAAGGTAAGTAGTGGTTTTAAAATTTTCAGTTACTCATTGCTTAAATGTAGAAATTGGGCTATTTATTTTATTTTATATTTTGGTATATTGCCTTTAGTAAACCTTGCAAAGTTCACTTATTCTAGTAACTTGTTAGGTTGCTTGAGATTTTTAAAATGTAGATAATCAATGTTGTGAAAGTATGGGGGCAGTTTTATTTTTCCTTCTGGCTTAAATTGCAAGAATAGTGTAACAACGTTTAAATAACATTTTGAGAAACAGTCAACCATTTTAATGTTTAACATTTGTCAGCATACCTATCTTAGGTAGTTGAATTATAGGTGGATAGAATTATGTATCCTGATTTATTTTATTTTATTACTGTAGCACATTTCCTTGTGCTACAAAAAGCTTAATAGATTTTTTGATGCCTACATGAGATATTTCACTATTTGTTTTTGCTCTGTAAGTATTGCTTACTATGACCATCTCCTTTTTTCTTTTTTTTTTTTTTAAAAAAAGTCCTTAATATTCCCTTTGTTAACAATGGTCTTAACCTTTCTGGAGATGAAAGTGAGTTTGGATGTTCTTTAGGGACAAGAACACTGGATGATAGTGTCACTTCGGACAAGTCTCGGGGGGGGGGGGGGGAGTTGTCTCCAAATGCCATAGTGTAGACCCAGCTGGGGAGCCCATCAGTGTGTGGGTTGCTCCAGGTGAAGCAATAGCACTAGAGAGTGCTTGTCGAAGCCAATCATAGCAGCCTGTGCTTGTGTTCACGGAGTCAGTATCCACTCCTGATTCCTTCACTTGTGCTTCCAAACTGTTCTGGTGGGTCTTCAGCAGCTGAACCCTAGGAGACCATATTCTAGCCTCACAAGCATAGCCCTGATGGGTCTGCCTTGACTCCCTGCTCCCAGTCCCATCTCCTTTTGTGAATAGTGTCCACTGTCCCTGGTGCAAACAGCCACATGGTCAGACTCTTGTAGCTGCCAGGGGTAAGTGCATTTATTCCTTGTGTGCCTCTGCCAGCCTTTCTTCTTACCTGTCACTCTGTTTATGATTTCCCACTCCCAGCTGACCATTATTACTCACTAGTTAGCAGTGTCTCACCCCTTTAACATGCAGTGCCCCGGGCCTGAACAGTGCCCAGATCTGCCAGTCTGCTCTTTGTGCTCAGGATGATAGATGTTGAATAAATGAATGCATGAGAAGACTCTCCTTTGGTTTTCTCAGATGAAGAGGATTTTTATTTGTAAGCTTTTTTATGCTCACATTCATTAAACTTAGTGGTCATCTAAAGTCCCTCGCTGGGTGAGGCCACGTGCCCCTGGGTGTGGGTGAAGCTGGATCCTGGGTCCGGGTGAGGCCGTGTGCCCCTGGATCCGGGTGAGGCTGGGTCCCGGTCTGGGTGAGGCCACGCGCTCCTGGGTCCGGGTGAGGCCGTGTGCCCCTGGATCCGGGTGAGGCCACACGCCCCTGGGTCCGGGTGAGGCCGGATCCTGGGTCCGGGTGAGACCGTGTGCCCCTGGATCCGGGTGAGGCTGGGTCCCGGGTCCGGGTGAGGCTGCGCGCACCTAGGTCCGGGTGAGGCCACGCGCCCCTGGGTCTGGGAGAGGCCATGCGCCCCTGGGTCCGGGTGAGGCCGTGTGCCCCTGGATCCGGGTGAGGCTGGGTCCTGGGTCTGGGTGAGGCCACACGCCCCCTGGGTCCGGGTGAGGCCACGTGCCCCTGAGTCCGGGTGAAGCCGTGCCCCTGGGTCTGGCCGAGACCAAACCAGAGGGAGTCGGACCTCCGTTACCACCATTTGTCCACCATCCAGAGCTGAGGGGTCAGTGCTGACATGTACACATAAGGAACTGGTGGACATTGAAATTGGGTCTCTAAAGAACTGTTGGTCCAGAAAGAAACTCACTACAGACTGATTCATTTGCCTGTCAGCATAACTATTATTGCTCGTCTCACATTCAGTTCTTATAAGTATATCTCTAGTGACACATGATCTCGCTCATCTAGGGGAAATGATGAACAACATAGACTGATGAACAAGAACAGAACCAGAAACAAGGAGGCATCGATCAGACTATCGGGCCTCAGAGGGAGGATAGGGGAGGGTGGGGGGAGGGGGGAGAGATCAACCAAAGGACTTGTGTGCATGCATATGAGCCTAACCAATGGTTAAGTTCAACAGCGGGTTGGGGCATCCGTGGGGAGGGGTGTGGGATGGGAATGGGGGGATGAGGACAAATATGTGACACCTTAATCAATAAAGAAATTTAAAAAAAATAAAAAGAAAAAAATAAAGTCCCTCGCTGGTTTTTTATGCCTCCACATCCTGTTTGTGCACTGTATTGAGGAGGACCTCGACCTGTCCCTCATTCTCCCTGGTTCATCTTTTCAGTGTGTGTGTTCTTGCTCTGCTATGGCTGGATTCTGCCATTTATCGTGCTGCCATCTCACTGAACTTTGGTCCTGCCCTGAAATGAGCTTGACTTGTCTGCAGGGCAGAGAGAACCAGAAGTAGGAGATGACTCTGGGCATTCACCAGAGACATTGGGAAGTTGGGTTGTCTGTTCTCATGGATTCCCCTGGGTAGGAAGTATGTCTGCTTCATACTTTGTCAGTTCTAAGTGGCTTTGTGTTCCAGAAGGAATGAATTTTTCTCGAGTACTATGATAAACTCCAGAGCATATTTAGTTTATAATCCAGATTGAAGTTGTGTCTTGTCCTTCCCTTGGCTGATGTGTTCCAGCACAACACGCTCACACAATTTAGGGGCTCAGTGGCCCTTCCTGTTAAGGCAGACATTTGAAGGATTAGGGTGGTAAGTTTCTCTACTCCATCCAGGTGGCTTTGTTGTGCAATTTGAGTGACATGACTTCAGCGTGGATGTGGTCTCGGTGCTGAGCTTCTTATACAGCAGGATCTGTGTGAGGCACTGGAACCACTCTCCTTCTCCTCTAATTGGTGCTTAGCCAGGACTGGTGTAACCTTCTCATTTTGGCTTCTTAAGGGAGTATAGGAGTCAAATTCCTTAGCTGAGAGTGTTTTGAAGGGGACACTCCTTGAATAGCAGATGGTCAGATCCACAGAAGGTGGAGTACCAGGGCAGCGAGTGGCCTGGATCATTTATGTGGTTCTGTCAAGCTCCAGACTCCTCAGTTAAGGGCAGGTTCAGTCTCTTGCATCCAGTCAAATACTGGAAGTATTGTCTTCGTTTATTCCTGAATTAAACTCTCATTATATTGTAAGATGTAATTATTCTTTTGCTTTTTGTAGGATATGGAACTTGGAACTCTGGGACAAACAGAGGCAAGTATCATTTCCATGATTGCTGTCTTCTCCCTTGGGATTGAACTGGTTTTATGTTTCTGCTGGGTGGGATGGGTGCCTTGGGGGGCTCTGGGCTGGCTGCTCCTTCACAGAAGGACTCCTTGGGTGGCTAGTGTCCCAGATTGTCGCTGCAACAGAAAATGTCCTTGTTTCTGTGCTTGTTTCTGTCTCTGCCTCTCTTTTCCCTGTCCCCACCTCTCCCCACCCCCCAGCCATCTCTGTCTATCTCCTTCGTTACAGGCTACGATAACTATGGTTATGGCTATGGCTATGGCCAGGATAACACCACCAACTATGGGTATGGTATGGCCACTTCAAACTCTTGGGAAATGCCTAGCTCTGACACAAACGCAAACCCTAGTGCTGTGGGTAGCACCAGTGCTGATTCCGTTTTGTCCAGAATTAACCAGCGCTTAGATATGGTGCCGCACTTGGAGACAGACATGATACAAGGAGGCGTGTACGGCTCAGGTGGAGAAAGGTGAGTAGGTGCCTGCTTAGGGGCTGAGGCTCTGCAGGCGCACCCCTGTCTGCTGCCTGCTGGCTTCTCCCTCGCAACTGCCTCCATGTCTGCTTCCTCCCTCCTTACTCTGTTCCTGGGGCTTTCTGCTGGGATCCAGTGCACTGACCATATCTGGCTTTGCTCCCCTACCTACTCCCTCCCCTACCGGCTGGTGGCCAATCTCTCCCCAGCTTGTAGGGGAAAGAGCAACTTTGGACCCCGCTGATTTTACTGTACCCTCCAAATGGCTCTTAGGAGCAGTGTTAAGTGGCCCTTCCTTTTAGAGACAACCATTTGAAGTTCGCACGAGACTGCATCCTACCCGCCGTCAGGGCAGGACAGATGGGATTGAGTATGAAGAGTTAAATGAGCCTTTGGGGTTCACGACAGTAGACTGGGCCATCCCCACATAAAGAACAGGGCAGATATGGACACTTCCTGGCCACTTTTCAGTACCTGACAGATGTGCACCTGTTGAGCCTCGGAAGCGGCCTACAAAGAACTGTCCCTGTCCTCATTATGCAGGTGGGGAACATTAGGCACAGCAGGTCACACCATTGCTCGAAGGTGCCCAGGAATAACTGGTGGAACTGGGCCTGGCACTCAGACTTGCCCTACTCCACAGCATCGTGTTATGGGTATTTGTTACTGTCTGAACTGGTGCTAGTCCAGGAGTTCTTGGGCCCTACCAAGAGGCTTCAGTGAGGAGGGCACACCTATTTTTAGTATGAGGTGGAGTGGAGTAGCCCAGCTGACAGATGGGGAGAGCAGAAAGTAAGTAGGGGCCTTGCTGGGCACTGGTGGGGTCAAGAGAACTCCAGAGCCACTGGGAGGCAGAGGGACTTGCTTGCATGGGCTTTGTAGCAAGTGAAAATGTGGGAGGAACCCCAGGCACACCCCCTGCCCTCACCAGCCACGGTACTTAGAGCTGAGGTGTAGCAGTGAACACTTCCTGTGCCTGTGAGACCGGGGGTGCGGGTGGGGTCTGGGCCTGTGGGGCTTTGGTTGCAGCCGAAGTTAGAATGGCTCTCTGCAGTGCCTTGTCAACTCCTGTGGAAGGTTTGGCCTATTGCTGTGTAGGGTCAGTGCCCTAACTGCCCCCATCCCCACCCCTGTCCCAGGCTCCAGGTTGATGTAATAAGAGCATTTTTTTCTAGTCCTTAGGCAAGCTCATTGTTTTTCCTGGGAAACACTCTCCATTTTGTACCCCTTCTCCTTTTGGGTGGTAAGGGGCTTTGGAGGGTTTTGGGGGTTCCCCCAGTCATGTGGGATGAGATCAGCACAGGTTTCTTATTGGCATTATCAGCCCATTGGACAGACAGTTAATGTGCTGGAGGATGTTGGGATGCTCGGCTCTATTCCTCCCAAGGAGCAGCCTTGGTGTTGTGGCTACCACAGACATGTACATGTGCTTCCAAAGGGTTAAGGGCTATCCGGTGTCTCTGTCCCTGAGACCCTCCTCCTGTCATCAGTCCTTAGGGTCCCCAGGCTGGTGAGTGTCCACATGCAGGCTTGGGGATACCAGCTGAGGGACCCTTCCTGTTTCTAGAACTCTGCTCCTGAGAGGCCTTTTACCTGGCATTTCTGAACATTGAGCCTCTCCAGCAGGGTGGGTAGGTGCTGGAGGGAGGTTTGGGGGAAGGCAAAGGCAACAGGACCTGAAGCCCTCCCTGATGCTTGCCACCTGCCTCTGCAGATATGATTCCTACGAGGCCTGTGACTCGAGGGCTGTCCTGAGTGAGCGTGACCTTTACCGGTCGGGCTACGATTATGGCGAACTTGACCCTGAGATGGAAATGGCCTACGAGGGCCAGTACGATGCCTACAGAGACCAGTTTCGCATGCGTGGCGGCGACACCTTTGGCCCACGGGCTCAGGGCTGGGCCCGGGACTCCCGGAGTAGCCGGCCAATGGCCTCAGGCTATGGGCGCATGTGGGAAGACCCCATGGGGGCCCGGGGCCAGTGCATGCCTGGTGCCTCCCGGCTGCCCTCCCTCTTCTCCCAGAACATCATTCCGGAGTATGGCATGTTCCAGGGCATGCGTGGTGGGGGTGCCTTCCCAGGCGGCTCCCGCTTTGGCTTCGGGTTTGGCAATGGCATGAAGCAGATGAGGCGGACCTGGAAGACCTGGACCACAGCTGACTTCCGGGTGAGTAGAGGAGGCCTTCCCTTCTGGCTCTTGAGTGGGTGGAGGAAGGGGCCTGGAGCCATCTATCCTGACCTGGCTCCTCCTTTCTGACCTAGACCAAGAAAAAGAAGAGAAAGCAGGGCGGCAGTCCTGATGAGCCAGACAGCAAAGCCTCCCGAACGGACTGCTCAGACAACAGTGACTCGGACAATGGTGAGCCAGGGCACTGGCTGCTGCCCCTGCCCCTGCCTCCTGCCCCCTCCCCCATGGGGCTCCTGGGCTGAGCATGTCTCCTCTTCCAGATGATGGTACCGAGGGAGAAGCTGCAGATGGCACTGAAGGTGCAGACGCTGTGGAAAAGGGCTGCAGAGCGGTAAGTGGCTCTGGCCCTGTGTGCTCTGTCTGCAGGAGTGCCAGTGAAGAGTGGGTTGCCTGAGCACCTGAGCCACAGAAGAGGGCTTTCACAGGCCATCCTGAGGCAGCTCTGCACGCATGCATGATCACCACAGGGAGACAGGGAGCTCTGGTAGAGGGAGCGAGGCTGTGGGGAGGCTTTCCAGCCAGGGGCGGAATGAGCCCTCCATGCAAGGGCTGTGGGGAGAATGTGAGGCATCTGGCCCAGTGCCTGGCATGTAGCAGGGCCTTGCCATTTAGAGCTATTATAAACAACTACATATGCTTGACGTTGGCTTTTTGACACTGTGTCTTAGGAAGGAGAAGATGAAGAGGGAAAAGAGGAGGGGAAGGAAGACAGCAAAGAGGATGCAGACAAGGGTGAGCGTTCTGAGTGGCCTGGGTGTTGGAATGGTTCTCCCAGGCGCTCATGGTGGGAGGCATCCAGCTGAGGGCAGGATTGTGACAGAAACATGGCCAGCTTGGGCTTTCCCTTGTGGGGCTGGCAGGGGGCTCCTTGTCCTCTACCCCTTCACACTTTGTCCCTGTTCTTCCCAGACAAAGGCTGTGGGTGGCAATGGGCCCTGCCTAGCACGTTGATTTTGACTTCAGGTGGGGGGAACAAGAAAAAGTATGGGTGGACCCCAGGCACATCCCCTGCCCTTGGTCTCTCAGTAACATGAAGTTCAAGTCCTCAGTGGCCAGTGTCTGAGCTGGGACCCTTGGTGCAGTTTTTACGGCTCTGGTTTGCGTGTCCTCTCCCTTAGCGCCTCTCCAGCCTCTGTGTTGGGAGTCCGTGTCCCCCCACCCGAGTGATGAGCGCCAGCAGGTACTTAACAGTAAATCCAGCCTCAGCCCACTATTGCCGCGGTGGCCGGTGTGGGGGTGGGCAGGGCCATGTGAGCTTTGGGGTCTTTGCCCCTGGGGGCTACACTTAAGCCCTAGCCGCAGCCTCCCTGCATCCCACCACCCAGGCCCTCCCCACTAAAACAGCCTCTCTTTGCCTCCAGCCTCCCTGTGGTCCACTCTTTGGAGTGTGGGTGTCCTGGAGAGTGGTGGGGTCAGCACGTGCCCTTTCCTTTTAAGGCCAAAACTGCTCCCTGTCCAGCCCAGGGTACCTACCTGCTCGAGGCCAGAGGCCTTGCTCAGGCAGCTGCTCAGAATGGACCCGTTGGAGTAAATGGCAGGTGATGCAGCTAGAGGCCACAGGGCCTGCCCTCACCTGTTGGAGCCAAACTGGTAACTAAGTCCCTTTGTTCCCATAGGGTCCCTGAGTGCCCAGGATGAGAGTGGCCAGACAAAGCACAAGTTACAGGCAGGCAAGAAGAGCCAGGACAAACAGAAGAAGCGGCAGCGAGACCGCATGGTGGAAAGGTAACCACCTTCCCTGCAGCCCTTTGCCTCTGCCTCACAGTGGGGCTGCTACCAGGCCGGCAGGGCCATAGCTCTGCCGTCTCACTGCCCTCTGGCCTCCCTTGGGAGCCTCCACCTGTTCGGCCATGCATGGACCCTGCTTCCCACCCGGCCCAGCTCCCAAGGCCTGGCTCATCCCCTGTCCCTCTGTGCCCGCCTGGTGACCACTGTCGTCTTTGGCCTGAGACCTGACACTGCTCAGCACCGTTGCCCAGAAGCTCCAGTGCTTGGTTACTTGGCGCGGGAGTCCGGAGGTGCACTGGGGGCATGGTGCCCCTGCGGGAGGGGGCCTGCTCATCAGAGACTCAAGGTCCAAGGTGCCTGTGCCACCACAGCTAGCTGCCAAGAGGCCACCGCCGTTCCCAGGAGAGATGGCAGCACCTGTGGGCTGTGGCAGCCTCGGGCCTGCGCTCTGCCCTGTCCACTGGCCCTGTCAGGCCAGGCCTATCTGCGGCTGAGCCCTTCACGCCCCTTGGTCGGGTCTGTCTGCCCTCAGGGCTCCCGTATTGGCGCTTGCCTCCTCCTCCTCCGCCTCAGACTCTTGCTCTTGCTGGACCTTCCTCAGCCTCGCCGGCACCTGGCCCCTGGGCTCTCCAGAAAAAGCTGACCCCGTGGCCCAGATAAGGACGTCCGGCAGAGGTAGGGACCTGCCCCGAGGCCTCGGTGGCGGCTGGCCTCCTCCGCCCCTTGCCACGGCGGCCTGCTCCAGCCCAGGCCCCAGACCCTGGGCTTCTGCTGTGAACACCAGGCCCAGACAGAGCACCTCGCTCAGGTGACTCCAGGTTGCCCTCTGGCAGGCCGGGCAGGCGTTCTCCTTCCAGCTCAGACTGGTCTCTTCTTGGAAGAGGAAGATGAGGCAGCAGGTGCCCAGGCCTGCCTGCCTCCCATCCCTCCCGACACCACCCCCAAGCACTCTGAGCAGAGGATGGGCTGGGCCTTTCAGTCCCCCAGGCCCCAGGAGGAAGATGCAGCACCTTTTCTGGCCCTGCCTCGGGACTGCGTACTCCACTCTGCACCTCAGGGCCACCTGGCTCACGCCAGGGCATCCTTCCTTCTGGTCCCCAGCTGGGCCAAGTACACAAGCTCCTGCCCAGCCTTGGTAGAGAGGCCTTCCGGCTACCTTCCAGCGATCCTTGCCTGTTGCAGCAGCTGCTGCGTCAGGCTTCAGCCTCCTGCCTGTGGGAAGGAAGAGCTCCTCCCCTGCCCCCTACATTGCAGTAACTACAGCCTACAGACTTTCTGTCCCTTCCTACTCCCAGCCCCACTGGTCTTAGCCTGTCCCCCTGCTGGGACTGCACTTCAGAGGCCCGTGAGAAAAGCCTGTTTCAGGGCTTCGGAGCTGGGTTGGGTGAGGCAGCAGCACTGCTCCATGGGACCCTCAAGGCCTCAACCCCTCATTTCCCTCCTGTGGCAGGATCCAGTTTGTGTGTTCGCTCTGCAAGTACCGAACCTTCTATGAGGATGAAATGGCCAGCCACCTTGACAGCAAGTTCCACAAGGAGCACTTTAAGTACATAGGCACCAAGCTCCCCAAGCAGACGGCTGACTTTCTGCAGGTGAGCCTTGAAGCGGCACACTGCTCCACTCTTCTCAGTCCCCTCAAGACATAGAGCAGCCCACATGAACCTTGGTCTCCCCTCGTGTCTCTGGCAGGAGTACGTCACCAACAAGACTAAGAAGACAGAGGAGCTCCGAAAAACTGTGGAGGACCTTGATGGTCTGATCCAGCAGATCTATAGAGACCAGGATCTGACACAAGGTGAGGCAGTTCCATCTCACTCCCACCGGCATGGCCTCGGTCTGCCCTCTTTCTGGTCATGACTCCCCTTTTTCCCCAGGGACTGTTTGGGAGAACAGCCTTAGGCTCACATGGAACTTACAGGGTGAAGTGAGGAGCTAGTCTGGTGTTTTTCCCAAACTCTTGGGTTTGTCTTAGGCTCTTGGTACCAGTGGCAACTCCCTCCTTTTTCCCCTACAGAAATTGCCATGGAGCATTTTGTGAAGAAGGTAGAGGCAGCCCACTGTGCAGCCTGTGACCTCTTCATTCCCATGCAGTTTGGGATCATCCAGAAGCATCTTAAGACCATAGATCACAACCGGAATCGCAGGGTGAGTGGCCATCCTGTGGGGAGGTTCTGGAGTTATAACCTGCCTTCCAGTTAGGGACTGCAAGAGGGTGCAGGGGGAAGTTAGACATTTCTGGCCCAGTGCAGTCACAGAGAGGAGTGGGAAATGGAGGCTCTGCTGGAGAAGGTGACATCAGAGTTGGACCTTAAGGAGCAAGTAGGCTATGGAATATGGGGATCTCCATGTATGTTGGGGCCAATGTCCAAATTAGGTTCAGAAATGAAGCAGAAGTGTACAGTATACATGTTGCTGGAGGAGGGGTTGGACTTTAGAGGTTCACGAGGGGTGGGCTGAAGGGTCTGGGCTTGCTCCTGTAGGCAGCAAAATTTGTAAGTAAAGGACTAATAGGATTAGAGTCAGTGTTGAACTAGATGGGCTGCTGCACAGAGATGTGCCTCCACCTTGGGAATGAAGACAAGGGCAGGATAAAAGTGCTGTGTAAGGAAGCAAACAGGAGGTAAGAATGAGTGAGTGATAAGGAGTCTGGAATATCTCAGATTTCTAGCTTAAGTACCTGGTGGACAGTGGTGCTACCATGATGGGGAAGGCAGTATATGGTACAGGTAAAGGAACATATTTGGCAAGAAATTGAACAAATTTGGTCTTTTTGCAGTGAATCCTCAGTGCCTAGCACAGAAATCAGAGTAGGTAGGGTTTTCTGTGTGTGTGTTTTTGTTTTTTGTTTGAATGGATGACATGCCAGGTTGGAGGTTAGAGATCGGGTGGGGTTGGAGGGGACTGTGCAGTCGGGGGAGAGCTAAAAGGACCAGGCCTGGTATATTACAATTAATTGATTTTAGGTGTTAAATCACCCTTGCATACTGGGATAAGTTCTGCTTGGTCATAGTATATAATTTTTTTTTCATATGTTAAGAATTTTTGCATCTGTATTCATAAGAGATATTGGTCTGTGGTTTTTGATGATGTCTTTGATTTTGGTATCAAGGTAATACTGGCCTCAAAGAATGAGTTGGAAAGTTTTTCCTCTTATGTTTTTTGGAAGAGTTGGTAAAGAATTGGTATTAATTTTTAAACAAGAATTGGTATTAATTCTTCAAGAGTGTGGTAGAATTTGCCTCTGAAGCCATCTGGACTAGGCTTTTCTTTGTAGGTAGCTTTTCTATTACTAATTCAATTTCTTTACCTGTTATTGGTCTATTTAGATTTTTTTTTTAACTCAGTTTCAATAGTTTTTGTCTTTCTAGAAATGTGTCCATTTCATCTAACTTACCTAACTTATTAGCATATATTTGTTTATAGTATTCCTTTATAATCATTTTTATTTCTGTAAGGTCAGTAGTCCCCTTTTTACATTTCTGATTCTAGTAATTTGAGTCTTTTTTTATTTTTGTGGTCAGTCTTGCTATATGTAAATCTTAGTTAATTTAATTGATCTTTATAAAGAACACTTTTGGTTTCATTGGTTTTCCTCCCCCTCATTTTTCTCTTCTCGACTATATTAATTTCCACTAGAATATTTATTATTTTCTTCCTTCTGCTTACGTTTTAGGTTTAATTTGCTGTTCGTTTTACTAATTTCTTAAGATGGGAAGTTAGGTCTTCTCTGAGTGCTGCTTTCACTGCATCCCATAATTGGGATGTCCTCATTTGTCATGTCCTCATTTTTCATTCATCTCAAGTTATTTTCAAATTTCTCTTCTGATTTCTTTTTAGATCCTTTGGTTATTTAAGAGTGTCATTTAATTTCCATATATTTGTGAATTTCCCAAATTCCTTTCTGTTAGTGATTTCTAATTTTATTCTATGTGATCAGAAAACATACATTGGGGTTTTTTTCAGTCCTTTATAATTTACTGCGGCTTGTTTTATGGCCCAGAATATCCTAGAGAATATTTCTTGTGCACCTGAGGGAAAAAATGTGTATTCTCTGTTGTTGGGTGGGGTGTTCTGTAGATATCTGTTATGCCTATTAGCATTTATAGTGTTGTTCATGCCATTTATTTCCTTGTTTATCTTCTGCCAAGTTGTTCTATATATTAATAAAACTGGGATATTGAAATCTTCAACTGTATTGTTGAATTGTCTGTTTCTCCCTTCATTTCTGTCAATTTGTGTTTTATGTGTTTTGTTGCTCTGTTAGGTGCATCTATAATTGTTATGTCCTCCTGATACATTGACCCCTTTTATCATTATAAAATGTCCCTTTCAATCTTAGTAACAGTTTTTGTTTTATATGTTATTTTTGTCTAATCGTAGTATATCCAGTTCCCTTTTCTAGGGTTGATATTTGTATATCTTTTCCCATTCTTTTACTTTCCATTTACTCATATCTTTGAGTCTTTTGGATCTACAGTGTGTCTCCTATGGACAGCATATAGTTTGATCTTGTTTTATTATCCAGTTGGACAATCTCAACCTTCTGAATGGATCATTAAGCCATTTACATTTAATGTTGTTATTTATATTATTGTACTTACATCTGTTCTAACCCCATTCTAGTTCCACCATTGCTTTCTGTTGTATTAAAAGTTTTTAGTGTAAACTTTAATTTCTTTAATGATTTTTTGGTACTACATTTTTGGGCATTATTTTCATAGTGATTTCTCTAGGCTTTTCACATATTAACTTCTTTAAAATCTTTTTCTGGAACTCTTCATTTGGATTCTTCCTTTGGATTTGTTTACCATTTGTAGTTATTTCCTTATTAGCCCAAGACAGCTTTACTAACCCCCCTCTCTTTGTCCTGTTATTGATAAATGTATTACATTTCTGTATGTCATAGGCCATACAATACAAATACATAGTTTTATGTAACTGCTTTTTAAATCAGTTTGGAAGAAAGGGAAAGAAATATGCATTTATAGTGTATTTTATAATTATATAATTACCTTTATTGTTCTTTCATGTAGATTCCCTTTACTGTCTGGGATCATTTCTTTTACCTTGAAAAACTTGCTTTGGTTTCTTTCTTTTTTTTTTAGTTGATTTCAAAGAGGAAGGGAGAGAGAGAGAAACATCAATGATGAGAAACAATCATTGATTGGCTACCTCCTGCACACCCCCTACTGGGGACCGAGCTCTCAACCTGGTCATGTCCCCTTGACTAGAATCAAACCCAGGACACTTCAGTCCGCAGGCTGACGCTGTATCCACTGAGCCAAACCAGCTAGGACTTCCTTTGGTATTTTTTGTGTGGTCTGCTAGCAGCAAATTCTCAGTTCTTTATTATGGAATGTCTATTTCACCTTCATTTTTGAAAGACAGCTTGGCTAGACATAGGATTCTTGGTTGACAGTTTTTTCTTGAGCATTTTAAATACTAGTAAGTTATCCCACTACTTTCTGGCCTCATTTCTGATGAGAAGTCAGCTTTTAACCGTATTGGGATTCCTTTTTAAAAAATGATTCATTTTTCTCTAGTCGCTTTTAGGATTTTACTCCTGTCTTTCGCTTTCAGCATTTTTTTTCTTTTCTTTTTTTAAATATATTTTATTGAGTTTTTACAGAGAGGAAGGGAGACGGATAGAGAGTTAGAAACATCGATCAGCTGCCTCCTGCACACACCCTACTGGGGATGTGCCCGCAACCAAGGTACATGCCCTTGACCAGAATCGAACCTGGGACCCTTCAATCCACAGGCTGACGCTCTATCCACTGAGCCAAACGGGTTAGGGCTCTTTCAGCATTTTTATTATGATGTGTCTTTGTGGATCTAATTTATTTGGAAATTTGTTGAGTTTCTTGGATGTATAGATTAAAGTTTTTCATCAGATTTGTGAAGTGTTGTTTTTTTAATATATTTTTATTGATTTCAGAGAGGAAGGAAGAGGGGGAGAGAGAGAAACATAAATGATGAGAGAGAATCATTGATCAGCTGCCATTTTCTTGTTGATCTTCCTGACTGGGAATCAGACTGTGACCTCCTGGTTCATAGGGCTGCTTTCAACCACTGAGCCATGCCAGCTGGGAAGATTGGTGACGTTTTTAGCCATTATTTTTTCAGATAATTTTTCTGCTCCTTTCTTCTTCTGGTGCTTCCATTATGCATAATTGGGTCACTTGTGTTAAAGGTTGTCTGAGACTGACTATTCCTTTTCCTTCGTTATTTTTTCTTTCTGTTTTTCAGATTGTATGATATCTACCCATCTACAAATTAGCTAGTTCTTCTGTCATTTCAAATCTATTGAGCCCCTCTAGTAAATTTTTCATTTTCATTGTATTTTTTAGCTCCACGATGTGTATTCATTTCTTTTTTATATCTTTTTATTGATATCTATTTGATGAGCCAGTGTTATCATGCCTTTTCCTTCTTCCCATCCCCCAAGTCTTGTGATTGTGTTTGCTTGTCTATTTGTTTAGTTGATTAGTAAAATTATTTTAGTGAAGTCTCTTTCCTCTCCACAATGTGAAGCCTCTGATATTGTGCCTTGGAGTAGAAAGCCATAGGCAAGTGCACAGCTATCCTGAGATAACAGTGGTTTATACAGGGCTCTCTTTGACTGTTTCTTTCCCAGACTGCACTCAGCTGTTACACCTCCACAAATTGTTGGTTGATTTCTCTATTTCTTTCAACAATGCATTGAGTCATTAAATTGTTCCTCTGATCTAATTAAATTTGGGCTACTTTACAGGGATCATTTTTTTAATTGAGATTTATTCTGAACCCAGGAAGGTTCTTAGCTGTCTGTTTTATTGGTTCTTTCTGGTAACGCAGACTGTCAGTGGTTTAGTTTTGCTATCAAATCTACCTGTCCCCTTTTAATTACTTTTCTCCACACTTTTGCTTTTCTCCACACACTCCACTGTTGTTGTTTTTTTACACTCCACTATTTGGAGAAAGCTCAGTAAGTTTCTTTGGGAAGAGACTGAGAGCTCATTGTTTTAAGACTTTCCTTTCTCCTGGTCAGAATCTTTGAGTCTGTGCTGTGGAGCTGGGATTGGAAACAATGGAGCACTTCTCTTTGACTCGGTTGCTTTAGAGGAGATGGTGTGGGGGGGGGGGGGGCGGGGCGCAGCTGTAGCCTCTGGTCGTCTTGGTTTGCCTCTTTGGCATTGGACCCTCTTCTTTGTGAACAAGCCAGTATTTCTCAGCATGCCCAGCCAAGGTCAAGCCTCCATTCCATAGGGGCTGGCTAGAAGAAAGGAGTCCCCACCTCTGGCTGAACTTGCCCAGAACTTAGCCTCAGAAGCAGGTAGCTAGATGTGGACGTACTGTCCCTCCTGGGGAGATAGAGCCCTTAACTGTGATGACCTGGGTATAGAAGGAGGTCTGGCGGTACTGTCTATAGAGGAGTTTCCATCATGCTGAGCTGTGAGGCAGGGAAGCTACAGATCATGTTTTAACCACCACAACTCACACTTTTTACTGAGTTTGAGTAGGATCATTTGTAGATACTAAATAGTTAGATGTTTGTTTTATTTAATGTATTTATTTATGCTAATCCTCACCTGAGGATAATTTTTCCATTGATTTTTTTATTTTTTTTTAGAGCGAATGGAAGGAAGGGAGTGGGGGAGAGTGTGTGAGCCAGTGAGAGAGAAAATACATGTGAGAGAGAAAATACATGTGAGAGAGTCACATCAATTGGTTGCCTCCTGCACACACCCTGAACTGTGGATGGGGATCAAAGATCAAACCTACATCCCAGGTACCTGCCCTTGCTAGGAATCGAACCCAGGATCCTTTGATGCACAGGCTGATGCTCCAACCACTGAGTGACACCAACCAGGGCTTGTTTTTTTAAGTAGTTTTCATCATTTTCACTAGGGACAGGTCTGCAGAACTTCTCAGGCTGCCATGCTGGAAGGCTATTTTCAAATTCATTTTTAGGGACTCTTTTTAACCTTAATTCCAAAAATTGATAAGGGTAATACCAAGATAAAACTATAAATTTGTTTATTATCTCCTCTCTATATATAAAAGGCTAATATGCAAAGTGTCCCCCTGGAAGTTCAATCACTTGCTATGACATACGCTGACCATCGGGGCAGTGCAAAACGAAGGAAGGCTGGCAGCTGGCAGCCAGGGAAGGGAGGTCCCAGGCAGCAGCCAGAAGGCCCCGATCGGCCCTGATCGAGGCCAGACCTAGGGATCCTACCCATGCGTGAATTTCATGAACCGGGCCTCTAGTTAAAGAATAAAAGTATTATGTAAAATATTAGTGAAAACCAATCTAGTAGTGATTCAAATGTCTGATTATACTATGAGTTTGTTTCTGGAATACAAGGATAAATAAGCAACATCAGTATAAAATACTGGAAATGAAAACTTTTTATATGCAAATAAATGAATATATTCTCAGAAAATATGAATGATTCCAACAAAATGTTCTTAATTGATTGAATTTGGTAACCATGTTGGGATTCAAGATAACATACAAAATATACTAGTTTTTCTCCACTATTATAATAACCAGTTAGAAACATAAATGGGAGGTGGGGGAATCCACTTACAATAACCTCAAAATACATTGAGATAATTAGGAATGTAGATTTAAGAAGTTATGGGATCTTAAAATTCAAATACATGAGACAAGACCTCAGTGCATGACAGAACAGACTGTGTTCTCAGGTGGAAGATTTAATAACAAGACACAACAAAAACCAGTTCTCGCATTAACGTAGACAATGCAATTCCAGTCAAAGTCTAGGGAGGGGTACTGGCTGAAATTATTTCAAGGTTTCATTTGTAAAGTTTATACAGAAAGCAGTAGTGAATTCAGGGCCTTGCTTTACCAGATATTACTAACTGCAAAGCCAGTGCAATTAAAAACAAAAAAGTGTTAATGGCGTAGTAATAAAACTAGAACCAGAATAGAGTCAGTCTAGTGAAAGATCCCAGTGCCTTTTGGAACTTAGTATTTGTCAAAGTTAAGTACAGGTCCCTTATCTGAAACCTTGGGGCCAGATCTTTTTAAGTTAATTTTTTGGATTTCAGGACAGCTACACTAGGATCTGGGAGAGTGCCTTGTAGTTGAACCACCAATAATTCTTCAAAGTGACTTGTATAAGTGGGATAAATAAAGATGGTACAAAACATAATGTCAGCTCATGTTTTGCCACCAGGTGAGTTATAGGGAGAAGGTTTTGGGTTTCAGTTTTTAAATAAAGGGTTGTAGACCTTTTGTGTCAATTCAGTAGGGGAAACTGGTTTATCTTATAAATTTCTGGAAAGGAAAGTTGGCTTCTATCTCATACCATATATTTAAATTCCAGAAATCTTAAATGTAAAAAACAAAATTTAGGAGATTATTTGTTTGCCTTGATGTTAAGGAAAGCCTTCCTGAGCAAACCGGGAACAGCTGGAGGAAGCATGGTTTACAACTGTTTTGTAAAGTGCCGGGTACTCTGCCTTTGGTGAACCTGTTTGGTAGAATTAAAAGCGCCAGCATAGAATTACAGTGGAACCTCAGTTCTCAAACTTAATTTGTTTCACAAGGTTATTCAAGAAGCAGTTTGTTCGAAACCAAATCATCCCCCACCCCCTTAACTAATTCATTCCAGACTCCCAAATGATTCCCTGTATTAAACCTTTCTTATTTAAGGAATTTGTCTAATGTGCTGCTTGATCTATAAATAAACACTTCTTAAATTTATCGAAATACCCTCTACTATCCTTAAAGGAATGAATCACTGTCAGCACTTGTTCCAGGGGTGTCTTTCAGGTCTGCATGCAGCATCTTTGCATGTTCATATATCACTGCTTTCAAAATGCTGTCACTGGCTAACTGCTTTTTGATTATCCAAATCAAGTCTTTCTACTTCTTCAGTTGCCTGTGATCATTGTTTCTTTCACAACATTAGCAACTCTTGCTGGCCTATTTGTTTTAAAATTGTGCTAATTGTCCATTTGCCAGCAACAAAAGCAAAACAAAAATATTCACAGCACAGTTCCCTGAGATGTTAACAACCTGAGGCTTAGCAGAAAACTGACTCAGACTGGCTCATTCTCTCCTTTGTTATCTGAAAGATGCTTTTTTAAAAAAACACCTTGATGTTATTTTATACATTACTACTTTTTTAGAATTATTCTTTTTTTAAATATGTTTTTATTGATTTCAGAGAGGAAAGAAGAGGGTGAGAGAGATAGAAACATCAATGATGAGAGAGAATCACTGATCAGCTGCCTCCTGCACACCCCCTACTGGGGATCAAGCCTGAAACCTGGGCATGTGTCCTTGACTAGAATCAAACATGGAACCTTTCAGTCCATAGGGCGACGTTCTATCCACCGAGCCAAACCAGCTAGGGCTGAGAGATGCTTTTTTGTCATGCTGTTTTCAGGTCGAGAACTGAAGTTTGTTTTCTGAGAACAACTTGGTAGACATTGGAATTGTTTGAGATGTGAGACGTTGGAGAACTGACTGTATTGTTTATTCTGGTGCTGTATGGTTATTGTAGCAGAAATCTAGAAATAATGTAAGTGTGCCTCAGTTGGGAGACATTGTGGTGTGTGCTTAAAGAGTTGGAGAGGAGCCCTAACCAGTTTGGCTCAGTGGATAGAGCGTCAGCCTTCTGACTGAAAGGTCCCAGGTTTGATTCCAGTCAAGGGCATGTACCTTGGTTGCGGGCACATACCCAGTGGGGAGTGTGCAGGAGGCAGCTGATCGATGTTTCTCTCTCATCGATGTTTCTAGCTCTCTATCCCACTCCCTTCCTCTCTGTAAAAAATCAATAAAATACATTAAAAAAAAAAAAAAAAGGAGTTGGAGAGGAGCTGCTCTGTTGTTGTATCCTAACTGCATCTCTAACATTTCATTTTGAGCACGTGGGAGTTCTATTAATATTTTGCCCAAGTGGTAGAGAAAATGTGTAAAAAAAAGCAACACACAAGGCAAAGGCAAGGAAAGGAGTACAAACAGCAAGTGAGACATGATGTAGAGTTGGCTGGGGTTCAGTAGGTATGGCTTCCCCCAACAAAAATGGCTTTATCAGTTCCTTTCTGCTTATTACCTTTGTAATGATGAAGGTGCGATTTGCCTGTACCCTCACCACTGAGGAAATCACTTGGCAGTTTGGTGTAAATCCTCCCAGACAAAAGACTTGCAGCTATACAGTCAGTCTATCATACATCTTTATTACCAGGGGAGAGATGAGCCCTCCTTAAGGACTGCATGGTGTTCCTTTGGATGTATGATCTGTTTAACCACTTCTCCACTGAAGAACACTTAGTGCTCTCCAGTTTTTCACTACTTAATGCACAGTTCCAAATCTTAAACAGGATAGATTCCAGGAAGAATTACTCAAAAATTTTTACTTTTTTGTTCGTTTTTTGTTAATCCTTACCAGAGGTTATTTTTCCATTGATTTTTAGAGAGAGTGGAAGGAAAAGGGAGAGACAGAGAGACACATCAATTGGTTACCTCCTGCACATATCCCGACCAGGGCTGGGGTACCTGCAACCAAGGTACATGCCCTTGACCGAATCGAACTCGGGCTTTTCAGTCTGTGGGTTGATGCTCTATCTACTGAGCCAAACCTGCTAGGGCCAAAAATTTTTACTTTTGATACATTCTATTAAACTGCTTTCCAAAAAATATAAGTAAACAGTTTAGCCTCTTGTCAGCAGTGTAGAATTACACCCCAATTACATTTGGGTGTAAGTCTTCATCTAGGAATCCTATGGATTAAAAGGATGTATATCACTTAAATATACTGTTTAACATTTGTATTCCAGTTCTATGCTGATCAGGGCAGCTGGCTCTGTTCTGGATTGCACATTTGGCTTTTAGTAGGTTTTTAAATATGTAAGCAAGTCAGATTTCTGCAATACAGCTGTAAAGTTGTGTTTTTAATCAGTTACATACAGTAAGTACGGTGTGGAAGAATGGAGCATTTCAGCAATGATAAAACCAGGCCATGGCTCACTCCATGCTTGGAGGATGGCCACAGGCTTGTACTCAAGGTACACTTACAAACCCACACAACGGGGAGGTACGCAGTGAGGGAGGGCCCTGCCATCTGGCAGGCGGGGGTCTTTTGGGACCCGGAGCAGCCTCTCCATCCCCGCCCCGCCTGCTCCTATCCGCAGCTCATGATGGAGCAGTCTAAGAAGTCCTCCCTCATGGTGGCCCGCAGCATCCTCAACAACAAGCTCATCAGCAAGAAGCTGGAGCACTACCTGAAGGTGAGGCGCGGGCGCCTGGAGCCTGGCTGCATCCCCAGTCCCCCCTCCTTGTCTCCAGCCCTGGTCCCGCGAGTCCTTTCTCCCTTTAGCATCTGTGCCCTTTTCACAGGGCGAGAACCCTTTCACCGACAGCCCTGAGGAGGACAAGGAACAGGAGGAGGCCGAGGGCAGCGCCCTGGATGAGGGGCCATTGATCCAAGTGGCAGGAGGAACGGAGGGTGCCGAGAGCACGCAGGCGCAGCCCCCGGTACCCCCGGAACCGGCCCCTGGCGCCGCGTCCCCCCCACCGCCGCCGCCACCCCCCGAGGAAGACGAGGAGGCCGTGCCCCTGCTAGGCGGGGCGCTGCAGCGCGAGATCCGTGGCATCCCCGGCCTTGACGTGGAGGACGACGACGAGGAGGAGGGCGGCGGGGGCCCCCCGTGACCAGGGTCAGGGCTGGGCGCACGTAATTGAGGCCGGAAGCCGATCTTAATAAAGTTACTCCCATCCCGCCTCCAGGCTTGTCTGTGGGCAGCGCCGGCGGCCGGTGGAAGGCGGGACCTCGCGGGGCAGGGGGGAGGCGGGGGTGCTTGCGGGCCAGACCCGGAGGGGCGGGGACAAGGAGGGGCTGCGCCTGGGCGCGGTGAGGCCCCGAGGCCCGACCAAAACTCCCAAGATGCTGCGCGCCGATGCCTACCAACCGCAAGGCCGGCTGGGGAGATGGAGGCGGGCTCACCGTGGAGCTCGGCAATGGTATTGCGCGGAAGGAATTACGTAGGTGCCTGGTCTTCCAGTAGCGGACGACGGGAGGTACGTTGAGCGCATGCGTCCGTGGCAGCCTAGAAAAAGGGACTGCTGGCGGGCCGAGCCGAAGACATGGAGCAGGGCTACGGAGGTTCGTACGGCAGTTGGGTGCAGTGTAGGGAGGGTCGGCGCTTTCCGGGTAAGCCGCCGCTCAGAGGGCCGTAGGGTCCGGGACCACGCCGGAGTGCGGTTACCGCAGCCCGGTCGTGCGGAGAGGCGGACTGGGCGCGCGCCCGCCGCTCATTGGACTGCGGTGCCGTCGCTCCCGCGGCGTTACGTGCGGATTGGGTGGCGGTGCCTGAGGAGGCGGGCGGAGTTCGGCGTCCTGACGCTGGGATGGGCTTCAGGGGGCGCCTTGGGCCGTCGGGTCGGTTCCTAACCCTTAGCCTCGGCGGGTTGAGCCGCCTTGCTCACCGCGCCCGTGCACACCGGCCCGCCGACTTCCCCTTCGGAAGACGCCACAAAATGGCGGCGTCGGGGGGCGGAGCCACTGTCCGAGCTCGGGGGGCGCAGAGTTCTCTCAGCGGCGGTCAGGCCTGTCCCGGGACCCGCGGGGCTTGGTGGGGGCCTCCGCGCGGCGCACGTGGCAAGGCGCTCTGGTCCCGGAATGCGCCTGGCGGGCGCGGGGTCGGAGCCTTCCCTGCCAGCCCCGCGGTGTAGCGCGGCCGGACCGGGTGAGGCTTCAGTGAGGCTCGGCCTCGGGGTTCAGCCGTGGATCTGTCTGACTCGTGCCGGCCTAGGACGAAACCTTGGGGGTCAGAT
Source organism: Eptesicus fuscus (assembly GCF_027574615.1). Taxonomy (NCBI): domain Eukaryota; kingdom Metazoa; phylum Chordata; class Mammalia; order Chiroptera; family Vespertilionidae; genus Eptesicus; species Eptesicus fuscus. Next base: position 18,697,884 of record NC_072478.1, read on the forward strand.
GCTGGGTATTTCCTTGTGCAAAGCTGGAAACCTGATGTACCCGGGCTGGTGGCAGATTGGCTCTTTCAGGGACTCTCTTACAGGGCCGTGTAAAAAGGATATGTGCCCTTTCCCCATTTGGGTTGCAGGGCCTGTAGCAGGTCGGACCTTTGCGGGGGACCTGCTCTTTATCTCCAGAATCAGTCTCCTGGGAAGCCTTTGCTCTGTACTGGAGCCCAGTTTGCCCATTGGGAACAGTTGGACTTGACCAGGCGCAGGTCCCTATCCAAGTATATGAGGTTCGAGAAGCAGGTGAACCTGATCTTGGAAGCGGCAGCTAGAGAAGATATCTGTCTTGAAAGGGGGCAGCGTTAGCAGGGTCCAAGCCGCAGGAATTGCAGAAGCGGAGGGGTTCTGAGGTGCACGGAAGTGTCCGGGGCCCTCAGCCTGACTCTCCCACTCTTTTCTGCAGCCTGACTGGGTCTCATCGTTATTTGTCTGCCTTCCTGCCAGATCTTTGAGCCAGTAATCCTGTGTCATACAGGCTCTTAGCTTGGCGATGCCCCCCCCCCCCCCCCCACACACACACACACACACACGTCCTACCTGCTGAAAGCCTTCAGGCTCAGTTTAGATGCTGCAGCTTCCCTGAATCATCCTGTAGCCTTAACACCCGGAGTTATTTCCTGCGAATCACTGAGCCTTGACAGTGCTCCCTGACCCGTTTCCTAGCTCTTTGGTTTGGGGCAAGTGACTTAGCTTCTCAAGCCTTTACAACAAGAAAAATAGTACCTATCTCAAGGGGCGTCATGAAGTTATGTGAGTAGGAGATGCCATTTGTTAGTGCCCCAGAGTGAAGCAGTCGGTGCCCTGCAGTTGGTCACTTGCTGTTAGAACCGGCACTCTGCAGTTCTCTGCGCAGATAGGGAGGTTGTATGGTGTGGGGGAGGGTGCCTTGCAGAGGGTGACTGGGTCAGATACCCTAACAAGAGCCTTAGCTCCCTGGTCTCTGAACGGCATTCTGTGAAGCTGGCTAACGTATGCTCAGTGCCTGTTGTGTGTCAGCACACAGTAGGCAGTCAGCTAGTGGTTTGGGAAATCCGGTACGTTCTTGCTTTATAAAGGTGAAGTCATTGGACAGGTGTAAACAGCTGCCCGTGGCCAGCTCTATGCCACATGCAAGCTTATGGAGATGAAGAGGGGCCAGACAGATGCTATATTGGGGTCTGGAGGGACAGAGGAGCGACCACAGAGGGGAGGACAGTCTGATTCTTGGGGCCAGGAAGAAGCCCTGGGACTTGAAGGTGCACCGGAGCATTGGAGGGTTCAAAGCCATATGGAAGCGAGACCTAGAGTGGCACAGCTGTTGTGTCCAAGTTATGGGCACTTAAGGGTGCTTAGTTGGTGAGCCAGGGAGGGGAATGGGGCTGTGTCCTAATGATGGGCTAGCTGGTGGCTCTTCCTATGTCACCCTCAGTTGTGGGTTGAGGCTTAGGCCAAGGTTCCTGGGCTAGTGACAGGCAGAACTGGCTCAAGGCCCACTCCCCACCCCTCTTTTCTGCCTTGACCTCTGGCAGGTGGAGTGTGATGATGCAATCAGCCAGTTGTGAGAGGGCCTTTAGGGAGGCAGTGTTGTGGTTTTGCTGCCCTCTTGTAAGGCTGGCACTGAACTCCTTTGAGGATATCCCTTTAGGTTCTTACAGCCACCTCCAAGGCACCTGTTGCTGGTGTGACACATTTGATCCTAATTCACAGGTCTTCTGTTCACAGGCTATGGGGCATGGAGTGCTGGACCCACCAACACCCAGGGTAGGTGGAACCTGCTTTGTGGGAGGCGTGGGCTCCCGGGACCCCGCACCACCCACCCAAGGCACCAGACGGACAGCTGTTCCTGAGTCTGCACCAGGAGACAGGGGCCAGGAAACCTTTTCTGTAAAGGGCCAGATAGTAAATGTTTTCGGCTTTGCAGGCTCCATGGTCTCTGTAGTACAGAAGATACCATAGACAAATGAAAAACAAATAGACATGTTGGTTCCAATAACATTTACTGAAGGACACTGACATTTGTGTCACCATATAACTTTTCATGTATCACAAAATAGTCCATTTCAGCAATCTGTTATTTTTTTTTTTTTAATACATTTTATTGATTTTTTACAGAGAGGAAGGGAGAGGGATAGAGAGCTAGAAACATCGATTAGCTGCCTCCTGCACACCCCTCACTGGGGATGTGCCTGCAACCAAGGTACATGCCCTTGACCGGAATCGAACCTGGGACCCTTCAGTTCGAAAGCTGATGCTCTATCCACTGAGCCAAACCGGTTTCGGCAGTAATCTGTTATTTTAATTTAAGTAAATAGCTGAGTGTATAATCAAAGACTTTTTTTTTTTTTTTTTTTTTTAATCCTCACTGGAAGAGTGAAGGAAGAGAAACATCAATTAGTTATGTGCTCTGACGGAGCATGGATGGAACCTGAGACCCTCCAGTGCACAGGCTGGCGTTCTAACCACCGAGCACACTGCCCAGGGCTATCAAATACTTTTTTAATTAATGGACTTTATTTCTTAATATATTTTTATTGATTTCAGAGAGGAAAGGAGAGGAAGAAAGAAACATCAATGAGAGAGAAACATTGATCAGCTGCCTCCTGCACGCCCCCTACTGGGGATCAAGCCTGCATGTGTCCCAGCTGGGAATTGAACCTGTGACCTCTTGGTTCATAGGTCAACGCTCAACCACTGAGCCATGCCAGCTGGGCTGGACTTTTATTTCTTAGTAGTTTTAGATTTGTAAGATTAAACAGTATGTAGAGTTTTATACACTCAACCTTACTTCGCCTCTACACAGTAATCCCTATTAGCATTTTGCATTAGCAGGATACATTTATTACAATTAACAAGCCAATGTTGATACACTGTTATTAACTACTAGAGGCCCGGTGCACGAAATTCTTGCGCAGCGTGGAAGAATTCTTTCCCTCAGCTCAGCCTGCACCCTCTCCAATCTGGGATCCCTCTCACGATCCAGGACTGCTGGCTCCCAATAGCCTGCCTGCCTGCCTTCTTGATTGCCCCTAATCGCTTCTGCCTGCCAGCCTAATCACCCCTAACCACTCCCCTGCCAGCCTGATTGATGCCTAACTGCTCCCCTGCCAGCCTGATTGCCCCTAACTGCCCTCCCCTGCAGGCCCGGTTCCCCCCAACTGCCCTCCCCTGCAGGCCTTGGTCCCCCCAACTGCCCTACTCTGCAGGCCCGGTCGCCCCCAACTTCCCTCCTCTGCTGGCCTGGTCACCCCTAACTGCCCTCCCCTGCAGGCCTGGTCCCTCCAACCGCCCTGCCCTGCTGGCCTGATTGCCCACAACTGCCCTCCCCCGCTAGCCATCTTGTGGCGGCCATTTTGTGTCCACATGAGGGGAGCCATCTTGTGTGTTGAAGTGACGGTCAATTTGCATATTGCTCTTGTTAGATAGGATAGAGGCCTGGTGCATGGGTGGGGGCCGGCTGGTTTTCCCTGAAGGGTGTCCCAGATCAGGGTGGGGGTTCCCTTGGGGCGTGGGGTGGCCTGGGCGAGGGGCCTGTGGTGGTTTGCAGGCCACACTCCCCAGCGACCAAAGCGGAGGCCCTGGTATCTGGGATTTATTTGTCTTCTATAACTGAAACTTTGTAGCCTTCAGCAGAGGCCAGGGTGGGCGGAAAGCTTGGCTTCCTCCATGCCAGGGGCAACCCAAGCCTGCTCTCTCTAGCTCCTTGGCTGCTGCCATTTTTGTTGGGATTTATTTATCTTCTATAATTGAAACTTTGTAACCTTGAGTGGAGTCCAGGGCCAGCCAGGGTGTGCGGGAAGCTTGACTTCCTCCATAGCCGGGGAAACCCAAGCCTCCTGCTCGCTCCGTGACCGCAGCCATCTTGGTTGGGTTAATTTGCATACGTGTTCCTGATTGGATAGTTGGCGTGGCTTGTGGGTGTAGCATAGATACGATCAATTTACATATTACTCTTCTATTAGATAGGATAATCTGTAGCTTACATTAATGTTTACTCTTATAGTATACTAGCAGCCCGTTTGCACGAAGATTCGTGCAATAGACCTTCATTCACCTGGCTGCCTGCACCAGTTTTCTGCCGGCACCGGGGACCCAGGCCTTGGCTGTGGCCACCACCTTCTGCCTTCTTTCAGGGTCGGGGCTTGGCCCCAGGCGGTGGCCTTGGGCTCTGCTGCACCCCAGTGTCCCTGCTAGGGATCGTAGGAGCCGACCCCCAATGGTTGCCTGCTATCCGTGCAGGCTCCCCGCTGGTGCCCAAGGCTGGGAAAGCCTCCGCCTGAGGCTTTCCCGGCCTTGGGCTCCGCCGTACCCCAACGTCCCTGCGACGGTTTCCTGGTGGGCGTGGCTGGTGGGTGTGGCGAAGGTACGGTCAATTTGCATATTACTCTATTATTAGGTAGGATAGTTCTATGGATTTTGACAAATGTATAAATGATGTGTATCACATCATACAATATTTTGATTTTTTTTTTCTTCCTCAATCATTTAAAAATGTGGGTGGCTATACAACAACTGGCAGTGGGCTAGGTTTGGCCTGGAGCCTGTTGGCTAAACCCTGCTCTGGAGTCCAGATCATGGCACAAAGTACATTTGAGGTTGTCTTCTGGGAGCTGTATCTCTGTGGTGGGCCTGTCAACACCCACCTGCCACTCTGGGCTCTCAGCCACCTCTGGCTTCGGATGGGAAGCAAGTCTTAGGATCTGACACCAAAAATCTGCTCAGAGTTGAGGTCTCACCTCTGCCCTCCTGATGCCTTTATGAGCTATACAAAGGCAATGTGGTGCGCAGTGTGGGTGCTGTAGGCGGCACTTGGTCCCACGGCCCTCGTCCTTCCCTGATGGCAGTGGGTACTCCTGTGGACACGTCCACCCTGCGCTGGCTTTGTGGCGGCTGAGGTCTGACTTGCTTCTTCTTCCCTTTGGCAGGTTATGAACCAAAATGTGCTCTAATTATGAGCTTTTTGTGGCATTGTCCAGGGATTTGGACGATGGCATCCTTTGTTTTCTGAGCCTGGGATTTGCCCCTAGAACTGTTGGGGGGGAGGGTCACTTCTCTACCCATCACCAAGTGTCCCAGAAAGAGGCCTCCCATGTCACTCAGGCACATAATGTCCTCTTGCTCAGTTGAGTTAGGGACATGATTTTCCACGGGTGCACTCTCCATATTTTTGGCAGTGCCTGAGCTCTGGCTTCTAGTGAGTGCTGGCACTTTGGAAGGGCTCTGCCTGGGGACCTGGCCCACTGGCTTCTTGGCTGGTGGCCCACACTGGATGCGCTTCTTGGGAAGGCTGCAGCGTCCTTTCCTTTGCCTTGATGGGGGAGACCGGGCTTGCCTAGGAGGGAAGCCCTGATTATGCCTAGCTGAGTGCTCTGGAAGAAATGGGTTTTATAGTCAATGGCCCTCGCCTTTCTTGGCCTTAGTAGGCAACCAAAGGTGCCTCCCAGAGTGCTGCCATAGCCGCCTGCAGCCCTGGCCCTGTGGATAGGGGAGTGAGGTGACACCTGTCCAATATCTGGGGTGTGGGTGGTCTTAGAAGCCTTCGTTCTGCAAGCAAAGCTCTTGTGTGTTCTTGTTTCCTCTAAGGTGCATATGGAACTGGTGTGGCCAGCTGGCAAGGTAGGCCCTTCTGGGGGTCAGTGGGTGGACACGAGGCTCTCTGGTCAGCCATCCAGAGGAGCTGGGACGCAGGGACCCCCATCTCCCTTCCTAACTGTGCTGACAGCTCTCCTGAAGGCTTGCATGCTGGGCCTGAGGTGCTGAGGAGGCCTCGAGGGGAACTTGAGGCGATGAGGGGATTGTGGTTGTCTTCTGGGAGCTGTATCTCTGTGGTGGGCCTGTCAACACCCACCTGCCACTCTGGGCTCTCAGCCACCTCTGGCTTCGGATGGGAAGCACGTCTTAGGATCTGACACCAAAAATCTGCTCAGAGTTGAGGTCTCACCTCTGCCCTCCTGATGCCTTTATGAGCTATACAAAGGCAATGTGGTGCGCAGTGTGGGTGCTGCAAGCAGCACTTGGTCCCACGGCCCTCGTCCTTCCCTGATGGCAGTGGGTACTCCTGTGGACACGTCCACCCTGCGCTGGCTTTGTGGCGGCTGAGGTCTGACTTGCCTCTTCTTCCCTTTGGCAGGTTATGAAAACTACAATTATTATGGTGCCCAGAACACCAGCGTCACCACCGCAGCAACCTACAGCTACGGCCCAGCCTCCTGGGAAGCCACCAAGGCTGGTGATGGCCTGGCGCCTGGGGGTCCTGCCATACATATGGCTTCTTACGGCCCAGAGCCATGCACTGACAATTCTGACTCACTCATTGCCAAGATCAACCAACGTCTAGACATGATGTCCAAGGAAGGAAGCAGGGGTGGGAGCAGCACCGGTGGGGAGGGCATGCAGGACCGGGAGAGGTAATTACAGACCTGATCCCTTCCCTGGGGATCCAAACATCACGCTTTCCAGGGAGTGGGCACCTGCTCTTCCCGGAATGCTCTTCCCCAGCTCCCTCCTGAGCATGGGTAGATGAGTTGGGCCTTTGTTGGGATAGAGGCATTGTAATTGGACTTGCTGGTTTCCTCATTGGTGGGGTTTAGGGCATGGCTGTGGTTAAACTATGCCAGACTCCTGATTTCTGCACCAGGGGCTTCACAGGGCCTCCCTGTTCTTGTGGCCAATGGCTTGTGCCCACATTCATCAGTGTGTGGAGGGGAGTATTGGTCTGTTTCGCCTCCAGGCATTTAGGAGGGGCGCGTGGTGGTTTGGTTTGCTTTCCTGTTCTGAGTGTAGGGAGGTCAGCTTTGCAGGAGGTGTAGAGATCGAACCCAGGCATGTAGTCATGGTTGTGCTTTCTTTGCAGTTCCTTCCGCTTCCAGTCATTTGACTCCTACGACTCCAGGCCTTGTCTGCCTGAGCACAATCCCTACCGTCCCAGCTATAGCTACAACTATGACTTTGACCTGGGACCTGACCGCAATGGTGGCTTTGGCAGTCAGTACAGTGACTGTCGGGACCCTGCCCGTGAGCCCCGCTCGCTCGATGGCTTCATGCGGGGCCGGGATCAGGGCCGCTTTCAGGACCGGAGCAACGCTGGCACCTTTATGCGCAGTGACCCCTTCATGACATCAGCGGCCTCCTCCCAACCGCTGTCTGCTCCCTGGACAGAGCTGAACTATGTGGGTGGACGGGGCCTGGGAGGCCCCGCTCCCAGCAGGCCCCCACCTTCCCTCTTCTCCCAGTCTGTGGCCCCCCAGTCCATGGCCCCCAACTACGGAGTGATGGGCATGCAGGGGGCTGGAGGTTATGAAAACTCTGTGCCCTACAGATGTGGCCAGTCACAGACCCGGATGAGGGATCGGGTAAGCCCTTGCAAAGTTCTAACCTGCCTTCCTTGCTTTTCTTTTAAACAGCTTTGTTGAGGTAAAACTTAGAGATTGTAGGATTCACTCATTTTTACGTGTATAATTTGACTTTTAGTAAAAATGTATAGACTTGTGCAACCTTCACCACCATCTAATTTTAGAACATTTCTGTCAACCCAGAAAGAAACTTCTGTCATTAGCAGTCACTCCATATTTTCTCCCCCAGTCCCTGGCAACCACTAACACCTTTCTGTGCATGGATTTGCCTGTTTTGGACGTAACACATGAATTCAATATGCGTCCCTGTGTGTTTAGCTTTTTACGTTCAGCATAGCTGTTGTGGGGGGTTAAACAATGTCCTTCTTTGCCTTCTGAAAAGACCTTGTCTGTCTGTGTTCTCTAATCTTACACCTTCTCCATTCTTCATTCCCCTGGGGCGTCTTGATGGCCCGGTAAGTGGTACACCAGGATGTGCTTGTGTCTGTAGCCCAGGTGGAGAGGGTTTGACCGCTGCGGCCCAGATGGCATGGGCAGGAAACGGAAGCAGTTGCAAATCTATGATGAGCCGGATGCCAAGCAGGCCCGGGCCGACAGCGAAGGAGATTTTTCCGAGAATGGTATGCCCTGGGGTGGGTGCAGTGAGTTCTCCGTGGGTATAAGATGAGTCAGTTGCATGCTTAGTGCCCTGCCTGCCTGTCCATACAGTGGACACGCAGGAACTCAGGGGTCACCCAAACTCCCACAGCCCCCACTAGGTCAGGATAAGCTTCGTCATTCTGGACAGTGAGCTTGGGAGGGTGAAAACGGGGCCACCGCTGAGGGGCTAACTTTTCCAATTACTTTTGTGTCTGTAGATGATGGAGCTGGTGACTTCCGGTCAGGAGATGAAGAATTCAGGGGTGTAAGTCCACCTTCACTGGTCAGTCAGCCTCCCTTGTCTCTAGTGCAGGGTTTCTTCTTTATTTCAGCTTCTTCCTCACAGAGACAGGAACTGCTGCTATGGTAGACTCGCAGCTAGAGTGTTCCACCTGTAACAATCCTTGCCTTCCTGAAAATAATTTCCCGGTCCTCCCCGCCCCTCTGCCCCCCAGCCGCTCCTGTGTCCTTATAGTTATGTGCCTACATGGTAAGTGCAGTGGCTGTGCAAGCTGAGGCTTCCAAACACGTACTGAAGACTTGCCAGCTTCACGCTGGTGCTGAGCTGATCCATGTCATTCAGTCCTTTCAGCCAGTCATGGTAGACAGGTGTTAAGGTCGGCTCTTAGCCAGGCCCGTGCATGAGGACCTGGCAAGTGAACCTTTGCCACTCCCTGTAAATTCTGATCCAATTCCAGGGTAGGGCCCTAGATCTGTGTGTGAAGGCTTTGTACAGATGCATCTAATGGTCAGGCTGGTTGGCGGAAGATGGGAGGAGTTGGGTACAGTGAGTTTTCAGCATTTCTGAGGGTCTTGCTCGCCCCATGTTTTGCTTCAGTCTTGAGTCTAGGAATCACTGTGTACTTGCTGATTAGTAATTTAATCTTTGCCTTGATGGCTAAAAAATGGACTCCCTTTCCATTTTCAGGTAGATGGTCATTTTTATCCACACCTAATTTTGTACAGCCTTTGGTAAATACAAAATGTCTGGGAAACTTGGTAAAACCCATTTTCAATAAAGAGCGCTAGAAGTAGCATCCTACAAATCAGGGTTTCTTGACATACAATTTATGAATGGGCTCCTGGCATTCCCATGTGCAGAGCTGTGCGGGTGTGCATTGCCAGAGGCCGTTCTTTAGCTTTAGAAAGAGCTGAAAGAAGGTCAGGGTCTTTAATAAAAATGCAAAACAGGTTAGTCACCACAGAATCCCAGAAGGCAACCAGTAGTGACAGGATACACTCGGCTCTGTCCCATAGCTCTGGACCTTATCCTAACACCTTGTGGCTGGGTTCCTGGTGGCATAGCAACCACCAGGTAGTGGCAGGGGCAGCTAGGCTGGTGTGGAGAGTTTTGGAAACCACCTCACTGCCCGACTTCGTGTGTGTCCTTTTTCAGGAGGACGAATTCTTCGATTCCGGGAGGCAGAGAGGTAGGCATTGCCCATTGTCCCTTTGAACTTCACTGTCTGCCCAGCTGTCCTGCACTCACTGCCCAGCACTCAGCTGAGCTGGGTTTCTAAGCAAGCCTTGGGCCTGGATGGAGGGAATGATGGCTCAGGGCAGAAGAGGGGCTGTGATTACTGGGTGAGCTTTGGCCATGGCACTTACCCCAAGACTTTGCTCCATTGTAAATGCAGGTTATGGGGAAGCTCATCTGTGGGTGGGTGTCTGCAACAGCTTGAGGGGTAGTGAAGGGAATCTCAGAAATGTGAGAGACAAGGAAAAGGTGCCCTCCAGCTGTCTTCTCAGGGGCAGAGCCCCTGTGCTGCTCTCCTGGGCTTCATTATCTCCACAGTCCCTTCGATTGCCAGCCCAGGACCACGGAGCTGCCTCAGCCTTAATGGTGGGATTGCTGGCAACTGCAGTGCACATTGCTGCATGGGACCGAGTTTGGACACCTGCCTGGATTGGGAGCTCAGGGCAGGGGGGAGGCCTATCGGGTACACCCAGACCCAGACACCCTAGAGGCAGTCATTGCTCACTGCTCAGCAGGTCCCGTCAGTTCCAGTGCCAGAGACAAGGGTAAAAATTTAGTGGCAAAAGCAAAGCCAAATTAAACTTCTTGGGGTGAGGAGGGGGCATGGAGAAGCAGCCTGGGACATGGTGGCCTTGAGCTTACCCAAAAGCCACTTTTCCCATTCCCATGGGTCTTGTTCGTAGCTGGCTCTGCTCCCGTCAGTTCTGAAGGGCCCTGGCTTAGCTACGTCTTCCCTTCTGTGCTCAGGTTTAGCAACCCTCTGAGGTCTTCTCACTCTGTTTATTTATTGAAGCGATCATGTTTGTAGCATGGGACCACACAACATTGAGCAGCTCGTGCAGCGGGGAAAATGCTAAAGCAAAGGTGACATGTTTATTGCGTGCAGGTCCTGCTACCTACTCTGGATGACTTTGCTATTAAACAGCAGTAATAGTTTCAGGCAGTGACCTCTTGCCAAAAATCCCACACGCCCTTTTGAGAGGCTTCTGAGCAGCGCACGCCGGTCGCCATCTTCGTGGGACAGTCTCGTGACTGGCATCAGGGGTAGGGGTTACAGTTCAGATGCTTATCCAACCTTTTTTCAGTGTCTGGCCCTGCTTTGAGCCACGGTAACCTGAACCTGGCCTCACGCTGGGACACTGGGCTGGCCCCAGGAGATGGATGGAGGACCGATAGGTCTCTACCTACTTCTCTTTCCAGGATTGCTTCCCATATGGCCCTGGGAAAGCCCTGGAGTGACAGTTTTCCTGAGTGGAAGATAGAGTTCGGGCCAGCAAGGACTGATGACCTGCTGAGGCCCTAGTTCAGAGCAGGCCTACGGGGTGGTTCTCTTGGCCCACCTAGAGGTGGGCAGAGGGAGGTAGAACAGCTGCATTTTCTGAGGCCGCTAGCTGCTGCCTCTTTACCTAGGAAGAACTACTCTCTTAACTGGTGTTGGGAGAAGACCCACTCATAAGGCACTGGATTGGAAACGCAGGATAGGGAAGAACAGAGATCAGGTGGGCCTCAGTGTGAGTGGGATGGGCGGGCCATGTCCCTGGCCCATCCCAGCCTTATCAGGCCATGGGGGGAGTGAGGTATCTCCCCTGGGAACTTCCAAGGGTTCTCATCCAAGCTCATACTTGGGAGCCTCTGACAGTCCCTTGGTGCCTCGGGGTGTCCTGACCCTGCCGTGTGTGGAGGCAGCAGCAGGGCACAGGGTGCAGTGGCCGAGCTGCAGCCCCATCAAGGCCCTGGTGCTTAGCTCTTCGGTGGGCTCTGCAGAGGGTCTTGAAGGGATTTCTGTGTTGCAGAGAAGGATGACGAGGATGATGAAGTGAAGAAGAGGAAGGAAAAGCAAAGGAGAAGAGACAGGATGCGAGACCGGGCAGCTGACAGGTGAGGTGGCAGGTCAGCTGGACCTGGGCACTGTCAAGGCTCTCCTAAGCTCAGCTGTTCTTACTCCATGATGCAGGCGGAGCCTGGTTTGAGCTGACTCAGGTGTCTGTGGGAAATCCTAGTCGGAGGGGTGGGAGACAAAACTTGAGAAACATGAATGGAATCATATTCTTGCCAGAGGTCCGTCCCTGTGGCCCTCAGGTGCCCAGCCAGATCTTCTATTGCCCTCTAACATGCCTGTGGGGAGTTTCCTTGTCCCCTGGCCTGTGTCTGTCATCCCAAACAGTGATCTTCATCAGGCAGAGCTGCTAAGGAGGTGATCTGGTGCGTTGTCCAAATCTGGAGTTTGCTTTACCAATTATACGTGTATCAGTGTTACCGTTAAATAGAAAAAGAAGCACAAAAGCGCAAAGCCCAAAGAGTGTTGGTGTGACCACACCGTGCACTTCTCTCCCTGCTCAGTGATTATGTGGCTGCTGACTAGAAAAGTAAACCACTGGTGGCCATGGGAACCCTTAGTTACCAAGGTCTTCACCACACATGGCTGCTTCTCTGCACAGGTTCTCTTAATGACTTGAGGGGGGACTCCTTGCTCTTAAGGCTCACCTGGGGTAGTGATTTTCCTGTGCAAAGAACACTCACCAAAAGGGATAACAGAAACAGGAACTGAAATGTAGGAGCTTACAGGTGTTAAAAGAATTCATCAAAACCCTTGTAAAGTCCTAGCTTGTTTGCACAGTGGTTAGAGCATCGGCCCTTAGACTGGAGGGTCTGGGCAAGGGCCTGTACCTTGGTTGCAGACTCCATCCTGGCCCGGGTCACGGCACGTGTGGGAGGCAACCAATCAATGTATGTCTCTCACATTGATGTTTCTGTCTCTATCTCTCCTTTCTCTTCTACTCTGAAAATAAAAATAGAAAAAATATCCTCAGATGAGGATTAACAACAACAAAAATCCTTGTTAAATAGATGAGTAAAGCCCTAACCGGTTTGGCTCAGTGGATAGAGTGTCGTCCTGCAGACTGAAAGGTCCCAGGTTCAATTCCAGTCAAGGGCATGTACCTTGGTTGCGGGCACATCCCCAGTTGGAGGTGTGCAGGAGGCAGCTGATCGATGTTTCTAACTCTCTTTCCCTCTCCCTTCCTCTCTGTAAAAAATCAATAAAATATATTTTTTAAAATAAAAAAGAATAGATGAGTAAGTGATGGCTAGATTTGATCTATTTACGTGCCACATGAGAACTTAGATGACATTTTTTAAAAAGAATCTTTAAATCTTGTCCTAGTGACGGTTCTCAGAGCAATCATCAATTGATGGAGCAGTTATACAGAGGCGGTGGAGATACAGCCAGGGAACATATTTCTTTCTAATAGTTCTGCACATAGAGCCTGGGTGATTTTTCCTCTTCACTCCTCTGTTAGGGTATCTACAAAAGCTTGTGGCACTTGCCTAGAGATCCAAGCCAGGTGTTAGAGGCCCGCAGAATCTGGCGTGGAGAGGAGTCCTGAGTGCCACGTGGCCTGTGTTTTTACCCCAAAAGATCCAGAGGCTCTTGGGCAAAGCCAGGGGAAGCAGCACTCCACTGTGGGGGTGTGCAGGTCTGCAGCATGATTGCATTTGTGAGACTGAAAGCACATGACAAAGAAACCTTAGTTTTTATTTGTGAATTTGACATAATGTGCCTTTATGTTGAATCCTGTTGGAGAATTTTTCTTAGATCGTGTCAATTTTTGTTTTTAATCCTCACTTGAGAATGACGTGCTTAGAGAGAGGAAGGGAGAGAGACATCGGTGTGAGAGGGAAACATCGATTGGTTACCTTCCGCACATGCTCTGACTAGGAATCAAACCTGAAACCCAGGTACATCCTCTGACCTGGAATTGAACCAGCTACCTAAAATTGAGTCGCCTAAGGCCTTTGGGCCAAAAAGACTGGTATGGTAGTAAATTGCTACATGAATCATTTCCCTGAATACTTTCAAGATTGTACTCCCAATCCTTGAAAGGAAACTGCTATCCTTTTCTTTAACTGTTTCATTCTCATATATATATATATATATATATATATATATACACACACACACACACACACACACACACACATACATATATATATGTATGTATATATAAATAAATTTATTATTTCAGAGAGGAAGGGATAGGGGGAGAGAGAGAGAGACATCAGTGATGAGAGAAAAATCACTCATCAGCCACCTCCTGTGTGCCCCTGACTGGGAATCGAACCGTGACCTCCTAGTTCATAAGTCAACACTCAACCACTAACCACTGAACCACACCAGCTGGGCAGGAAACTGCTATTGACTCCCCATGAGAAGTCCAAAGTCTTGGTTCAGAAACTGCTTTCCCATTTTTGTTTTAGTTCTAAACACAGATGAACTGGTTATCACTGTTTTTGCTTTTTGTCTTCCTCCTCCAGGATTCAATTTGCCTGTTCCGTGTGCAAATTTCGTAGCTTTGAAGATGAAGAAATCCAGAAGCATCTGCAAAGCAAATTCCACAAAGAGACACTGCGGTTTATAAGTACCAAACTGCCTGACAAGACGGTGGAGTTCCTTCAGGTGAAGCACCCTGGCCCCTGTCACAGTGCTTCCCACTGGTCCTACAGGGGTCGGATCCCTCCCAAGGAAAGGGAGGGGAAATAAGGTCTAAACTTGGGGAAGATTTCTATTTCCAGAATAACAGTTGGTCTAGTCCCCATGTCAGGAATAACTGAGCTCCAACCATGTAGTTCCCATTAGTTGTGCCCACGGAGCTGCCCTGGCTGCCATCCGATAGGGGCTTGGCAGACACTCATGGTGAGCTGCCTCTGATGCAGTTGAGAAATACCCACGTGTGCTATCCTCTCCTGATTTCATTTGGTGCTGTCTCTCAACCCCTTTAGGAATACATTGTAAACAGGAATAAGAAGATTGAGAAGCGACGTCAGGAACTGATGGAGAAGGAAAGCGCAAAACCAAAACCAGATCCTTTCAAAGGTGAGCTGTGATCCTAGGGGGCGTGCTGTTCTGCATGGCACTGAGGCACATGATTCAGTGCAAAGCCAGCACAGGGCTGCTGAGGGTGTAACGTGAAGAACCATGGGAGGGGCACTTAGCAATGGAAACAGGCCCTCCAGTGTGGCCTAATAGAGCTCTCAGCTCCTCAGGCAAGTTAACATGGACATGAAGCGCTCTGCAGTTCTTTCCTTCTTGGACTGAAGGAGAAGAAAAGTTAGAAGCAATAAATGTCCTGGTGTAGAGGCTGGTTGTTCTGACCCTACACTCCTGCTGCAAGGCTGATGGCGCCTGTCTCCGATTCTGTCCTAACGGAATCCCTAGAGAGGGCTGCCCCCAAGGAAATGGGGGCCTTGTTGGGGGCTTGAGGGGGTTGGGGGGAGCATTCCATGCATGGTGTCCCAGATCCCACATGACTTGGATTTCATCCACAGGGATTGGCCAGGAGCACTTCTTCAAGAAGATCGAGGCTGCTCACTGCCTGGCTTGCGACATGCTGATCCCTGCGCAGCACCAGCTCCTCCAGCGGCACCTGCACTCCGTGGATCACAATCACAACCGCCGGGTGAGTCCCCTCCTGGTGCTGGCTGAGGGATGAGCCTTCCCTTCCCGGGCTTCCAGTGGAGGTTTCAGAACCTTCTGTGTCTTATGAGGAATGCTAACAGCTTCAGGGGCTCTTGCCATATCCCATCAAATCTGTCACTTCATCTGTTGATTGTATGATGCCCCCCAATTTCTGTGAAAGTGTGTTGCTTAGAATTGATTTAATACATAGTTGAAATTGTCCTGGTTTGAGAATGTTCCCTGTAAACCACACAAATCAATTCCACATTTGCTGAAAAACTACATTTTCTATAAACTGAGGCCAAAGGCCATTCAGAGCAGAGTGGCCTGGGAGACCCATTTGGTCCGTACTAGCTTATGGGGCCTGAGGCTAAAAATTTAGTTCGGGTCAGCAAATTTTTCTGTAAATGGTCAAATTGTAAATATTTTCAGCTTTGCAGGCCATAAGGTCTCTGTCCAACAAGTCTGCTGTTGGTGGGCAAAAGCAGCCACAGATAGTAAGTGAAAGAATGGGTGTGGCTGCACTTGGCCCTCTGGCTGTAGCTTGCTGATCCCCGAGTTAACATCTGTTCTTAGTTTACCCAATGATGAAATGGAGCTCGCAGTACCTGCCTGCCCAGCTCCCCATTTTTTGTTTGTTGTGTGCTTTTTTTATTTTAGAGAGAAAGAGGAAGGCGGGGGTGGGGGAAGGAGAGAGAAATAGTGATTTGTTGTTCTACTTATTTATGCATTTGTTGGTTGCTTCTTATAGCACAACCTCGGCATATCAGGATGGTGCTAACCAACCGGCCTACCCGGCCAGGGCTCCCCATCTCCCGTTTCATTAAAGAGCAGCCAAAAGCACTGTATAAACAAGTGATTACTGGATGTGTGTCAAGCTGTTTTTGAGCTTTCGTAGTGTTGCTGTTGAACTTATTATAAAGTCAGTATAACTCAAAACTGAGAAGAAAAGGCTTACTCCTTTCCCTACTTGGTTTACAAAGCTTCTAATCTATAAATGAACAACTTGATGTAGCCTGGCTGGTGTGTTCTCTTGCTCCTGTATATGTGCCATTTTTAAAAAACTATGTGTGGTTCCCTTTGCAGTTGGCTGCTGAACAGTTCAAGAAAACAAGTCTCCATGTGGCTAAGAGTGTTTTGAACAACAGACATATAGTGAAGATGCTGGAAAAATACCTAAAGGTTAGGAGTCCAATGGATGGGGAAAGCTTTCGAAATGGAGAATGAACTGGGAGTGTGGAACTGTATCTCGAGTGCAGTACTTAGCGTTTCTGAGTCTTTTGGAGAATTGAGGGATATTGGAATGTAGCAGGCTTGGGAATTCCACAACTCTGGATTTCCCGAGACAGAGTGCTTGCTTGGGAACTCTGGGATGTGGTTCTGCTTGATTAATCTGTACAATTGTGTTGATTCTCTCCATGAGAAACATTGACTATCCATAAAATACTGAGCAAATGATGGTGAGATGCTTACAAAGAAACATATCCAAGGTAGGTAATTGTCCAAGAAAGAAGCTAAAATGAGGTTTTGCTAGAAGATCCAACTGACAATAAAATGGAGGATCAAGGCGCAGGGAAGAGACAGAAGTGCCTCAGCCACAGCCACAGTGACAGGAGCAGAGTAACAGAAAGTCCCAAAGCGGGGTGCCTGGGAGAGAAGTCTGAAGAGCCCCACCTGGCTCCTCCTCGGGAAGCCCACTTGCTAAATGCTCAGTCCCATGACTTTAACGTTCTCTCAGTTATTAAATGGTTCAGTACCGAAGGGGTGGGGGTTCGATTCCCCGTCAAGGGCATGTACCTGGGTTGTTCCCCACCCTGGGTCTGGGTGCCTGCGGAAGGCAGCCGGTCGATGTGTCTCTCTCACATTGATGTTTCTCCCTTTCCTTCTCCTTCCCCTCTCTCTCTTTTTCCCTCTCCCTCTTTTTCCCTCTCTCCCTCCCTTCCATTCTGAAAGCAATGGAAAAAATATCCTCAGGTGAGGATTAACCAAAAGGAGAAAAGTACAAAATAGTTCTAGTGAAGCTTTTCAAAGTTGTCTTTTCTGAATCTATAGGCTCTGAGATCCTTTAGGGTTAACTCACCTGGTATAGTTTAAAGTATTTCTCTTGCCCTGTCCAATGTGGCTCAGTTGGATGGAGTATTGTCCCATGCACTGGAAAGTCATAGGTTCAATTACTGGTTAGGGCACATGCCTAAGTTACGGGTTTGATCCCCAGTAGGGACGCATATGGGAGGCAGCTGATCAGTGTAGCTCTCTCACATGAATGTTTCTCTGTCTCTCTCTCTCTCCTCTCTGCCCTTTCTAAAATCAACTAATAAATAAATGAATAATGTATTTCTCTTACTGATTGCTCATCATGAAAATACAAGCTTCCACGCAGCAACCTGGGTCTCCTTCCACTCATTTGAACAGTTCTTTAGACCACTAACCTGTTTCTTCTCGGCCAGGGTGAAGACCCTTTCACCAATGAAGCCGTTGATCCAGAAATCGAAGGAGTTGACAATTTAGGAGGTGATGATAAGGAAGAGACACCTGAGGAGGTGGCCGCAGAAGTGTTAGCTGAGGTGATTACAGCAGCGGTGAAGGCAGTAGAGGGGGAAGGAGTGCCCACTCCAAAGAGTATTGAAATGCCGGCTGAAGGGGAAAGCGCCGTGGACACCGCAGAGGCGACCAGTGGTCCCCATCCTGAACAGCCGCTGGAGGCAGACACACACTGTGCAATGGCGTCCGGGAAGGGGGACGCAGACGCAGAGGCCGGAAGTGAAGGTGCCCAGGCTGGGAACAAGGTTGCAGAGGCGGAAGGTGAAGCAGAGGCAGAAGGCACTGTAACAATCACTGTTCCTGCCCCAGCGGCCCCAGCGGCCCCAGAAGCTGCAGTGGAACAAACTGACGCAGAGTCCAAAGATGTCACTCCCACAGAATGAGCCTCCTTTCCCTGTTTCAGGGGATGTGTTATATGATGCATTGCTCTTTCTTTGGTTTGTAAGTAGTACTAGGGTGTGTGTTACTGGAATATGCTGAAAACATTTTGGTGAAGAGACCCAGCTCTCTCCTTCAGAAAAACGTACCTCATGGGCTTGTCTCAGAGTTGTGTGGCTTTCTGCCTTGGTTTGAAAGCTACAGGAGTACATTCCCCCAAGCAGCTGTGGAATAATAAGAGTTGGGCAATTAGATTTTGATACTTTGCTTGTTAAGAATGCCCTTCCTTTATTATTATTATTACCATTTTGTCTGGGAGCAGCTCATTATTACTAGGATATATCTTACTTTATAAAGATTTTTTTTTTTTTAAGTTTTAAGAATTTGCTTTGGCTTTAGTTTTTGACCTCTGCTTTTATAGCTCACTGAATGGGGTCTGATTCTCACAAGATGTAGCAGAATCTTGTTAACGTGATCCTCGTCCTGTCACATCAGTGAACTCTGACCACTGCACCACTGGAAGCACACCCAGTGGCCCCTTAAGACTGAGGACACTTTGCCTAGGGCATTGTTTCCCAATCTTTAATCCTTGGAGAATTACCTTCAGAATTGATCTCCTGTGTTCCACCTCTGCATTACTTCAGGGCCTTTTCTTTAAATCAAGTTACTTCCTCTTAAATATATTAAAAAAGAAAACTTGATGTCCCTCCCATGAATGGAAAACCAATATAAATCGCCACAGGTATGATGCTATCTGTAAAAAATGAATAAAATGAAGTAAACATTTCATTTTAGATACTCTTCCTTTGGAGGTTCCTGAGTCTGAGAAAGGAAAGGTAGCATGTGTTAAAGTGTAGCAAGCACTAGCTACATGTTCATATAACCAAAAGAATTGGAGGAGACCTACCTTTTAAAATGGTATTGCTGGGTCTATTTCCCTGTAAACTTTTGAACTGTCAAATTTGAGGGCGCATTGGCCAGTGGGAAATTATTTTAAAAGAGGTAGTAAAAATATTTGATGAGCATCTACTGTGTACCAGGTGCTAATTCATGATAAAAATAAGATATGAGCACTGCTCTCAAGGAGCCTTACTAGAGATGTAAGATGAATATTTATGAAAAAGTCTATATTAGAACTAAATAAACTGTTCAATAAGCAAGGAAATGGTGCCTCTGAATTGTTTCTGCTCATCATTTCTTACTGCATAGATGTGGTTTAGTCATAGGCTCAACAGGGCCTTTGAAGCTTATTCTCTTGAGGCAAAAATTGTTGGTGACGTTGAAAATTAATAGTCTGAAAAAGGATAACAAAACTATGAAATTGCTTTGTTTTGTTTTTGTAAAAGTAATCCAAGACCTGTATCTCAATTTCAGTGAGGTTCTTCTACCCCCCACCCTGTGTGAAATAACACCAATCTTTATTTTATTGATTTCAGAGAGGAAGGGAGATGGGGCAAGAGACATAGAAACATCAGTCATGAGAGAGAATCATTGATAGGCTGTCTCCTACATGCCCCCTACTGGGGACCGAGCCCACAATCTGGGCATGTGCCATGACCAGGAATCGAAATAGTCCTGGTTCATAGGTTGAAGCTCAACCACAGCCATGGTGACCAGGCGATCTTTTTTTTTTTTTTTTTTTTTTTGGAGGTAGGGAGAGAGAAACATTGATGTGAGAGAGATACATCAATTGGTTGCCTCCTACATGCCCCTGACTGGGGCCCTGGATGGGACCTGCAACCAAGCTACTGCCCTTGACTAGGAATTGATGCTCTAATCACTGAATCAAACCAGCCAGGCCAGTCACTTTATTCCTAAAAGTAGGTTGAACCAGGCCATCATTCTTCATGATGGGGAGTAACAACTTGGGTTGCACAAAGGAATGCCTTTATATTTCCTGAGATGACAGGAAAAAATTGCAAGCTTCCTTATTGGGAACTAACATTTACATTATTTCTGAGGTTAGGGTCACATGTCGATGAGGGGGGGATGCCCAAATTAATACACAAGTCTGTGACATAAGAATGGCCAATAAAGGGTACCTTTCTTGAAAAACAGGTTTAGTAAACATGACAGTCGCTGCTATCCAAGCAAAAATATTTTAGGAATGGCAGCCTAATTATAATTTCATGCAATCATGTTGCTGGCCTGTATGATTTCATTGGGTTTTTATGGAATTAATACAGTTGCTAAAGGGGAAATAATACAATGTAATGAGCAAAGTGCCTATTCAAGAATACATATCATTAGTATTAAGTCCAAAATTAGAATTTTGGACCATAAATTTCCACTGCCTCATAATCTGGCATGGTCTTTGTTCACCAGAAGTGTGGACAGTAGTGATTACACAGGCACAGTAGAGTTCAAGTGAATTTTAGAATTAACAAAAGTAGAAGCGCCTTTTAATATTTACTTTATTACAGGAACTTGCTTGGGGGGCTCAATAAACAGATGGGCATGGGAAAAAACCCATGGGTGTGGCTTTGCACTGATTTAACACTGATGGCTCTGGTAATTGAGAAAGTATTGGGCCACTTTCCTATATCTTATACAAGGACACTGAAGTCTATCAAAGTAGTTGTGTTTTTGCATTCGGACTTAATAGTCTCTGTACCTTCTCTCAAAACACTATCTGATGAGTGCATACTTTATATATATAGATAAGAACTTAGAATTTAGTTTTGTGAGCAATATGAAGGGATAGGAGGCAGTCAATCCATTCTCACAGCGTTGGCAATCAGAATTAGTGAGATGATAAACATTTCGGAGTGTTGAAAAAGTGGTTCGACAAGCTCAACATTTTTTTAGGTATAAAATTCACAGGTGAGCCATTAACCGTTTTAAAGTGGATGACGCAGTGGCATTTGGTACACTCAGTGCTGTTAACCCACCACCAATAACTGGTCCAAGACATTATCCTCCCCTGAAAGGAAGCCCTTACCCGTTAGTAGTCACGCCCCATCCCCCCCCCCCCCCCCATTCCCTGACAACCACTAATCTGCTTTCTGCCTCAATTTATTCTGGGTATTTCATATAAAGGGAATCGTGACACATGACTTTTTCAGTCTGGTTTTCCCTAAGCATGTTTTTGAGGTTCCTCCATGTTGTAGCTTGTATCAGTACTTCATTTCTTGTACGTATATACTACATTTGTTTATCCAGTCATACAATAGTGGACACTTGAGTAGTTTCCACCTTTTGACCATTGTGAATAGTGTTGCTAGGAACATTCTTGGACAAGTATCGGTAATTGTTTTCAATTCTTTTGGGTAAATCCCTAGGAATGGAATTATTGGTTCAAATGGTAATTCTCTGTTTAAATGTTTGAGGAACCACCAAATTTTTCCACAACAGCTGCCCATTTTACATTCCCATCAGCAATGTACAAGGGTCCCAATTTCTCCACTTGCAAGTTCTTTGCTTTTTTTAATTGGGTTGTCTTTTGTTGAGTTGTATATTAGACACTTATCAGATGTGATTTGCAGTGTGGTTTGTGTATTTTTTTTTTTTTTCACTGTCTGGGCTATCTTTTCACTCCCTTAATAGTGCCCTTTGATGCAAAACAGTTTTGTTTCTAATCATGCCCAATTTATCTTTTCTTTTGTTACTTGTACTTATGGAGTCATATGTAAAAAATCATTGCCAAATCCAAGGTCATGAAGACTTACCCCTACATTTTCTTCTAAGAGTTTTATGGTTTTTAACTCTTATATTTAGGTCTATGATCCATTTTGAATTACTTTTTGTATATGTTATAAGGATCCAGTTTTATTCTATTCCAGGTGGATGTCCAATTGTTCCAGAACCATTTGTTGAAGAAACGATTGAATGGTCGTGGCACCCTTGTCAGCAAGTCAGTTGACCACAGCTACATGGCTTTATTTCTGGACTCTCAATTTGACTCTATTGTTCTATGTATTCTGTCCTTATGCCAATACCACATTGTAGCTTTGTAGTAAGATTTGGAATTGGGATGTGTGAATCCCTCAACTTTGTTCCTCTTTTTAAGATTATGTATCTTGGTTATTCTGGGTCCCTTAAGTTTCCTACAAAGAAGCAAGCTGGTAATTCAGGTAGCAGTTATGTCGAATCTATAGATCATTTTGGGTACTGCCATCCAGTTCATGTATGCAGATGTCTTTCCACTTATTTAGGTCTTCTGTAGCATCTTTAAGCAGTGTTTTGTAGTTTTCAGCTGAAACTTATGTAGTTCTGTTACCTTTATTACTAAGTATTTTATTTTTTTAAATCCTCACCTGAGAATATTTTCAAGTTGATTTTTAGAGAGTGGAAGAGAGAGGGAAAGACAGAAACATTGATGTGAGAGAAACACATTGGTTGCCTTTTGCACATGCCCTGAACCAGGGCCCGAGCTGGGGAGGAGCCTGCAACTGAGGTACATGCCCTTGACTGGAATTGAACCCGGGACAGTCTGCAGGCCGACGCTCTACCCACTGAGCCAAACCAGCTAGGGCAGTATTTTATTCTTTTTATGCTATTGTAAATGGAATTGTTTTCTTTATTTTTTATTTTTATTGACTTCAGAGAGGAAGGGAGAGGGGGAGAGAGATAGAAATATCAATGATGAGAGATAATAATTGACTGGCTGCCTCCTGTACACCCCACACGGGATCAAGCCCAAAACACAGGCATATGGCCTGACTGAGAATTGAATCGTGACCTTCTGGTTCATAGGTCGATGCTCCACCACTAAGCCAGGCTGGCCAGGCCTGGAAAACTTTTCTTTTTAAAACAAATATATTTTATTTATTTTTTTACAGAGAGGAAGGGATAGGGATAGAGAGTTAGAAACATTGATGAGAGAGGAAAATCGATTAGCTACCTCCTGCACACCTCCTACTGGGGATGTGCCTGCAACCAAGGTACATGCCCTTGACCAGAATCGAACCTGGGACCTTTCAGTCCTCAGGCTGACGCTCTATCCACTGAGCCAAACCGGTTAGGGCTGGAAAAGTTTCCTTATTTCCATTTTTGTTTTATTCATGGCTAGTGTATAGAAATACAGCTGATTTTGTTGTTTTCATTTTATTCCATCACCAGAAATATAGCTGATTTTTGTGTGATCTTGTATCCTGCAATTGCGCTGAATTTGTTTAATAGCTCTGATAGTTTTTTGGTGGATTCTTTTTCTTTTTTAACCCTTTGCACTCGCTTTTTTCTCGATTCCTTTATTCTACTCGGGATTTAATTTTTTAAATACCCCAGATTTTACAAAGTGCGGCAGTAGAATAAAAAACTGGAGTTTCTTTTCATACAAACTTATTTGGATTTTTTTATATTTCAAATTATTGATACATTCAATACAATTCGACATATGAGCTGCTACCGATGCTAACCGTGTTCGACATCTGAGTGCAAAAGGTGAATACTAGAGGCCCGGTGCATGAAAATCGTGCACGGGGCGGGGGGGGGGGTGTCCCTCAGCCCAGCCTGCACCCTCTTCAATCTGGGACCCCTCGAGGCATGGCCGACTGCCCGCCTAAACGGGCATTCGGACCTCCCTCTCACAAGCCAGGACTGCTGGCTCCCAACTGCTCGCCTGCCTGCCTTCCTGATTGCCCCTAACTGCCTCTGCCTGCCAGCCTGATCACCCCCTAACCATTCCCATGCCAGCCTGATTGATGTCTAACTGCTCCCCTGCCAGCCTGTTTGCACCCAACTTCCCTCCTCTGCCGGCCTGGTCACCCCTAACTGCCTTCCCCTGCAGGGTTGATTGCCCCCAACTGCCCTCCCTTGCAGGCCTGGTCCCTCTCAACTGCCCTCCCTTACAGGCCTGGTGCTTCCCAACTGCCCTCCCCTGCTTGCCTGATCGCCCACAACTGCCCTCCCTTGCAGGCCTGGTCCCTCCCAACTGCCCTCCTCTGCTGACCATCTTGTGGTGGCCATCTCATGTCCACATGGGGGCAGGATCTTTGACCACATGGGGGCAGCCATCTTGTGTGTTGGTCAATCTGCATATTACTCTTTTATTAGATAGGAGGATAGAGGCCTGGTGCATGGGTGGGGGCCAGCTGGTTTGCCCTGAAGGGTGTCCCAGATCAGGGTGCGGGTTCCCTTGGGGCTTGGGTTGGCCTGGGCGAGGGGCCTGTGGTAGTTTGCAGGCCAGCCACGCCCCCTGGCGACCCAAGCAGAGGCCCTGGTATCTGGAATTTATCTTCTACAATTGAAACTTTGTAGCCTGGAGTGGAGCCAAGCCTCCTGCTCGCTCCATGGCGGCAGCCATTACTCTTTATAGGAAACTTTGTAGCCTGGAGTGGAGGCCTAGGCCGGCCCGGGCTGCAGAAGCTTGGCTTCCTCCATCACCCGGGGCAACCCTAGCCTCCTGCTCTTCCAGCTCCGTGGCTGCCGCCATTTCTGTTGGAATTTATTTAACTTCTATAATTGAAACTTTGTACCCTTGAGTGGAGGCCTGGGCCCACCAGGGTGTGTGGAAAGCTTGGCTTCCTCCATTGCCAGGGAAACCCAAGCCTCCCTCCTGCTCTCTGTGGCCACAGCCATCTTGGTTGGGATTAATTTACATACTCGCTCTGATTGGCTGGTGGGCGTGGCTTGTGGGTATAGCGGGGTGATGGTTAATTTGCATATTACTCTTATTAGATAGGATATTTTTATTGATTTCAGAAAAGGGAGAGGGAGAGACAGAAATATCAATGATGAGAATCACTGATCAGCGGCCTCCTGCACGCCCCCCTTGGGGATCAAGCCCACAACCTAGACATGTACCCTTGACCAGAATCGAACCCAGGACCTTGCAGTCCGCAGGCCAACGCTCTATCTACTCAGCCAAACCAGCCAGGGCTGGTGGATTCTTTAAGATTTCCCAAATACCAGATCATGTCATCTATGAATAATGACTGTTTTTACTTGTTCCTTTCCTACATGAATGCCTTTCATATCTTTTTCTTGCCTGATTGCTCTGAATGGAACTTCCAATACAATGTTGGAATACTTGTAACATTTCTTTTTAAAGTTATTCATATTCTCAGTAATATTTCTCCTAACTGTAAATTCCATTAAGTTTACATGGAAGGACAAATATTCCAATTCCAGCCAATCCACTTGAGCTGGATTCTTTGAATAAAGAACATAAAGTACGCCCTAACCGGTTTGGCTCAGTGGATAGAGCGTCGGCCTGCGGACTGAGGGGTCCTAGGTTCGATTCTGGTCAAGAACATGTACCTTGGTTGCGGGCACATCCCCAGTAGGAGGTGTGCAGGAGGCAGCTGATCGATGTTTCTAACTATCCCTCTCCCTTCCTCTCTGTAAAAAATCAAAGAACATAAAGTAGATAAAATGTTCTTTTGAGATCTAAATTTATGAGTCACAGGTCAACAAGTTGTGTATTTAGGGCCTGTAAGGCCCAGGCAATGTGGGTACATGTATCACATCTTTGCTTAGTAACCCGTCCAAAGATACCCACTTAGGACAAATCCTCAGCTTCTCCATGGGAAATGCCTGGGGATTTTGGCTTCTCAGATGCTCACAATGATTTGGGAACATCTCTCTAAATAAATAGGAGTGAAGATAACTCACAAATACATCACACATTTCCCTTATTTGTTGCCATAAAATTCTGTAAAGAATTTCTCTTTAGCGATAACTCCCAAGGGCCAATGACTAACCTGAGTAACAAGGTGTAAATTGTTTTCTGCAATGGTTCCCATAAGGAAACTGTAGCCTCCTTACAGAGACATAAGTCCCTAATTCCTTGTCATTGGAGGACAATGCGAATGACAATACTGATTGTCTCAAATGAACTAAGACCACAATTTCCCTCAGTGTTTTACATACACTTTGTCTAGCTCAGCAATGGCAAAACCAGAGGAAGCTAAGGGAATATTCTTGGAGAAAAAAGAACTTACTTGTCGCTAATTCATCAGCTTCAATAAGGCTGAAATATGTCTTCCTCAGGAAAAGGTGTGAGAATAAACAACTCATCTTTTCTGTCAAAGAACAGTTTAGACAGCCCCATTTTGGCCTGCGTGACTTGGCAGCCACCATGTTGGCCCCATGACTTGCAGCTCCCCTGGGGGTCACCATCTTGAAATGGCAAAGGCCAACCCCTCTCTTTGAATTAGCCAATCACGAAAGACTGTGCGCCTGAGCTCCAATCAAGAGTGAGGGACAGGTCACGTGTGTCAGAGATTATAAAGCCAAGCAGACTGCCTTCTCAGTGTGTGCGTGCTTCCAGACCATGTGTGCACACCCTTCTGCACAGAAGTAAAGATATTTGCCTTGCTGCCTGGCTCCCACGTATGTTTTGTGTTCTACCAGGAACCCCACAATTTGGGGGCTCGCCTTATTTCTCACAAAGGGGTATTTGGTCCCAGGATGTGTATTAGTAGATATCCACTGCTGCTTAACAAATTACTCCAAAAGTTAGTAGCTTAAAATAAGACATTGATCATTCCTAGGAATCAGAAATCCAGGTGTGGCTTACCTGGGTCCTTAGTTGGCCTTAAAGTGTTGGCCAAGGCTGCAGTTTCACACCTGAAGGCATGACTATGGAAGAATCTACTTTCAATGTTGCTCATGTGGTTATTAGTAGAATTTAATTCCTTGCAGATGTTGGACTAACACTAACCCTAACCCTATAGGACAGTGGTTCTCAATCTTTCTAATGCTGTGACCCTTTAATACAGTTCCTCATGTGGTGACCCCCAACCATAAAATTATTTTCGTTGCTACTTCATAACTGTAATTTTGCTACTGTTAATGAATTGTAATGTAAATATCTGTGTTTTCCGATTGTCTTAGGCTCTACAGCAGTGGTTCTCAACCTTTCTAATGCTGCGACCCTTTAGTACAGGACTGTATTAAATACAGTGAGGGACTGTATTAAAGGGTCACGGCATTAGAAAGGTTGAGAACCACTGCTATAGGAGCTTTAGCTCCTTGCTGGCTATAGACCAGAAGCCACCCTAGTTCCTTGCCATATGGGTCTTTCCTATATGGCAGCTTGCTTTATCAACATATGCAAGCTGAAAAGGCAAGAGCCCAGCGAGATTAAAGACATATATTTTTTTAACCCAACCAGGAAAGAGACATCACTTTTTTCTTAGCAGCAAGTCTCTAGGTCTAGCCCACACTCAAGGGGATGTTATAAAAGTGTAAATTCTACGAGGTGGGGATCTTTGGGGGCCATCTTTGAAAGGTGCCTGCCACACAATACTAGTATAAATCTAGATATAGATGCTCTTCTTATAAACTATCAGATTCTTTTTTTTAGTATATTTTTTTTATTGACTTCAGAGAAGAAGGGAGAGGGAGAGAGAGAACTATCAATGATGAGAGAGAATCATTGATTGGCTATCTCCTGCACGCCCCCTACTGGGGATGGAGCCAGCAATCCGGGCATGTGCCCTTGACCTGGCCGGAATCGAACCTGGCACCCTTCAGTCTGCAAGCCAACCCTCGATCCACTGAAACTACCAGATTCTAAGAGCCTGCTTCATCAGTCCTTGCTGAAATCAGTTCTATCAAGCATCCTTCCCCAACACTGGCTGGTTTCAACTACAGTGAAAAACCTGTCAAGACAAGATACCCTTCCTTAACTCAGCAAGTGCCACGGAAAGTTTTCTAGCAGCCAGAGCAGCCTCGCTTGGTGGATTCCACCCATTCTGATGCTGTGGTGCTTTCACAAAGCCACCAGTGACTCACTGTCAAAATGTTACCAGTAACACTTCATGCTCAACGTCTAGGCCAAGGGTGGGGGGCCTTTTTTCTGTAAAGGGCCATTTGGATATTTATAACATCATTCATGGGCCATACAAAATTACCAAGTTAAAAATTGTTACTATGAAAAAAGTCCTAGATTTATTGAGTTCTGAGTCCCGCCTGCAGTTGCTGTGGCAGGGCCAGACATTCCCCGCCCCTGCTCTAGGCTTCAAATCACCAGTTTTCTGTGTGAGCCTTAAACTGCAAGGTATCTTGCAATGCTGCTCATTTTCTAGTGATAAATTCAGAAATTTGTCCATTTCAAGTTCATCACAAGCCTTTTCTATTTACTTCTCTCTCAAGATAGTTTTCCTTAAACCTAAGATTCATTTTTTCTCAAGGATTATATTTCAAAAATATGCATAAAGCATAGGTAGAGTGAATAATTACAAAGCTAATGCATAGTCAAGAAGCAGAACAGCCGAAACCGGTTTGGCTCAGTGGATAGAGCGTCGGTCTGCGGACTGAGGGGTCCCAGGTTCGATTCCGGTCAGGGGCATGTACATTGGTTGCGGGCATATCCCTGGTGGGGGGTGTGCAAGAGGCGGCTGGTCGATGTTTCTCTCTCATCGATGTTTCTGGCTCTCTGTCCCTCTCCTTTCCTCTCTGTGGAAAGTCAATAAAATATATTTTAAAAAAAAGAAGCAGAACAATTTTCAGTCATGTAAGATTAAAAAAAGTTCTAGAGACCTGCTGTATAGCATATGCTTATAATTAACAATATTGTGCACTTAAAACATAAAATTTGAGAAAAAAATAGAATACTGATATACCTACCTCAGAAATTGACCACCTCCATCAAATCCCCTTATCCCTTTCTGATCACCCTCTCAGGAAACCAGTGGTAATTACTTGCTTGTTTTTCTTTATAGTTTTACGTCCTTAGAAACTTGTCTATTTTTGTCTGTTTTAGAAATCTACATGAAAAAGAGATGATCAATCACATATGTACACATACCTTGCTTCTCTGGTTTCCCGTTACGTTTGTATGATTCATGTGTTGTGTGTGGCTGTGGTTTGTTCATTCTCATTATATCTGTTCCACCATGGATGGATGTTTGGGCTGTTTTCAAAGTAGACTCTTAGAAACAATGCTATTTTAAACCTTAATTGTGTCAGTGAGAGTTTCTGTGGGATTGGAATTAGTGGGCTATAGAGTATGCGGAGCTTAAACTTCACCAGAAAAGGTCAAACTGTTTTCTAAAATGACTGAACCAAATGATGAGAAGTATATGAGAGCTCCCACTGTCATTCTTCTTTGACCTCCAGACTCCCTCTTAAGCACTTTTATCCCGCGTGTGACAGTTGCATTTTCTTTCCACTTTGAAACTTTTCATTTTTAAAAAATATATATTTATATTGATTTCAGAGAGGAAGGGAGAGGAATAGAGAGATAGAAACATCAATGATGAGAGAGAATCATTGACTAATTGCCTCCTGCACGCCCTTCACTGGGGACCAAGCCCACAACCCAGGCATGTGCCCTTGACCAGAATCGAACCTGGGACCCTTCAGTCCGCAGATCAATGCTCTATCCACTAAGCCAAACCAGCTAGGGCTACTTTGAAACTTTAAAAATCACTTCCTTTTTTTATTGAAATTGCTTGGCTCGTTCTACTTTTCACTAGGTCTTCCAGCAATCTCACTGTTTTGAATGTGACAGGGAATGATATTTGTAAAACACTTCAAAACTAAGCAAAACATAGCAAAATACAAAATAATGGAGTAGCAGAGACTAAAATGACCCTTAGGGCCAGCTTATAACTGTTTGTGGCTGACAGAAGTATAATGCTTTACTCTAAAGTTTTCATTCCTAACTAGTTTATGAGTTAAAAATTGGCAAGCATGTTGGATGCATGTCATTTTACAGTTGTCAAAGCCCACAGGATGTACAACAAAGAGTGAATCCTAAGGTAAACTATGGACTTCAGTTAATAACTAGGGGCCCAGTGCACGAATTCATGCATCTTGAAAGGAACTGGGGCCACGAGGCTGTGGTGAGCACAGGGGCAGGTCTCAGCCCATCCTTTGAGCCCCTGCCTGGTCCCTCCCACCACAGGCCCCGGTCCCCTCTCTGCCATCAGCCCTGCTCCCGCCATCGCTGCTCCCACGTGCTGACGGCATGGAGCCATTGGGGCAGGCGCCAGCAGCAGGTGTGAGTAGAGGCGATCAGGGCGGGCAGCTGCCGCTCCTACCTGCTGACGGTGCTGAACGATCAGGACTGATGCTGGGCGCTGGCAGTGGGTGTGAGCGGTGGCTCCGGCGCCGGCTGCTGGTGCAAGCAGGGCCAGCACCAGCAGCAGGTGTGAGTGCCGGGTGGGACTGCAGTGCACAGGAGCAAAGAATTTTCAGTAACCACCAGAGGCTCGCCCCGATGATATCAACCAGCACCCCGCCTTGGTCTGGTGCCCCTGCTCGCCTGCTCCACCATCCCGCCACGGCCAACACCCACATGTTCCGTACGCCCTCTGGTGGTCAGCGCATGTCATAACGACCAGTTGTTCCGCCATTCTGTCTATTTGCATATTAGCCTTTTATTATACAGCAGGACCTCGGGTTACGTCGGAGATCCATTCCTATGGCACAGTGTAACGCGATTTCGCCGTAAGTCAGAATCCATCTACATAAGCGCCTACGTCACTCACATGGAGCACTTACACAGCAGTAATGAAGTGAAACAGTAAAAAAAAATTTAAAAGAAAGATAAAATTCCTGACCTTTACTTGTTTTTTTTGTTTGTTTTAATTTCTTTATTGGTTATGGTATCACATGATTGTCCTCATCCCCCCATTTCCATCCCAAACCCCTCCCCATGTATGCCCCCACCCCCCTCTTGTCCGTGACCACTAGTTAGGCTTATATGCATGCATACAAGTCCTTTGGTTGATCTCTCCCCCTGACCTTTATTTGTGGTAAATAAATAATAAAGAACATAAAGCATATATGTACATATGTCAAAATGACGGAACTTTTTTTTTTTATTATAAATAAATGGGAGATGGCGACGTAACCATGAAACGACATACGTTGAGTCTGACTTAACCGGAGGACAGCCTGTGTAGGATAATGTATCAATATTGGCTCATCAACTGTAACAAATGTACCACACTATACAAGATGTTAATAATGAGGGAAGTGGGAGAGGGGAACTCTGTATTTTCCACTCATGTTAATATAAATCTAAAACTGCTTTAAAAATCTATTAATTAAAATAAACTAGAAACGTCAATCAGAACCTCAAACCTCAGGGAAGGAGGGGGTCGGTGGGAGTAAGGGGGAGAGATCAACCAAGGGACTTGTGTGCATGCATATGAGCCTAATCAATGGACACAGACAACAGGGGGGTGGGGCATGAGTTGGGGGTGGGGAGTAATGGGGGGATAAGGACACATACGTAAAAAAATATATATAATAATAATAATAAAATAAAAAAGACATAAAAAGAAATTGTGAGGTAACCAAAACCCCAAGAACGCCTGAGAACATCTTTCTTGCCATGCTAGCAGTCATCAGCTGTACGGTAATATGACCTGGGGCAAATGGGGAAGTATTTTGGACTTATGTTCCTGACCCTTCATGGGTAAGAGCCCTTACATGGGCTGATCCCCCACCTAATATAGTCACCAATAATACCAAACACCTTGGTCATCCAGGAAGACCATGGGTGGGGCAAGGAAGCATAATTACACAGGGGTCTCCACCCAGCTTCCCTTTTGTATGACACAAAATCAAATCACTGCTCTTTTGTGTGTAAAATTAAAGAGAGGTTTCTGGCTTGCGTGGACACCAAAGGAAGGGACTATCACTACTTGCTCCTGGGAGAGGTGCAGAAAATGTAACTAAGACCTTGTCTATACAAAAAGAAATTGACAGCCAGTTTGAAATGGAATTGCCATGGCCTAGAGCAAAGAAAATCCTTACATGATATTATTCTACAATGTCATTATAATTTCCCCCAGATTTGTGTTACCCCCATTACCTATAATAGTACCTTGCACCCTTGGGAATAAAAAAAAATCACTTTTTGGTGCTTGGAGACAAAGGTAACACGTCTCTTGATATTTTAGAATTACAACAGCATAATGTACAATTATCCCAAACAAATTTACAAACTAATTATTTGAATGTCTGGCAGCAATTTAAAAAGGACATGAAAGGATTTAATCCCTTCCACTGTGTAGAGGGCCCCCTGGGAAGGCACCTGAGCATTCTATATTGGCCCCTCTTCTCACAATCCAATTGCCCACAGCTGTTGCCTGAGCTTTCTGTTCATGCCGAGGTTGAAGCCTCATGGTGGCTGGTACCATGGATCTGTCTCTCGCCAAGTGGGGTGAGCTGGGCCCTCCCTGGAGAAGAAACCTGGGTTCCCCAAGATATGTGATCAGTGCCGGGGCCTCGCCAGCAGGCGAGGGGATCCCAAGGCAGGTGCTGGGCATGGAGGCCATAGGGGCATAGGCTACCACGGAGACAGAACTGAACCTCACATCACCCTGCTTGGCCCCAGAGGATGGCTGGTTAGCCAGAGACGGGTAAGATTCCTCAGGGAAGGAACAACCTAAGACAGGCACAGTTGCAGAGGGGCCATCAGGAGAGAACTTGGGGGTCAACAGAGGTGGGGCACAGACCCTCACCCCCCCAACTTTGCAGGGGCCTGAACCCTCACCCCTTCTGAGGGAGGTCTCCTGCCCCCAGGGCTGCTTAACTTCCCATGCCCAGCTCAAATCGGGACCCGGGTAACAGACAGAGACTTGGCCAACAGCAGCTGCCCTCTCACTGCAACAAGACTTGTTTGAGTTGTCTTGTACCCATGATGTGGGGAAGTGGGTTTTTGATATCTAAATCCAGCCTACCACCAGGAATGCTCAGGGCCTAATCAAGAAGGCAAATAATCCTTTCCACTAATATTTACAGGGTAAAATAAGATTGTTGTTAGAGTATTAAATATGACAGTAAAATAGTAGTCAAGTTTTCAGACTAATTTAAATTGGATAATTGAAATAAGCGAATATTCTAGAAAAATTAATTGTACTGGACAAAAAGCTGTTCCTAAAGTGTTAACTAAAATTTTTATTGG
The DNA here is from genome assembly GCF_027574615.1 of Eptesicus fuscus. Classification (NCBI taxonomy): domain Eukaryota; kingdom Metazoa; phylum Chordata; class Mammalia; order Chiroptera; family Vespertilionidae; genus Eptesicus; species Eptesicus fuscus. Next base: position 18,730,562 of record NC_072478.1, read on the forward strand.
TAGTTCATCTCATGGTAAAATTGCGTAACATGTAATGAACCTAAAGCAGTCATATTTTAGTGCAAAAAAATTAAAATTTAAAAGCTATCAAGACTACATTATAAAATTTCCAAAAGCCTCCTAATATTTAAATCAAAAAAGGGGGGAGAGTAGAAGAATATCATGTAAGGAAAAATATCCTGTAAGTAAATTATATCTAGAAAATTTTTACTTTAGAAAATTAACTTTCATTTGTAATGCTAACAGCAAGACACCCATGAAAAACACACATGGTGTCAAAACAAGCCAAAGAAAAATCGTTTGGGCAAAAAATGAAAAAGGATCCCAAGTCAAATTTATAGAAAATATTCCTTTATTAATTTTTGGTCGAGAATATGTTTGTATATTTTCAGAAAACAACTCCAAGACCATATGGATTCCTGCAACAGAGAGGAATTGACAGGACTGCTCTAGCCATGAAGACAGAAGAGAAACAGTCCAGAGATGGAAGACACTGACGAATCCTTGCCATACTAGCAGTCAGCAGCTGTGCCTCACTGCAGGTTGCCCAGGACCAAACCAGAGAGGGTCGGACCTGCATTACCACCATTTGTCCACCCTCCAGAACTGAAATATCATTGCTGACATGTATACATAAGGAACTGTTTGACATTGAAATTGGGACTCAAAAGAACTGTTGGCCCAGAAAGAAACTCACTACAGACTGATTCATTTGCCTCTCAGCATAACCATTATTGCTTGTCTCATTTTTGGTTCTTATAAGTGTATTTTTGTATCACATGAGATCTCACTCATCTGGGGGAAATAATGAACAACATAAACTGATGAACAAAAACAGACCTGGAGATAGGGAAGCATCGATCAGACTGTCAAACCCCAGAGTGAAGGTAGAGGAGGGTGGGGGGAAGGGGAAGAGATCAACCAAAGGACTTGTATGCATGCATATAAGCCTAACCAGTGGTCACGGACAATAGGGGGGTGGGGGCATGCGTGGGGAGGGGTTTGGGATGGGAATGGGGGATGAGGACAAATATGTGATACCTTAATCAATAAAGAAATTAAAAAAAAAACAAACTGCAAGCAGAATAGCTTTTGTAGAATGGTAAGGAATTTTCCATTTCTCTAGACTTGAGAGTCTAGAGCAGGGATCATCAAACTACTGCCTAGACTGGATTGCTATCTGTGTTTGTTTTTTTTTAAATCCTCACCCAAGGATGTTTTCATTGATTTTTAGAGAGAGAAAGAGAAGAGAGAAACATCATTTGCCTCCCCTATGCAACCAACCAGGGATCAAACCCACAAACTTTTGTTGTACAGGAGTATGGAGTATGCTCCAACCAACTGAGCCACCCAACCAGGACTTTTTTTTTAAGCTTTTTTTAAAAAAAATTTTCCTTTATTTTTGTTCTTTTGTTTTATTTTTTCCTGTTTTCTCCAAATATATACGATATGTATATATTTAATAATTCTTTATTATTGAAAGTATTACATATATTCCCTTTTTTCCTCCATAGACCCCCTCCAGCCCGCCCCTGATCCCTCCCCCCAACCCCACCCTGGCTGTCACTGCCCCATCGTCTGTGTTCATTTCCCCAAATATTTTTATTTTATTTATTTTTATAATAATTTTAAAAAAATATTTTTATTGATTTCAGAGAGGTGAGAGAGAGAGAGAGAGACATCAATAATGAGAGAGAACCATTGATCGGCTGCCTCCTGCACGCCCCCCACTGAGGATCTAGCCCTCAACCCGGGCATGTGCCCTTGACCGGAATCGAACCCGGTACCCTTCAGTCCACAGGCCGATGCTCTATCCACTGAGCCAAACCAGCTAGGGCTTTTTTTTTTTTTATTAATTTTTAGAGAAAGAGAAACATCAATGGGCTGCCAACCTGCATGCACCCACTGGGGATCAAGCCAGAAACCCAGACATGTGCCCTGACTGGGAGTCAAACCAGCAACCCTTCAGTGCACAGGATGACGCCCAGGGCCTGCTAAGAACGACTTTTGAAAAAAATCAAAAGAATTGATATTTTGCCCTAGTTGGTTTGGCTCAGTGGATAGAGCGTCAGCCTGTAGACTGAAGGATACTGGTTTCAATTCCAGCCAAGGGCAGATGCCCGGGTTGCGGGCTCAATCCCCAGTAGGGGGCATGCAGAAGGCAGCCAATCAATGATTCTCTCTCATCATTAATGTTTCTATCTCGCTCTCCTCTTCCCTTCCTCTCTGAAATCAATAAAAGAAATATATATTTTTAAAATTAATATTTTGTGATTCCTGAAATTTACATGAAATCTAAATTTAGTACCCATTAAGTTTTACTGGAACACAGCCACACCCATTAGTTTACATATTAACTATGGCAGCTTTTGTGCTATAATAGCAGAGCATATAATAGTCAATGTTATAGACATTGTATGGCCCACAAAATCTAAAACATTGACTACTTGGCTCTTCAGTCTTCATGGAATCAAGAATTCTGAGTTCTAAACTGTATAAATGTGTGATCTTCGGTGAGTCACTTACCATCTCTAGGACCAAACTATAAATTCCAGAATGTAACCTCATGGGTAAGTTCTTATTAGAAAGTGGGCCTGAATCCAGGCCATAACAAATCAAATACCTTCAGCTTTTCCAAAGCTGATCCATGCTATATAGATTTATTCTTGCTTTTAAGGAAGCACTATAGCCCGGCCAGCATCGCTCAGTGGTTGAGCATCGACCTATGAACCAGGAGGTCACGGTTGGATTCCCGGTCAGGGCACATGCCTGGGTTGCGGGCTCGATCCCCAGTGTGGGGCATGCAGGAGGCAGCCAATCAATGATTCTCTCTCATCATTGATGTTTCTCTCTCTCTCTCCTCCCTTCCTCTCTGAAGTCAAGAAAAAAACATATTTAAAAAAACCCACACTATATAATTTTTAACCTAGAAAAATCCTGGCAAGTATGAAAAGAAAACGAGAAATGTATAAGGATGTTCACTGTAATTCTGATTATTATGATGGAAAACTGGAAATGAATTAAACATACAAAATAGGAGAATAACTAACAAATTATCATATATCTATATGTTACCTCCCAATTAGGCAGAACTGCAAGTATCCACGTGGAATGACTTCAAAGATATATTAAATGGGGGGGGAAAAAAAAGCATGTTACAAATTAACAGGTACAGAATGATCCCTTTGTTTTATAACACAACTAGTTGCCCAGGGCACGAAATTTGTGCATGGTGGGGGGTTCCCTCAGCCCAGCCTGCACCCTCTCCAATCGGGGACCCCTTGGGGGATGTCCGACTGCCAGTTTAGGCCCGATCTCTTGCAATCAGGGACCGCTGGCTCCTAACCGCTCACCTGCCTGCCTGCCTGATTGCCCCTAACTGCCTCTGCCTGCCTGCCTGATCGCCCCCAACAGCCCTCCCCTGCCGGCCTGATCTCGCCCCCAACTGCCCTCCCCTGCTGGCCTGTTCTCACCCCCAACTGCCCTCTTCTGCTGGCCTGATCACCCCTAACTGCATCTGCCTCAGCCCCCACCACCATGGCTTTGTCTGGAAGGAAGTTGGACATCCGGAAGATGGCTGGTTGACCCGGTCTAATTAGCATATTACCCTTTTATTAGTATAGACTAGAGGCCCGGTGCACGAAATTCGTGCACGGAGGGGGGTTGTCCCTCAGCCCAGCCTGTACCCTCTCCAATCTGGGACCCCTCAAGGGATGTCCGACTGCCCGTTTAGGCCCGATCCCTGGGATCGGGCCTAAACGGGCAGTCGGACATCCCTCTCACAATCCAGGACTGCTGGCTCCCAACTGCTTGCCTGCCTGCCTTCCTGATTGCCCCTAACCGCTTCTGCCTGCCTCTCACAATCCAGAACTGCTAGCTCCCAACTGCTTGCCTGCCTGCCTTCCTGATTGCCCCTAACCGCTTCTGCCTGCCAGCCTGATCACCCCCTAACCACTTTGCTGCCAGCCTGTTTGCCCCCAACTTCCATCCTCTGCCGGCCTGGTCACCCCTAACTGCCCTCTCCTGCAGGGTTGATCACCTCCAACTGCCCTCCCTTGCAGGCTTGGTCACTCTCAACTGCCCTCCCTTGCAGGCCAGGTGCCTCCCAACTGCCCTCTCCTGCTGGCCATCTTGTGGTGGCCATCCTGTGTCCACATGGGGGCAGGATCTTTGACCACATGGGGGCAGCTATATTGTGTGTTGCAGTGATGATCAATCTGCATAGTACTCTTTTATTAGATAGGATAGAGACCTGGTACAGGGGTGGGGGCCAGCTGGTTTGCCCTGAAGGGTGTCCCTGATCAGGGTGGGGTACCCTTGGGGCGTGGGGCGGCCTGAGTGAGGGGCCTGTGGTGGTTTGCAGGCCAGCCACGCCCCCTGGCAACGCAAGTGGAGGCCCTGGTATCTGGAATTTATTTTCCTTCTACAATTGAAACTTTGTAGCCTGGAGCAGAGCCAAGCCTGGGGCTCCCTCCGAGGCCCGAAGCCATTTGTGTTTGGGTTATAATTGAAACTTTGTTGCCTTAAGCGGGTGGGCCTGGCCAGGGTGTGTGGAAAGCTTTGCTTCCCCTGTTGCCGGCGGCAACCCTGGCCTGCTCTCTCAAGCTCCATTCTGCCGCCATTTGTTTGAATTTGTTTACCTTCTATAATTGAAACTTTGTAGCTTGAGTGGAGGCTTAGGCCTGCAACGGCTGGCAGAAAGCTTGGCTTCCTCTGTTACCTAGGAAACCTTGCTCTCTGTGGCTGTAGCCATCTTGGTTTGGGTTAATTTGCATGCTTGCTCTGATTGGATGGTGGGCGTGGCTTGTGGGCGTGGCTTGTGGGTGTGTCGGAGGTATGGTCAATTTGCATATTTGTCTATTATTAGATTAGATAGATTATATAGGATAGGATTGCTTAAATGGGGGGGAAATTTTTTTTCAGCAGGAGGAGATGCTCTTGGCAGACAAGAATACATAATCCCTATATCTGGACTGATAGCCAGCCATATGCACTATACTGCCAAACAGGTCATTAAAAAATTGAACTGCTTTTTTTTTTTTTTTAATCTTTATTGTTCAGATTATTACAATTGTTTCTCCTTTTTTTCCCCCCATATCTCCCCATCACCCGGTTCCCTCCCCCACCGTTGTCCTTATCCATAGGTGTATGATTTTTGTCCAGTCTCTTCCCATACCCCACACACAGACAACCCTTTCCCCCTGAGAATTATTAATCCACTCGCATTCCATGCCTCTGATTCTATTATGTTCACCGGTTTATTCTGTTCCTCAGATTTTTAATTCACTTGATTTTTAGAATCACTTGTTGATAGATATTATTTGTTGTTCATAATTTTTATCTTTACTTTTTTCTTCTTTTTCCTCCTTTTAAAGAATACCTTTCAGCATTTTATATAATACTGGTTTGGTGGTGATGAACTCCTTTAGCTTTTTCTTATCTGTGAAGCTCTTTATCTGCCCTTCAATTCTGAATGATAACTTTGCTGGGTAGAGTAGTCTTGGTTGTAGGTTCTTGCTATTCATCACTTTGAATATTTCTTGCCATTCCCGTCTGGCCTGCATAGTTTCTTTCTTTCTTTTTTTTTTTAAATATATATTTTATTGATTTTTTACAGAGAGGAAGGGAGAGGGATAGAGAGTTAGAAACATCAATGAGAGAGAAACATCCATCAGCTGCTTCCTGCACCCTTCCTACTGGGGATGTGCCCGTAACCAAGGTACATGCCCTTGTCCGGAATCGAACCTGGGACCTTTCAGTCCGCAGGCTGACGCTCTATCCACTGAGCCAAACCGGTTAGGGCTGGCCTGCATAGTTTCTGTTGAGAAATCAGCTGACAGTCATACGGGTGCTCCCTTGTAGGTAACTAACTGTTTTTCTCTTGCTGCTTGTAAGATTCTCTCTTTGTCTTTTGCCTTTGGCATTTTAATTATGATGTGTCTTGGTGTGGTCCTCTTTGGATTCCTCTTGTTTGGGATTCTGTGCACTTCCTGAACTTGTAAGTCTATTTCTTTCACCAGGTGGGGGAAGTTTTCTGTCATTATTTCTTCAAATAGGTTTTCAGTATCTTGCTCTCTCTCTTCTGGCACCCCAAAAATTCGGATATTGGTATGCTTAAAGCCATCCCGGAGGCTCCTTATGCTATCCTCACACTTTTGGATTTTTCTTTCTTTCCACCTCTCTGGTTGGGTGTTTTTTTCTTCCTCATATTCCAGCTCTTTGGTTTGACTCTTCGGGTGCGGTGGTCTACTCTGTATATTCTTTATTTCAGACAGTGTATGCATAATTTCTGACTGGTCGCTCACGGATCTCTGCACCTCCACAGCTCCTGAGGCTCAGCGTCCCCCTCTCTTTTTTTCTCTAGTTGTAGGTTTTCCACTCTGCCAGCTTTCCGGTGGTTCTGGACGGTGTGCGCTCTGTTTTCCAGTTGTAGTTTCAAAATTGTTGTGGCAGGCAACAATTAGGTGTTTACCTTATGCCGCCATCTTGGTTTCTCCTTGCACTGCTTTCTTACACCTTGCTTACAACAAACAGCTGTTGCCCTTAAAACCCCTCCTCAGCCCCCACCTTAGGTTCTGCCTTCATAGTTCACCCAGATTAGGTTCTGACTGGTTGGTTACTATGCCAGTCAGCATCAAAAGCTCCACCTCCTAGGTAGCCAATGGCTCCTTGCACTTTACCCAGATTTGGTTCTGATTGGTCGGTTTCTATGCCAGTCAGCGTCAAAAGCTCTGCCTCCTATGCAGCCATTGGCTCCTCACAATTCACCCAGATTTAGTTCTGATTGGTCGGTTTCTATGCCAGTAAGTGTCTTCGGGCCTATCTCCTGGCCTGATCAGAGAGGCAGGGCTGATCAGCAGCCCTTGTGGAGGCCCAGAGAGAAAAGAGAGGCACAGCTGCTGGCCAGGCCCAGAGAGAAAGAGAGAGGCAACAGCTGATCAACAGCTGCTACAGAGGCTACGGATCAGACCCTGCTTCTCTCTCTAGGCCTCTCTCTGGGCCTGATCTGCAGCCCCCTCAGCAGTCAGTACTGGTTCACCGCACCCACAGTGGCGGCAGTCAGTGCTGGGTCACCACGGCAACCCAGGACTAACTTCCGGTCAGTCGAGCCTTCAGTCATTTTGGACATTAGGGACCCTGGGTTTTTATATATTAGGACTATTTCTATATGTAGACATATCTATACTAATAAAAGGGTAATATGCTTATTAGACTGGGAGACCTTCCGGGAGACCTTCGGGACGTCCTTCCGGACAAAGCCATGGTGGCGGGGCCAAGGCAGAGGCGGTTAGGGGCGATCAGGCCAGGAAGGGAGGGCAGTTGGGGGCAATCAGGCTGGCAGGGGGGGCAGTTGGGGGCGAGAAAGCCAGCAGGCAGAGTGGTTAGGGGCGATCAGGCAGGCAGGCAGGTGAGTGGTTAGGAGCCTGTGGTCCCGGATTGAGAGAGGGATGTCCGATTGCCGGTTTAGGCCTGATCCCTGGACCTAAATCGGCAATAGGACATCCCCCGAGGGGTCCCAGATTGGAGACTGTGCAGGCTGGGCTGAGGGACAACACCCCCGTGCACGAATTTCATGCACCGGACCACTAGTTATTGCATAAAATGAAAAGTCTAGACCAGTGCGGCTAATCTACCTAATAAAAGAGTAACATGCTAATTGACTATACCTTCACAATGCCCACCAGCCAATCAGGAGTGAGTATGCAAATTAACCCAACAAAGATGGCAGGTTAATTTGCATAACCAGGTGCCCAGCGGCTGGGGACGGATGCTTGCATCGTTGCCATGGCAACAATGCAGGTGTTCTGCACCACCCCAGCTGTTCTGGGCCTCTGGGCAGTGTGGAAGGCAGAAAGGTGGCTCCAGGCCAGAGCGAAGGCGGTGCCAGCAGCCAGGGGAACGAAGGCCCATTCTTGCACAAATCTTCATTTGTGCATCAGGCCACTAATAGAAATTATATTGCAAACTATATATGTAATTTTATATTTTCTAGTAGCCATATTAAAAAAAGTAAAAAGAGCCCTGGCCGGTTTGGCTCAGTGGATGGAGTGTTGGCCTGCGGACTGAAGGGTCCCAGGTTCGATTCCGGTCGAGGGCACATGCCCAGGTTGTGGGCTCGGTCCCCAGTGGGGGGCGTGCGGGAGGCAGCCGATCAATGGTTCTCTCTCATCATTGATGTTTCTATATCTCTCTCTCCCTCTCCCTTCCTCTCTGAAATCAATAAAATTATATTTAAAAAAAAGTAAAAAGAAACAGGTTAAAATTCAATTTTATAATATACTAGAGTCCCGATGCACGAAATTCGTGTGTGTGTGTGTGGGGGTCTCTCAGCCCACCCTGCGCCCCTCGCAATCCAGGACCCCTCAGGGGATGTTCGACTGCTGGTTTAGATCGGGTCTAAACCGGCAGTCAGACATCCCTCTCACAATCTGGGACTCCTCGCTCCTAACTGCCCACCTGCTTGCTCCTTACCGCTTGGCTCACAGCTCCTTAGTATTGCCCCAGAAGCAGTCTTGGCTCCCGCCACCGCTGCAGTGCTCGCCAGCCCGGCTTCTGGCTGAGCGGCACTCCCACTGTGGGAGCACATTGACCACCAGGGGGCAGCTCCTGCATTGAGCGTCTGCCCCCTGGTGGTCAGTGCGCATCATAGCGACCGGTCGTTCTTGTTCCGCCATAAGCGTCGCTGGGCTTTTATTATATAGGATTTTATTTAACCCAATATGTAAAAACTTATTTCCATATGTAATCAATATAAAAACAAGATATTTTACATGTTTTTTTTTTTCATATTAAATCTTTGAAATGCAATTTGTATTTTACACTTGCAGTCCATCTCAATTTGGGCCAGCTATATTCAAGCACTCAATAGCCATGTGGCCAGTGGCTATCAGATAGCACAGGTATAAACACATCAAAGTGGTAACTCTGTTGCGAGAGTGGGTGAGGGAGGATGCTTTATTTTTCCTCCATATTCTTTTACATTATTCAATTAAAATAGTTTCATGTATTACTTTACTAAAAACAAATAATACCAGTCAGAATTACATTGTGTAATACTTCATATTTCATTCTTTAATGTTTTATTAATCTTTTCTGTTTTTCAGTATTGAAAACACAGTAATAGCAAGAGAAGTAAAAAAGAGCTTATCAAAATGTGAGCCATCCTGGCTGGTGTGGCTCTGTGGTTGAACATTGACCTATGAACCAGGAGGTCATGGTTCAATTCCAGGTCAAGGCACATGTCTGGGTTGTGCTCCATCACCAGGAGGCAGTCCATCAATGATTCTCTCTCATCGATGTTTCTTTCCCTTCCTCTCTGAAATCAATAAAAAATATCTTTTTTTAAATGTGAACCATTAAGTAATGAGACTATTAAACTGATTCAACTGAATAAACATTTTCTGAGTTTGAGCTATCTGTGAAGAGTTAGGCTATGTAAGCATTATGGAAGACAAAAAGGATGAGACGTTGTCCTAAAATATTTTTGGAGACAGCTTTGGAACTCCCTTTACAGCTTCCATATTCTCTTCAGATTGGATTTGATTTCTAGCAATGGCCAAAAACCCTCCAGTTGGGTCCAGTAAATCAAGCTAAATATTTATGGTTTTGTCTAAAATGAACTGTGATTCTAGAGTCAAAGGAAAAATTTTATTATGTAACTTGCAAACTGGGAACTGCAAATTACTTCCAAAGACATTTATTGTCTGCAACAATAAATTAAAGTGGATAATGCAACAAGGCAACTGTGGGAAAGGGCAGCTTAAAATGGATACATTCTGGCCCTAGGCGGTTTGGCTCAGAGGATAGAGTGTTGGCCTGTGAACTCAAGAGTCCGGGTTTGATTCTGGTCAAGGGCACGTGCCTGGGTTGCACGCTCGATCCCCAGTAGGGGGCGTGCAGGAGGCAGCCCATCAATGATTCTCTCTCATCATTGCTGTTTCTATCTCCTCTCCTCCCTTCTCTCTGATATCAATAAAAATGTATTTTAAAAAAAATGGATACATTCTGGTTTCCTTTAAAAAATAAAAAGTTGTTGTTCCATTCACTTAGCCCTGTGTACCTTCCTATTCTTTACTACATCTCCAACTATTTTCTGCAAATTGCCTAGCATGCAAAGTTAGAAGCCAAAAGATATTCAACAGTTTCAATATTCTGTAATACAGAATTAGAAGGAAGCTTACTAATGAACCAACCAATGACTATTACTGCCTTTATTTTTTACTCTTAATACTTTGTTATCTCATACTTTGTTAAAATAAAGGGTAAAATTAAGGCTTTACTTTGTTCAGGACTCATCAGTGATTTTTTTAAAAATATATTTTATTGATTTTCTACAGAGAGGAAAGGAGAGGGACAGAGAGCTAGAAACATCGATGAGAGAGAAACATCGACCAGCTGCCTCTTGCACACCCCCTACTGGCGATGTGCCCACAACCAAGGTACATGCCCTTGACCGGAATCGAACCTGGGACCTTTCAGTCCACAGACGGACGCTCTATCCACTGAGCCAAACCGGTTTCGGCTCATCAGTGATTTATGATTGCCCTTGATGAAGAGTGAGCAAACACCAGGATAGGGACAAAACTATTGACTACTATCCTAGTATATCGATATATTTTGAAAGAAGGGGGCATAAAAAAATTTTTTTAAATTACCTATATCTTTTTAGAATAACGAGTCTATTATTATTATTATTATTATTATTATTATTATTTTATTTTAACTATATTTTTATTGATTTCAGAGAAGAAGGGAGGGGAGAGAGAAACATCAATGATGAGAATCATTGATGGGCTGCCTCCTGCACGCTCCCTACTGGGGATGGAGCCTGAAACCCCGGCATGTGCCCAGACCAGGAATCCACTGGTGACCTCCTGATTCACAGGTCGACGCTCAGCCACTGAGAACAACGGCCGGGCAAACCTAATGTCATTTGATGGAGCTGACCTGTAGTTGAGTCTTAAGGACAAGAAGGAGGTCAGCTGGGGAACAACTGGAGGGCGAGTGCTCTGGGCCCCAAGTTCAGCACCTTCCCGTTTTTACCTCTCTCTCAGCTACCGGTGGCTAGCCGAGAAAGATGTCACCTCAGCCTTGTTGATGGCCTCAGCTCTTGCCCTCACCCCAGTGCTGGCGCCCCTGTCGCAGCAGCTCGCTCGCCCTAGTGGCCCAGCACCCCCAAACTCCTCCTACACCCGTCAGATTCCCCTCCGGGGAGGGGGCTTCCTCAACCTTGGTCTCTCCTGGGCCGCTGCCATCCGTCTTTGAGATTTCCCATCACCGGCCTTCCTCTTTGAGGGTCGATCATCAGAACCTTCCGAAATTTTGGACGTCTATCTCTGCCTTCGGATCTTTCCCCTGAACGTAGCCTCCGGTCTCCCCACGGTCCCTTCCCTCAGTCTGCAAGGGGTTTGAGGAACTTCTCCCTCGGTCAGCCTCCTCCCTCTGTCTTCGGGGGCCCCGCCCTCAGTCTGTGGGGCCCCGCCCTCCATCTGAAGAGTCCCCCTCGCTGGGCCTGCGGGGTTCCCCAGCCCCGCCCGCCCGTCTCGCGCACTTACCTCGCGGCCGCGGGCTCTCCCGAGCTCGCACGCTCCGGGCGCGATCTCGGGGGCGCGCACGCCGGGCGGCGGCGACGCCGGGCCGCGCGCACAGCGTGCACGGTGACGTCAGTGCGCTGGCGGCGGCGGCGGCGGTGGCGGCGGCGGCGGTAGGGCTGTTTGTTCTGCTCTCCCGCAGCCAAGGTGCCGAAGCAGTGGCTGCGACGGTGGCGGCTGCCGGCGGTGCTCGCCGGCGAGCGGGGCCTGTGAGCGCGGCGGAGCGGCGGGCGCGACGGGCGGGCCCCGGCGCCGCATAGCAGCTCCAGGAGGAGGCTGCGGCGGCCGGTGGGGGCGGCGTGCGGCCTAGCGTTTCAGGTGAGGACCAGTGCCCTTCGGGGCGACGGAAGGCTCAGGGCGGCCAGCGAGGGCTCTCAGCGCCGCCCGCGTCACCTGCATTGCGTAATGGGCCGGTGCGCCAGTTCCGACGCCATCGGCGCGAGGGTAGGAAGGCCGGGGCGACGCGGGCTCGGGCCTGCGGGCCTCCCGCGTCCCCGCGCCGCCCGCTCGCGCCGGGGTCGCCTGCGCCGTTGGCGTCGGGGCGCCGGGCCGCTCGCTCGCCCCGTCATTGGCGCTGACGCCCCCGGGGTCGGGCCGGTCAGCGGGGCGGGGGGCTCCTGCGGGGGGCGCGTGCGCCGCGGCGGGGCGGGCAGGCGGCCGGGCGGGGGGGGGCGGGCCAAGGCGCTCAGCACTTCCTGTCGCCGCCATTTTGTCAAGTGAGGAGGAGGAGGAAGCGGCCGCTGCGGGGCCAGCGGCGCGCCCGGCCCGGGTAAGTCCGGGCCCGGCGAGGTGCCCGCGGCGCCGCCGTCCTCGGAGCGGCCTTGGCCTCAGCCCGACCGCTCACGTGGGGCGGGTCCGGCGCGCTCTTTGCCCACCTCGGCGCCTTGGTCCTTATGCCTGGGCTGGGGCAACGCGCCCCCGCCCCCATTTCCTCACCTTCCCGAGTGTCCTCGGAGCTCTGCGGAGAACGCGGCTGTTCCCTCCCAGGAGGAGGCTGCCGCTGCACTCCGCCTCGGGGGCGAGCCTGGCTCTCTTTACCCAACTACTTTCAGCCTGGCAGCCCCTCGCTGGGCGCTTTGTTTTGCTGGGTCGGTGCTCTCTTGGCGTCCTTGCTACTGCCCCGTTTATTTGCGGTGTTATGCGGAGTGATGGTTTGGAGTTGGGATGTGATGGAGTTGTGATTCGGCGAAATAAAATGACCTCCCCCCATGGAAATAGCACAGCTTTACCTAACTGAGACGCCCCCAAAGCCTGGCCTTGGACGAAGATGGGAAATCCCACTTTGGTGTAGTGGATAGTGTTCAGGCCGGTGGATGAGTCATGTGCTTTTGCTGAGTGGCTGGCTGACTTCCCTTTTACGCAAGACCACGCACTGTTTTTTTGAAGTGTTTTTATGTAGTTGTTGTTGACTCATTTGATGTTTCGTGCAACCTGGTGGGGTTTATATTCTTGGCCCTTGGGTTCATTTTTACCTGTGTGTTGGATGCAAGAAGTGACCTCTTGCAGTCTGTGCCTAATGGGATTTGAAGTGTCTTTGCTTACCTTTGAGAGGGCTGTAGATGTCCGAGTTGACAAAAACCAAGTCTCAGTGTACCTCTAAGCCAGTGGCTCTTTGGTGCTATAATACAGTTGGGAGATTTTCATGAATGAGGCTGTCAGGTTCCTTAAATTGTGAGCCCTTGGAATTTGTAGTCCTTAGAATTTGTAACACAAGCGATACTCAACAGGATTTATGAATGTGCTTTCAATTTCAAGGTTTTAGATGGCACAGTTTTATGACCTTGCCAGTAATTTAATAAAACATTCCTTTCGTTTTAATTTGGATGGGGATTATCTTCCAGCAAGGCATTGTAGATAACCAACTCCTTCTCCTCAAAAGCTTCAACCTGGGGCAGGTAAAACTCTCAGATGGTTTCAGCTTACCAAATCGAGAAGGAAAAGTCTGGTCTGAAACAAAATGCATCCCCTGATTATCCACCATATCCCCTATGTTGGTAGGAAACAGTATCGAAGGACTGAAGATGTGGGCTAAATGAGTCTTAGACTTTGTTTCCAAAAGTTATCTTTTTGAGCCAATTGTGATCTTTGTACTAAATTGCACTTCTGTTTTTGGTGGTGGTGGATATTTTCGTGTTACACAAATCGGATTATTGAATGCCTTCTCTTTTTTTCTATTTTTCGTATTTTTAAAAAAAATTAATTTTAGAGAGAGGGAGAGAGAAACATCCATCACTTGCCTCCCGAATGCACCCGACTGGGAATCGAACCCGAAACCTGGGTATGTGCTCCTGGCTAGGAATCGAACCTGCCACCTTTCAGTGGACAGTATGTGGGGATTCCTTGCTGATGATGACAGTTAACTCATAAGGCATGAGTTTATGCTCTGGCTTCCACCAACAGCCACACTGGCCTCACTTTTTCTTAATTTAAAGCAAAAACCATTTGGTGCCTCAGTAACTTGAAGACTCTGGGTTGTTAAATTTTCCAACAGCCCACTGTCACTCTCACAATTATGTGCATGTAAAATGTTTTAATTTTTGTGAATAATTAAATAAATTACTGAAGTAGGTTGTGTTTGTCTTTGTGTTTGTCTTTATGTGGTAAAAGTATAAAAAGAAAGGCTTGTCATTGAAAATTGCTACTAACGGTACTGGACATTCACATTTGCACAGTGAGGATTGTGGGGATTCCTTGCTGATGACGACATTTAACTCAGAAGGCATGAGTTTATGCTCTGGCTGGTGTTCTCTGTGATTAGAGTGTTGTTCCATGTCAATTCCTCGTCAGGACACAAGCCCAGGTTCTGATTGGGCCACGTGTGTGAGACAACCAATGGATTTTGTCTTTTACATCAATGATTCTCTCTGTCTCCCTCTCCCATTCTCTGGCTCTAGAATCAATAAAAAGGCATATCCTCGGGTGTGGATTAAAAAAAACGGCACGAGTCTAAAAATAAAATTGCCCTAAATTATTTTCTTTTTACTGGACTGTTAAGTTCCGTGAAGACAGGGTTTTGTTTGCTTCGCTTTGTGTATTTTTATTCTATATTGTATCCTTAATTCCTATAAGAGCACCTAAAATATTCTTTGAGTGAATAAACTGAAGAGATAATTGAGCAAGAATTTGGGATGTCCAAAATACCAACTGCAAATAATTCCTTTTATGTTAATAAAATATTGTTAACAGGGGACATAATTGTTCAGTAGGTCTTACAAGGAATGTGAATTTTAACTAAGATAACATTAAAATCTCTAAAATTGCAGTAAACTTATTAATAGTCCAGGCAGTGTGGCATGTAGTATTTCTGTGCACTGTCTACTGTATATGTACTACTTAGCAGTTTGAAATGTGGTGAGTGGGTTTAGGCTGTTGTTCAACTCTGACCTGAGAAAAGTGTCTTAAGAGAGTGATAAATCGTGCCAAATAATAAACAGGTATGGGTAGCATTTCTTAATGTGAATCTCATATTGTCAATAAAAACTTGATTGAAAAAAAGATTGAGCACTTTCTTTGTGAAATTCTCATTTCATGTGTATGTGATTGGCTAATCCATATCAACAATTAGTTCCTGAGCTCTTACTATGCACAAGGGAAGACAAAAAGCTATTTGCTTGATGACTTTTGTTTGGTACATATATTCTTTATTAATGTATTCATCCCCAAAGTATTTATTGAATATAAACTATGTATAATGACAGCTTTACTTAGACATAATTTACACATGATACAGTTCACCAATTTAAAATGTACAGTTCAGCCCTGGCCAGTGGGGCATTGTCCCTTGTACCCTATGGTCACCAGCAGGAGACAACCAATCAATGTATCTCTCTGATTGATGGCCCTCCCTCCCTCCCGTTTCCTCTTTAAAAATCAACAATAATAAAAACATTTAAAGTGTACAATCAAGTGTTTGCCTGTTTTGTATATTTCAGGAATTATATAACACATAACTTTGTGTCTAGCCGCTTTCACGCGGTATAATGTTTTCAGGGTTTGTACTGTAGTATGAATCAGTACTTTGTTCCTTTTATAACTGAATGCTATTCCATTATATGGATATGCTACATTTTATCCCTTCATCAGTTGATAGATATTTGGAATGCTATCAGTGTTCATGTGCACGTTTTTGTGTGGACATATGTATTAATTTCTCTTGGGTAGATGCCTAGGCATGGAATTGCTGGGTCATTGTAACTAACTTTTTGAGGCTACACAATAACTTTTTAACGGCATTGATAGTGCTTTTACAGAGGGCTTAAAAGAAAAGCTTAATGGAATATGGTATGGCCATTTAAAAGAATGAGGAAATGAAAGTGCAAGGATGTCAGCATGTTGACATGTACGGGTAGTTTGATTCCCATTTAGTTTTTTAAATTATACATTGTTGGAGAACAGTTTGAAATTCGAATAAGGCACAGAAAACAGTTTGGAAGATGTACCCCAAACGTGTACTACTTTTGTTATGAAGGGAGATTTTAGAAACATTTAAATTTTTTCTTCAGTCTAAACAGGCTTTAAGTTAATAAATTTGATTTTAAAAACCTGCATCTATATATCCCAGCATAAATCATGGATGTATTCCATTCTAAAGAAATATAGTTAGAGCAAAGCAACCATCTGTCCCATTCAACCCTGAAGGGAATAGACTTGGTTGGTCCACATTTGAAAATGAGATTGTAAAGTTTTGTTTTTTCCTTCTTCGTTAATATGTTTGCTTGTCTTTTATTGGTTTCAAAGAGAAAGGAGAGGAAGAGAGGGATAGAAACATCAATGATGAGAATCATTGATTGGCTGCCTCCTGCACATCTCCTACTGGGGATTGAGCCCTCAACCCAGGCATGTGCCCTGATGGGGAATCAAATTGTGACCTCCTGGTTCATGGGTCAGTGCTCAATCACTGAGCCACACTGGCTGGGCTGTAAGGATTTTTTCTTTAAAAACAAAAGTAGCACATGATCATTTTAAAGAATTTGGAAAACAATATTAAGATGGTGTTAAATGTGAAAAAACATCTTTTAAATCTATTTTTATGCTAGTCTTTCTACGTGAGTAACAAAATCGAATGTACTCTTTAACTTTTCAAAAAAAAAAATTACATTGTGAACATTTCCAAAATGCTGTGTTTCAAATGTTTGCCTAAGCCCTGGCTGGTATGGTTTAGTGGTTAGAGTATTGGCCCTCACACCAAAGGGTCTCAGGTTCAGTTCCTGGACAAGAGGAGTGCTTAGGTTGCAGGTTTGATTTCCAGTGAGTGTGGGAGGCAACCAATCGATGTGTCTCTCTCACATCCATGTTTCTCTCTGACCCTTCCTCCTTCCCTTCTGCTCCCTCTAAAAATCAATGGCGGGCTTGGGGGGATCCTTGGGTAAGGATTAACAAAAAGAAAACAAAGATAAATGGTTGTCTAATCTAACATGAAATACTCTGGTTTAATTCTGCTATTTTTGCATGTGATTTTCAAGTTTTCTCTTTTTTCATGTCTAGAGTGGGAATTGCTAGACCAAAAGGGTGTGCATTTTTGAAAACTTGATACAAATTAGTTTTCTAGAAAAGTTCGATGAATTTCCTTTTTCCCCCCCCCACAGCTTAACACAGTGTCTTGTTTATAAGGGTGAGGTTTTTAACATTATCCCCCCACACATAGCAATTGTGTGAAAACAAAATGTCGGCTTGAGTTTGTTCTGAGAAGCAAAGTGTCTCAGATCTTGCTTTATGACCTTTCTACTCTCTTTTGCCCAGAGCTGGACTTTGTTTCCTGAATTCCTGACCCTAAACTAGGAGTCCAGTGTTATCTGAATGCTCTGGGGAGAGTGACTGGGAGGGCTTGAATGGACTCTTGGTGTCCAGTCCTATCTTCATTTTCTTCTGGCCTGCTCTAACCATTGTTGGCACAGTTAGACCCCATTTTGAATCCTGGCCCTGCTGTCCGCTCTGTGACCTTCAGACTGTGTCTCAACCTTCCCCAAACTCCATTTACGAATCTTTCAGCCAACAGTAAAATGAGGCAGTGCCCTCTCAAGGTTAGCTACTTGCTTGCTGTCATTGACCATAGCCAAAACTGAAATGAGATTAGGTACCCGGGTAAGAGAGTCACACTGATGCGGGCTAGGAAAGTGCACTAGGTGACACCAAAATCGGCCAGGTGCCTTTCTGAACGGAGGGAGGGTTTTTAAGTGAGAATTTGTTTTTATCTGATAGTGAGATTAGAAGTGGTGATAATGGGATTGGTGGAAAAGTGGCAGCTCTGGGGACTGCCACCCATGGATCCTGACTGAAGAGTTTGGGGAAATGATCCAGCAGAGGAAGGTGGTCCAGTGTATCCTCAGGCCTAAACTGTAATGTTCCTGTTTCATTAAAGCCTGGTTACCTGGACAAAGGCAATGGCCAGGTTGCCAGAAATTGCTGATGAACTGAGGTTTTTCCAGCGTCCCTTCATACCTTCCCTGCTTTCTTTGGCCTTGATTTGAATTGTGTTGACATCTGGCTTTGGTGAAAAGATTCTGGTCTCCTGGAAGATTTGTGTCAAGTCAGGACCTCTCTAGAACGGGGACAAGATAGCTGGATATGCCAGGGAAACATTTCCTGGCTGGAAGGCTGAGATCCAGCTAATGGACTTTGGGCCTATTGACCAGAAGAACCAGTCCATGCCATTCACTATTACTAGGTGCTGTTAGGATCTAGTTCCATGTAGAAATTCCTTTTGTGTTAAACCCAATTGGAGAACATACTTCTTTCAGAGATTTATCAAATCTGAGTATTTAACTGTCAGAGTACTCAAATGCATATGCCATTTCTTTTTGACCTGTGACATCTTACAAATAAATACTTTTTTGTTGTTCATGCCAGGTATAGCATATTCTGTGATCTTTTCCTTGACAGTGTTGACCTGTTCTCTCAACATAGAAAATTTCAGGACTTTGGGCTGTGTTAGCAGGGTTGGTTGGGCTTGGGTGGAACTGTGTACCAGAGAGGGAGAACTATGGAGTCTACTGTCAGGTTTCAGTCCCAGATGGACCCCCATCTGGCCTTGACCTCAGGCAAGTTACATAATTCCTAAACATGCCCCATTATTTGTAAAATGGGTTCTGATGCCGGGGTGGGGGCTGGTGTCTCATTTTTACTGTGTTCAGATTGGGAGAATAAGGAGGAGCCTCTATTATTCTGGTGGGAGATAGGGAGTGCTTGCTTTGCTCTGCCTGAAGAGCTTTGAGAAAAGCTATCCAGGCCCCATTTTGCCTGTGGTCATCTTCTTGGTCTTATTGTCCACTTACAGCCTAAACTTCTTGTTTGTTCCTAGTTGCTGTTATGTCCACAGACATTGGCATACTGTGAAGCAGTGCCAGGGGAGACTTGGGCTTGGGCTTGTGCAATTTCCAGAAACAGGAATGAGTAATTCCTATGTCCTTGTGGGTGGCTAATGTCCTCAGTTGTCTTACCCCAGGCAATGACACATACATGCCTGTGGGTGAATTGGCATTTGAGATTTTGTTTTGTGTAAAAGAAGAGGAAGAGTGAGATACATTTATGATTTTACACTTGAAACACTTTCCACTGTGTTTGAGGAAATATATATTTCGTGGGAGCAGGTTGTTATTGTGAGAGTTGAAATGGGAGATCTGCATGGAGTATGGAACCTGCCAGCACAGGTGGGGGGCGGGGGTGCTGGCTGTAGAAAGGAGTACACTATGCCTGCCTTGGACCAGTTGTATACCCTCCCAAGCCTCAGTTTCCCATATGTGAAATGGGATAATAGATTTTGGCTCTAAGAACTTTGACCAGTATCTAGATTTTTAAGGGAACGTAATTCTTGTTTTATTATGTGTTTTTCAAACTGTGGGTAATGGAATGAATTAGGTAGATTGCAGTTATTGTGTAAGGAAAAAAAAGAAATGTTAAAGCGTGTCAGACACTCAAGGGTACTTTATAAAAACTTTTATTTCATTTATTGTGTACATGATAAAATGTGTTTTTTATTGTGGGTCATGTTAGAACAGTGTGAAATAACATTGTGTTAGATACTACTCAGTGGTAACTGGTTACCTTGATTTCTCCTCCCTTTTTGGCCATTTTGCAATCTGTTCATTACTTGCTGTTCGAGGAGGGGCGTTATCCAAGGCATCCTTTGAGATCAACTTAACGGTGCAGGTGTTCAGACATTAAGTAGTTGCTAGCGAAGAGACTAAGCAAGCAAGACTAAAAAAATTAATATAGTTAAGACTGCCGGAGGAATTACGCCACACAAGAATATGCAGTTGCAAATCACACAGCACACTTGATTACTCACAAGGTTCCTGGTGCTATGGGCTCAGACCTAATGGGGTCCCCAGGAAAGAGTGGTGTTCTCTGCGGACAGCGGTGGATCCATCTTTGGGTGGCTGGCCATCTGGTTGGGTCAAGTCAGCGGGAGGAGGGCAACCGAAGGTTAGGCCATTCTTCTGCCATCCATTGTGGAGCAAGGCAGCGTGGAGTGTGGACCAAGAGGATGATCGATGTCTAAAGTCGGGGACCCGTTTTTAAGCCTGTTCTGACCCAAGGCAGTCCAGGTGGCTATCAGTAACACATGTCATCACACAAGTGTTAATCAGAGTACAAGCTGGTTATCAATAACTGTCACTCAGAAGGTGTCTATCAGGTTTACATACGTCATTCCTAAAGGTAGCATTCAGCTATGGTCTTATCTATATGGTACAGCTAGGGCTTGGCCAGAGTGGTCATTCCCTGTGCTCTTTAATATTTCACAAAAAATAATTTTTCTACATTTCCTATAACACTTTAATTATTTTCTGTTGCTATAACATTGTAACACTCTCTACTTATTTCCTATCATTATCTGTTACTATGACATTTGCCCAAGGGTGACCTTCTGGATATGCTTTTTAGTAGCAGGTGAACTGCATTGATTTTTGTTTTCTTCCTTGTACCCACTGCTTGCTAGAAGCTCTGTAGGAAGTGGGGGTGGTGTGGTGAAGTTGAGAAGTCATGTAGTGGTGAAGATTGTCAGTAGTTTGCAACAGGCAAAACAAGTATATGTGCATGTGCATGTGTGTGTGTAAGGCAAGCTACTTGTTCTGTAGATACTGTCCTACCAAGTTTTAAATTAAGATGTCAGTTCTTTTAGGAAATGGTTGTATTGGATAGGTCTCTCTGGTATAAATATAACAAAACTAGTTACAACAAGAGGAAATTTGTTGGCTGATATGTCAATAAGTTTGGAGTGGGGCTCAAGCACAGCTGAATCCAGAGGCTCTAACAGGGACATCAAGAGCTTGTTCTCTCCGATACCCTGACCTCAAGGTCAAGAGTGAGTCTTCCCCAGTAGTGCTTTCTGATGGCGGGAGACTCTGTCTCAGATCATTGCCCATCCCTGAACATGTACAGGATGGAAAGCCGAACCACCTTGCCTTAAACATGGCACTTGTAGCCTGTCTCTGCCCCCCACTTGTTCACCTCAAGTAGTAACTCCAGCAGAATATTGGTTATTATTATGAGACATGCCAAGTGGGATTTTTTTGTTAAACCATCTGTCTTTTACGCTAGAAGTAGAGTGTACTCCTTAAAGCATGAAATTTTGGATAGGTGAAATGCAAGTTATTTTTTCATACTGAGGTGGTAAGCCAGAATTAGATGAAAAAGAAAAGGGTAGCCTGGTCGGTGCGGCTGAGTTGGTTGAGTGTCTTCACATGCACCAAGAGGTCGTCACCAGTTGGATTCCCGGTCAGGGTACATGCCCTGGTGATGGGGTTGGTCCCTGGTAGAGGGGGTGTGCAGGAGGCAGCCCAGCTGATCGATGTTTCTCTCTTATCAATGTTTCTCTCTCTCCCTTTCCCTCCCTCTCTTTATAAAATCAATTTAAAAAGAAACTACACACTACCTTTTCTTTTTTTTAAAGAAAAGAGAGTAAAAAGATACAATATAAAGAAAAAAGAAAAGGGTGAAGTGAATATATATGGTTAAGGATGAATGTATAGAATCCTATGCTAGCCCTAACCAGTTTGGCTCAGTGGATAGATCGTCGACCTGAGGACTGAAAGGTCCCAGGTTCGATTCCGGTCAAGGGCATGTACCTTGGTTGTGGGCATATCCCCAGTAGGAGGTGTGCAGGAAGTAGCTGATCGATATTTCTCTCTCATCGATGTTTCTAACTCTCCCTCTCTTCCTCTCTGTAAAAAATCAATAAATATATATATATATATATATATATATATATATATATATATGAATCCTGTGGTAGAGGAATGAAGAACAGTTTATCTTACCAGGTCCCAGGTACAGAGGGAGCTGCTGTGGGGGCTCTGGGAGGAGTCACGCCAAGTATCAAGAGTCTCTTGGGTGGGTGAGAGGGCTTGGGCCACCAGTGAAAGGGCCCTGTTTGGCCAGAAAAACATCCCTCAGGAAACAGAGATAAATTGGGTGGGGAACTTGAGACCGTAAAAGGCCCACGAAATAATTTGGTCTGGCCCTGCCAAGGCATTAGGGGTGAGTTAATTAAATGTTTGACCAAATATAGCAAGCTAATTTTTAAGTTGATAATTTTATTTGGCCCTTGAATATAAATATCCAAATGGCCCTTGGCAGAAAAAAAGGTTCCTCACCCCTGGCTTAGACCATCAGGGAAGCATAGGGCAAGGCTAGGATAAGAGACCAGGTAGATCAATTTCAGTAGACATTTACATGAATGAAATTGTAACGAACTTTTCAGTAGGCTGGATTCATCTTTGTCCATGTTTGCAAAAACTGTTGTCATTTGCTAAGCTGTTTGTGTACTTGAGTTCTTGTAGTCTGCTGCTTGGCATTCTTCTAGTATTACTGAAAGCTACTCAGATTTCCTTTATCAAAAACAAGTGTTAAGCATTGCTAGAGCAATAATTTTTCTACAATTTATTTGGCTTTATTTAGTCCTTTAAGGGGCTCAAATAATCGAGAGTGGCCAAGGAAAAAATAGCCCTGCTTCTCACTAGAGCATCAGTTCTTAATTTGAGGGGAGGTCTGAGGTCTCTTTGAGGATGTGATGGATGCTGTGGATTCTTTCTCCAGAAAAATGTGTATGCGTGAACATTGAATAATATTTGGGGAGGGGGGTTTAGAACCCTAAAGCCCACCCAACGAGTATGTACTACAATGAATTAACTAGGGTTTTTGTTTTGTTTGTTTTATTTTTTGAGAATGAGAAATGTCTTGTTAATTAAAAGGCTCTTGATGGTTTTGGTCGAGTGGCTCAGTTGGTTGGAGCATCATCTCGTAAACCAAATAATTGCAGAGTTGATTCCCTGTAAGGGCACATACCTAGATTGTGGGTACTATCCCGGTTGGGGCACGTACAGGAGGCAGTACATAGATTTTTCTCTCCTCCTCTCCCTCCTTCCCTTCCTCTCTTTCTAAAAATCAATAAAAACATATCCTTGAGTGAGGATTTTAAAAAGTAATAAAAATAAAAGGTTCTTGATGGTTTTGAAGACTTTCCTTTTTGCATGCAGCCTGATTTGTCAGATGTTTGCAAATTTATGAAGCAGAAACAAAGTGGAGCACCCATTTTGGTTTGTTCTTGTAAAAATCCTCCAGAGGTTTTTACAGAGTCCTCAAGTAACCCATGTGCCCACAGTGGTACAAACCTGCCCAGGGCCCCTGTGCACCCCTTTCTTAGCTTGTTCTCTTTCCTGGGTATAAGGAATGTCAGAATATGCCGGAAAAGGCCTTTGGTGGCTGCAGATAAAAGATTTGTGTTCTGGGGCTCTTCACTAAAGCTGCCACTGTTCCTAAAACTCTCCAGGATTTGGTGTCAGCCTAGTGTCTTTGCTGTAGAAGGTAACCCAATAGGTCGCTAGCCAGCCTGATCATTTGGTGGTATTGGGTATGGGTAGACATGTAAAGATTATGGCTGTGGCTCCTTGTGTGACTTAACACCTGCTCTCTGCTGTGAGACATTTGTTCCTGCACGCCCTTGAACCTGCAGACTGAGGGAGATAAGCCATTCTTCATAATAATATACTTATACACTTAGGACTATGAACACCTATACCAGGTGGTGTGCATGATGTCACTATATTCTCCCTCTCCAAATCCCTGTCTGGTGAAAGAATAGGAAATACAATACCATAAACTTGAATAATTCATACTTTTGTAATTGGGACAGAGTTGTCAGAGGATGGAAAAGAACTATTACTTCTAAGAATGGTGCATATTAAAGTCTGCTTTGACCCTAGCCAATTTGGCTCAGTAGACAGAGGGTCCCACGGACTGAAGGGTCCCAGATTTGATTCTGGTCAAGGGCACATGCCTGGGTTGTGGGCTCAATCCCCAGGAGATGTGCAGGAGGCAGCCAATCAATGATTTTCTCTCATCATTGATATTTCTCTCTTTCCCTCTTCCTTCATCTCTAGTGATGGGCCAATGCTAGAAAGGTGATATAATTCATTTAACAAGTGTGCATCCAAGAAACAGATTTTTATTTTGCTGTTTTTAAATTTAAAAAAAAATTGATTTTAGAGAGAGAAACATCCATTGGTTGTGATCAAACACGAAACCTGGGTATGTGCCCTGACCGGGAATCAGACCTGCAACCTTTTGATTACACTCAACCAACTGAACCACACCAGCCAGAGCTTTATTTTACTTTTAAAAACTTTCCTTTGACTTTGTAAAATGACAATTGATCTCATTGAATACGAGTTTGGCTCTGGTTGACTCGGGTAATTTCACTCAAGAAAATGGTAGAAATGTTAGACAAGCTCCATGCAAAACTGGACTAGTAATCAGATTTGAGAGTACATGATCAAAATACACTAGATGGATTGCAGCATAATTCTCCTGCTGCTCTAAAAACACATTGTATGTAAGATAAAACCCAAACTCCTATTCTGGGTATTCTGGGCCCCTGGCTTCTGTGATAGTCCGCTATCCCATTCTATGTCTTTGCACTTTGCTTCTCCTAGAATCCCCCATCTCTCGATCCATTTTTTTTTAAATAAATCTTTATTGTTCAGATTATTACAATTGTTTCTCCTTTTTTCCCCCCATATTTCCCCATCACCCGGTTCCCTCCCCCCCCTGTTGTCCTTATCCATAGGTGTATGATTTTTGTCCAGTCTCTTCCCATACCCCCCACACAGACAACCCTTTCCCCCTGAGAATTATCAATCCACTCCCATTCTATGCCTCTGATTCTATTATGTTCACCAGTTTATTCTGTTCCTCAGATTTTTAATTCACTTGATTTTTAGAATCACTTGTTGATAGATATTTGTTGTTCATAATTTTTATCTTTACTTTTTTCTTCCTTTTCCTCTTTTTAAAGAATACCTTTCAGCATTTCATATAATACTGGTTTGGTGGTGATGAACTCCTTTAGCTTTTTCTTATCTGTGAAGCTCTTTATCTGCCCTTCAATTCTGAATGATAACTTTGCTGGGTAGAGTAGTCTTGGTTGTAGGTTCTTGCTATTCATCACTTTGAATATTTCTTGCCATTCCCGTCTGGCCTGCATAGTTTCTGTTGAGAAATCAGCTGACAGTCGTATGGGTGCTCCCTTGTAGGTAATTAACTGTTTTTCTCTTGCTGCTTTTAATATTCTCTCTTTGTCTTTTGCCCTTGGCATTTTAATTATGATGTGTCTTGGTGTGGTCCTCTTTGGATTCCTCTTGTTTGGGGTTCTGTGCGGCTTCCTGAACTTGTAAGTCCATTTCTTTCACCAGGTGGGGGAAGTTTTTTGTCATTATTTCTTCAAATAGGTTTTCAGTATCTTGCTCTATCTCTTCTGGCACCCCAAAAATTCGGATATTGGTATGCTTAAAGCCATCCCAGAGGCTCCTTATGCTATCCTCACACTTTTGGATTCTTCTTTCTTTCCGCCTCTCTGGTTGGGTGTTTTTTTCTTCCTCATATTCCAGCTCTTTGGTTTGACTCTTCGGGTGCGGTGGTCTACTCTGTATATTCTTTATTTCAGACAGTGTATGCATAATTTCTGATTGGTCCTTTTCCACTTTTTTGGTATTCTCATTAAGGTCCTTGAAGGTCTCTTCAAGTTTCTCAGAGGTTTTTAGAAGATTCTTGAGTAACCTTATAAATATGGTTCTGAACACTGTCGTCCATTAGTTTGCTTTCATCTATTTCTCCTACTTGTGACATACTTCGATGTCTCCACATTTTGGCTGCCTCCCTGTGTTGATGGAGTGGCTTTGTGTGGTCGGTGACCTATAGGGGCCGGTAGCTCAGCTTCCCCAATCACCCTAGGTGGTCGCTCTTGGTATTCCCCTTTGGAGTGCAGTTGGGAGGTTTTGTTTTTCTCCCAAACGAGAAAGCTAGCCACACAGCGTCTGCTGCCCTCCCTCTCCGCGCGCTGCGAGCAAGCCTGCCGCATATTCAGCCGCCCGCCCTTTCCGCGCTCACAGATCTCCGCACCTCCACAGCTCCTGAGGCTCAGCGTTCCCCTCTCTTTTTTTTCTCTAGTTGTAGGTTTTCCACTCTGCCAGCTTTCCGGTGGTTCTGGACGGTGTGCGCTCTGTTTTCCAGTTGTAGTTTAAAAATTGTTGTGGTAGGCAACAGTTAGGTGTTTACCTTATGCCGCCATCTTGGTTTTTTCTCTCTCGATCCATTTTGGATTTTACTTGTTTTAAAGCAGGCATTCTCAAACTACGGCCCGTGGGCCACATGCGGGTGTTTTTGCCATTTTGTTTTCTTATTTCAAAATAAGATATGTGCAGTGTACATAGGAATTTGTTCATAGTTTTTTGGTTTTTTAACTATAGTCCGTCCCTCCAACAGTTTGAGGGACAGTGAACTGGCCCCCTGTTTAAAAAGTTTGAGGGCCCCTGTTTTAAAGTGACCCATCCAATTTCTAAAGCAGTGCTGTCCAGTGGAATTTCCTGCAGTGATGGAAACATTTATGTTTTGGGGTTATCCCACATGGTGGCCACTACCCACACGGGGCAAGTGAACTCATAAAGGTGGCTAGAAAACTCATGTCATGCCTGCTTTGACAGGTTTTAGAGAAGAGGCTCCTGATCTCACGGGGCTCCTGAGGCATCCTAGTCAACATTGCCCTTGTAAGCAGGTGGACGTGCAGTTCTGTGATGCAAGGGCTGGTCTAGCCAGCCTTTGGGGGCTTTGGGCTTTGCCAGGAGGGTGGGAGAGGTCTCCCTGGGGTTTTGAGGAGAGGGAAGAGAGAGGGGCCTGGGCCAGCATTTAGGGTGAAAAGATAGTCAGGGACTGAATCCTGATTTATGTAGCTGGGAATATGCCCCCTCTGGCCCATCCCATAGAAGGTTGGAAATGGAGTCCCTATAGGGTCTCAGATTGAGAAAGCCAGGCTTCTATGGAATAAGTCAGGTGGAGAATTGGTGTTCATTAGGGAAGGGCTTTTTCTTCTAAAACCATCCGTCCTAGAATGAATTCCTGTTACCTAGATAAGTATCATGTTCTCTAGTCTCTGCCCTAGAAAGTTTTCCACCCCTCTGGAATTTACTTTATCTGACATCTTTCATTGCATTTATTCTATACATTCCCCCTCCCCCCATTTTGAGAATAGAGCTTTAGGGGCAGTACTGGCCCATTTGGCCCATTATCTTTGTGTGTAGAGAAGGTGAAGGAAGGTTCAAGCAGGGACTGCAGGCTGAGCTGTGGTTCTAGAAGGTACTACCATTTGTGGGTCTGCCAGGAGTGAATCAACTGAGTGAGGTGCTAGTAGACCTAGTCAAACCCTACAGCCCATTCAGTTTTACTCCTTGATTATAGGCTCATGAAATGAAACTATTTTGAAAGTTAATACTGAATCATGACATTCACTTTTAATGACATGATTAATAGTGTTGTTGAGTTCTTATTTTCTGTTGTATTTCATTTGAACCTTACATCAGCCCTGTGAGAGTATATGTGTTTTAGAGTTGAGGAAATTGTGTTGAAGCCATCTGCCTACTTTTTTTTTCTGGTCAAAAACACAACATATAATTTTACTGTCATAACATTTTTAAGTGTACAGTAGTGTTAACTACTTTGGTTGATCTCTCCCCCCTCCCCCCACCCTCCCCTATCCTCCCTCTGAGGCCCGATAGTCCGATCGATGCCTCCTTGTTTCTGGTTCTGTTCTTGTTCATCAGTCTATGTTGTTCATCATTTCCCCTAGATGAGCGAGATCATATGTCACTAGATATATACTTATAAGAACTGAATGTGAGACGAGCAATAATAGTTATGCTGACAGGCAAATGAATCAGTCTGTAGTGAGACCCAATTTCAATGTCCACCAGTTCCTTATGTGTACATGTCGGCACTGACCCCTCAGCTCTGGATGGTGGACAAATGGTGGTAATGGAGGTCCGACTCCCTCTGGTTTGGTCTCGGCTGGACCCAGGGGCACGGCTTCACCCGGACTCAGGGGCACATGGCCTCTCAAGGCTACAACGTTTCAATTATAGAAGGTAAACAAATCCAAACAGAAATGGCGGCAGCCACGGAGCTGGAAAGAGCAGGAGGCTAGGGTTGCCCCCTGCTTTCCGTACACCCTGGCCGGCCCAGGCCTCCGTGTAAGGCTACAAAGTTTCAATTATAGAACATATACACAAACCCCAACAGAAACGGCTGCCGGCCACTGAGCGAGCAGGAGGCTTGGCTTCACTCCAGGCTACAAAGTTTCAATTGTAGAGGGTAAATAAATTCCAGATACCAGGGCCTCTGCTTGGGTTGCCAGGGGGCGTGGCTGGCCTGCAAACCACCACAGGCCCCTCACTCAGGCCACCCCACACCCAAAGGGAACCCCCACCCTGATCTGGGACACCCTTCAGGGCAAACCAGCTGGCCCCCACCCATTCACCAGGCCTCTATCCTATCTAATAAAAGAGTAATACGCAGATTGACCATCACTCCAACACAATATGGATGCCCCCATGTGGTCAAAGATCCTGCCCCCATGTGGACACAAGGTGGCCACCACAAGATGGCCAGCAGGGGAGGGCAGTTGGGAGGCACCAGGCCTGCAAGGAAGGGCAGTTTGAGGCAATCAAGCCTGCAGGGGAGGGCAGTTAGGGGTGACCAGGCCAGCAGAGGAGGGAAGTTGGGGGCAAACAGGCTGGCAGGGGAGCAGTTAGACATCAATCGGGCTGGAATGGGAGTGGTTAGGGGGTGATCAGGCTGGCAGGCAGAAGTGGTTAGTGGAAATCAGGAAGGCAGGCAGGCGAGCAGTTGGGAGCCAGCAGTCCTGGATTGTGACAGGGATGTCCGACTG
Source organism: Eptesicus fuscus (assembly GCF_027574615.1). NCBI lineage: Eukaryota > Metazoa > Chordata > Mammalia > Chiroptera > Vespertilionidae > Eptesicus > Eptesicus fuscus. The sequence goes on from NC_072478.1 coordinate 18,759,365, forward strand.
CCTGTTTAGGCCCGATCCATTGGGCAGTCGGACATCCCTCGAGGGGTCCCAGATTCGAAAGGGTGTAGGCTGGGCTGAGGGATACACCCCTCCCCCGCCCCCGTGCATGAATTTCGTGCACCGGGCCTCTAGTCTATATGTAAAAGGCTAATATGCTAGGTGTCCCAACTATCCAACTGGTTGCTATGACATGGACTGACCACCAGGTGGCAGATGCTCAACGCAGGAGCTGCTGGGACACAGGCCCTGCCACCAGCCCAGAGTGACACCCCACCAAATTGCAGCCAACGCTTCCAGGACCCCGTGGCGCAAAATGCGGCCCACAGCCAAGCCCAGCCTGGAAACGGTCACTGTGGGCTCTGGGTAATGTCACGTAGCAATGCCCAGCTTCCTCTCCCTAGTAACTAGCCTCCTTGGAGTTTCTTCAGCCCAGGATCACAGGTGGAAACATTTTACACTTTAACCAAATTTCTGTGAAGCGTTTTTCCTGTGCCTCACTTCATTTGATCCTCATAGAAGTCCCTGGAGTAGGTAGATAAGGAGACTTGGTGGAATCCTATTTTCTTTTCATTAGCCGGAAAACGGAGATTTAGGAAACTTAGAAACTTGACCCAACTGAAAAGAAGTAAGAAATGGTGGACCTTGAAAATGACTTCAGGTTTTCTCACTGTGCAGAATATAGTCAAACACTGCTGCAGTTAAATATTTTACCCTTTGTTCTCCCTGCATGATCTACAATAATAATCTGCTTTGTGTTGATATTTACTGCTGTGTTGCTGACTATTACCTGAAAGAGAAGTTGGGGTGCTTCACTGGGCCGGAAAAAGTTTAGTTACATCAGAAAGCAAGTCTAATTAAGCAAGTTTATTCTCTATATATAAAAGGCTAAGTTGACTCACGCATGCACGATACATACAAAGCTCTTGCTGATGCCAATCGCACACGTGTGTTTCAATCTGTCATTGTCGATCATGAATTTGGTTGACACTTCTATTATAGAGAAAGGGCGAATAGCGATATTAAAATATTTCTTCTAATAAATTTTCTTTCAGTGTGCACGAATTTGTGCACCGGGCCACTAGTCTAATGTAAATGGAAAAATGCATTATTTGTCTTTTTGTGACTAGCTTATTTCACTTAGCCTACCATTTGCAGACTTCTGCCACTTTCTCATTTAAGGTTCATCCTGTGGTAACCATAGCTCATTAGAATTGTTTTTATTGGAGTAGAAAGGGAGGACAGAAGAAGTGCCATTAATAAGCATGTTTTTGTGAACATTCTTCTGTGTGTGCATGCATGAGATGTGTGCAAGTGTCTTAATAAGTGCCCACGAGTGGAATTACTGGGCCATTGGAGTTGTTGTAATGCCAAATTATTTTAAAATCTCTTGCATAAGTTTACCTTCCCACATCCAAAATGTTGGACTTCATTTTCACTAGCGTTGGCATTAACAGATTTTTATAATTTCCCAGCAGTGGTGAATATAAAATGTCATTGTAGCTTCAGTTATCAAGGAAATCTAAATTAATGAGGTGAGCATCTTCTTCAGTCCTTCTTTGAAATACCTGCCCCTTGACTTTTGCTTATTTTTTTAAGCTTGATTATCTTTTTAAACTAATTTGCAGGAGTTCTTTGTAGAGTCCAGTACCAGTTCTTTGTGAGTAATTCATTTTGCAAATATTTTCCCCTAGTTGGGTGTGTCTCCTCTTGCATGTATAACATCTTTTGAGGAACAGAAGATCTTAATTTTAATGTAGGTGAATTTATGGATCTTTGTTTTATGGTTGGTGAGAACACTACCTGAAGACACATGTTCTGTATTATCTTCTAAAAGTTGTCCAGTTTTGCCTTTCAAGTGTATGCCCTGAATCGTCAGGAAATGATTTTTGGGTATAGTGTGAGGAGTCATGCAGCCTTCTAATCCCTGTAGGTTTTGTGACCTCAGATAAATGACCAGTTTCTTCTGGCATTAGCATCCTCAACTGCAACAATCAGTCCTAATTCTTACTGTGTGCGAGGTTCTGGTGAGGTCAGAATATAATATCCCAACACACGGAGCCCTGAGCTCAGTAGCCATTTAGTAATTGCTCCTTGATCTGAATTTAGCTGCATTCCCTAAGTGTGTAAACACCCAGAAAAAACTGGCACTTAACTGGGAAAGTTATTTCTAGTACGATGCCTGCCAACCACTACAGGCATCAGGGCCAAGCTGGGTTTGGCTGCTGAGTGAATCTCCTGACGGCACTGGTGGCTTGGAGGATGTTCAGCGGGTGCAAAGCTTGCCTGGTTCAGACAGGTGCTCAGTCAGTCCTAGAGCTGATTGCTGTGATATCAGATGCAGTCTAGAAATGACTGCTTCATCCCTGGTGCAGTCTTAAGGCTGAGTCCTGACAACTTCTAACCAGGAGCTTCAAGCCTTAAGAGCTTGTTTAGTGAGTGACTGCCAGTGACCACATGTGCAGACACACAGTGTGCGCTCATGTTAGCAAACAGATGGCTGGGGATCTGGTGGTCTTTGGCATTTTTGTCACAGCATACCTTCTCTGAACAACTTGTGGAGGAATTGAATGGGCTAGGATTGTGTGGTGTGGTACAGTTAAAGATGTCCATGATCAGAGTAATGACTATGAAGGTTGGATGGACATTTCTTTGTGAGCTCTGGCCAGATTGAGGGTTTGAGAGCCTTTTCCAGTTACGTTCTCTGAGTGTTGCTGGTATTTTGGTCAGGAGCTTTGCCATACACCTACACAGGGAATTGCTGAGCAAGCATGTAGTAGTAAGCCATCAAATGTTTGTTTTTTTAAACAGTGGGGTGTTTTTTGTTTTTTAAATATATTTTTACTGATTTCAGGGAGGAAGAGAGAGGGGAGAGAGAGATAGAAACATTAGTGATGAGAGAGAATCATTGATTGGCTGCCTCCTGCATGCCCCCTACTGGAGATCGAGCCTGCAACCTGAGCATGTGCTTGACCGGAATCGAACCCAGTAACCTTCAGTCTGCGGGTCAACGCTCTATCCACTGAGCCAAAGCAGCCAGGGCCATACATGCTTTTGTTTGTTTTTAATATATTTTTATTGATTTCAGAGAAATAGAAACAATGATGAGAGAGAATCATTAATCAGCCACCTCCTGCATGCCCCCCACTGGGTATCATGCCCACAACCCAGGTATATTCCCTGTCCAGTGTAGGAGATGGACCTCTGTGGTTGGCTTTTGATGGAATTTGCTGATTTCCCCCCATGGCAAACAAGAATGTAGGGAGGAGGGAAGGGGAACAAAGAACTGTGCATGTGGGCCAGTGTCATGGTGAAAACCCTGGAGGCGTTTTGCGACAGCTAGATGGGGAGGTGGAGGCAGCTAGAAAGGCCTCAGCCCAATTTTTTTTTTAATGGCCTAATGGGAGATTGCAAGACCTAGGTGACATATGAGGAAACAGGTCACCCCATAGTACTCAGCCAGTGAGGAACCGGAGGAGGGACTAAATAAATAGGCTATGTTCCCTGTCTCAGGTGTGCCTATACAATGGGACGGTCTCTGAGTCCATTATTTGAATTCAGACAGGTGAGCATTTTCTCACACCAGGAATCAAATCGTGACCTCCTGGTTCATATGTCAACTCTCAACTACTGAGCCGTGCTGTGAGAATAAACAAGTAATCGTTCCTGTCAAAGAAGGGAGTTTAGGCAACCGCCATTTTGAAATGGCAAGGTCAGCCCCTTTTCCTTTAAATTAATCAATTGTGCAAAAATGTGAGCCTAAGCTTTGACCAATCAAGAGTGAGGGACAGACAGCATGTATCAGCAGTAAAACCCCGAGCAAGCTGGCTGCTCAGTGCTTGTTCTGCCAGACCCTGCTTTGGTATGCACCCTTCTGCAGAAGTAAAGATATTTGCCTTGCTGTCTGGCTCTCAAGTATCCTTTGTGTTCTTCCAGGACCCCTGGTTTTGGGGCTCACCTTATTTCTAACAATGCTGGCTGGGCTACACATGGGTTTTTAAACAAGCTCCCTAAACAGTTTTCTGTGTAGCTATAGATGAGAGCCACCACTTTAGAGCTCTGTCCAGAGCAGCAGTTGCGTTGTATTTTTAGCTTGAGAATCTTGGTGGGTGAGCTGCAGGAGAGGGTAGCCGCCTGCTGTAAGGACAGATAGCATCGGAATTTTGGAGCAGTAATGGCTGCCTAGTGGCAGCATGTTGCTGCAGCCTTGCTCTGGGGGAGGAAGGAGGAAGCATGAATGTCATGCCACAGAGTACATTCATACATGGAAATGTGTCCCTGTTCTGTGTGCCTCTACATCTGTGCGTATTGGGCTTTCTGCTCGAGGCTAGGGCATTTATTGCTAGGGCATCACAGAAGAAACTGCTTTTTAGCAAGAATTGGCCATAGCCCAGGCCCTGCCCCCTTGTCCCTTTATCCCATCCCCTGCCCATACCAAGGAACTCTGAGTTGATCGCATTGTTACTGCAAAAAACAATTGTGACTTTTTGTGAAAGCTGCAGAATTTTAAAGGCGCGGATTCTTTTTTAAAAGGGAGGGAGCACTCTGTCTATCTATCTATCTATATAAAGGCAAATATGCTAAGTGTCTGTCTGACCAGTAGCTATGACACACACTACCAGGGGGCAGACGCTCAACACAGGAGCTGCCGAGCTGCAGTGATTTGGCAGTGGTGGTTCTTGAGTGACGCACCCCAAAACCAGAGAGGAGGGAGCCCGATTCCTCGCAGGGCCATGCGATTCCACCTTTGGCTATGAGTTATGTAGTTGCTGGGGCACTGTTGCCCTGAATCTCGTTTATTGCACACTTGTGTTTGCATTTCAGACCCTGTACGAAAGCAACTTTGCAGAGTGCCCTGTCGCACTCCGGGACCCCTTGGGCGATGTTGGGGAGCCAGTTTTGGCCCGATCCCCACAAGCCAGGCCCAGGGACCCCACCTGCCGGAGGGACTTCGCTCACTCCGCAAATGCCCTTCGAGCCACGGCGCCACCCCAGGTGTGGCTGGCCTCAGGAGGTTGGCTTCAGGGCATGTCCACCCAGTCCCACCCCACCAGCCACCTTCTAATTAATTTCCTTTCAGTGTGCACGAATCTGTGCACCAGGTCACTAATTTATACATAATGATCACCTAATAGAGTGGTTGACCCTTCTGTTGTAAAACAGACACGATGGTGTCAAGTAAGTAGTGCCAGGCCAGAGCCTCAGGCATTTGTGCGGGCACATTTGCTCCCCAAGTGTCTACATCTGCAGGTGTTTGTGGTGCCCTTGGCTCTGTGCCAACAGAAGAAAGCTGTTGATACAGTGCCCAAGGTATGATCTATAAAGGTGACATAATGACCCAAGTGCTGGAATCCCAGGAAATTAGCCTGGACTGCTTAGGAATCTCTTAGCATGGGACTTTTTTTCTTTCCTTGAGCCTCAGGTGGATTTGGACTGATTGTGAATTTAGGGGTGAATGATTTGGCATTCTTTCTGTCAAGCCAGTTTTTTGGTTGTAGGAAGTAGATTATTACAAAATTGTTTTAGCTCAAAAGTGTTAAAGAAGCTGTATAGAAGTGACTCTTTCATCTTTTTTTTGGTGGGGGGGGGGGCGCTTGTGGTGGGGAGAGGAGTTATGTGACCACAAGCTTTTACAGTAAGAATGCAAGGAAAGCATTTTGCAGTGTTTCTTGACAGCCATTCAAGTTAACCACAGTCTTGTACACAGACTTAGCCAAGGTTCAGGCAATAACAAACCAAATATTCTGGCAGTGCTTGTAATAAATACTTCTATTTGTGGACTCCTACTCATTTGTGTGTTTTGTAGAGCCCACCAATAAACCATTGTTTAATAGTGAAGTCCTGATTGGCCTGCCTGGGGCACCTGTGAAGCCTTTATCACAATTGTTGACTGCCGTGTAACTCAGTGTGTTGGCCACCTGTCTTGCTGTGGCTTGTAGGGTACACTGCTGGGCCTTTAGCTTGAAAATGAGATGGTAGAAATGCCAGAGATTAGGGATGGGGATAGGGTGTACCCCTTCTTCCCTGCTCTCTTGGGTTTTTCTATGCTGCTGTTACAATTCCATCCTTGAATTCCAAGTGAACCTGCTGCTTTCTGCCTCTTACATCATCCCTGTGATGAGGGCTTGCCTCAGATAGATGACAGGAGGATTGCTTGTTAGTCCACATCTATATTCCCTTTGTCATCAGGCGGGGCATCTCCCACTAGACCTCAGCCCAATGCAGAGGCAGATCCAAAAGATGAAATGTCATCATGCTCTAAAGGAGTGCAAATGGAAAGTTCTTGTACTTGTCTAGTAGACAGAACAAAGGAAGGGGCAGGAATGTGTCTGGCTTTAATGAGTCAAAGGCTTGTAAAGCAACTTAAGTCCCCATTCCCCCCCCCCCCAAGGTGATGTACAAACTTTGTGAAGACAGAGTGGAGGGGCTATAAATGCTTCTGTCTTGCTTGTACCTTGCTTGTCTGCAAAAGCGAGGTAGTAATATATTCAACTGAAGTTTTTTCTTAATGGCAGAAAAGAGAAAAGCTCTCAGTAAACTAAGAACTACAAAAGGAAGGCATAGCAATCTGTGCAGTCTGGTCAGCAGGAGGGCAGCAGGTCTCTCTGGCCTTTCTAACATTTGAAGATGCCGTGACAGTGATGATGCAGGACCTGGGTGCTATGCTGTCTTTTCTGTGATGTAACTGAGGGCTGCTAGTGTTTCATATCTTGGACTTTACCTGTTTGTGTGTCGGGAGAGGAAGAAACACATATACATACATACAGCAGCGGTTCTCAACCTGTGCGTCGCAACCCACAAGTTGAGAACCACTAGCAGGGTCGCCTAAGACCATCGGAAAACACAGATATTTACACTACGATTCATAACAGTAGCAAAATTACAGTTATGAAGTAGCAACGAAAATAATTTTATGGTTGGGGGTCACCACAACATGAGGGGCTGTATTAAAGGGTTGTGGCATTAGAAAGGTTGAGAACCACTGGTCTAGATCTTAGGAAAGAAGCTAGTTTCTCAGCATTAGGTACAACCTGTGATTGTAATAAGACAAAATTTGGCCATAGGAACCTTTGAGAAGGCCACTACAGCAGACTTGGGGTGAGCAGGGGATAGGAACTCAGAGAAGGCTTCTTGAAGGAGAGGGATTTGCTAGGATGTGGTGTTGTGTAGGACAGGGTATTCCAGGTAGGAAAGACCTAGTTTATTGAAACAAAGGAATCAAGCCCTAGCCAGTTTGGCTCAGTGGCTAGAGCATCGGCCTGCAGACTGAAGGGTCCTAGTCAAGGGCACATGTCTGCCTCCTGGAAATCTTGGGTGTCAGCCAGGTCCTAGAGCCCCACACTCCAAAGAGATCAGGTCAAGGTCACATGTCCGCTTTTCAGGGTTGATCCCCAGTAGGGGAAGTGCAGGAGGCAGCCAATCAGTGATTCTCTCTCATTGATGTTTCTCTCTCCCTCCCCCTTTCTCTATGAAATAAGTGAAAAAATATTTTTTAAAAAGAAACAAAGAAATCAAGAGTGTCATAATGGTGCATGTGTGAGCCATACGTGTGATCATCTTGGAGAGAGACAGGGAATTTGGCTAGAATCCTTGGGTTTTTGTCATATGCCCAGTGCCCTGATGTGCCAGAGACAGTCTGCATAGACAGAGGACCGTGGCACCCCCAGACTGTGCTAATTCTGATGTGATGCAGCTTCCTTTAGCAAGCTGGTTTTCTTGAGTGGACAGAGCTCCACCAAGGTTAAGCTTCAACTGGTTTACATCTGGGCCACTAGGTAGCTGACTTGAAAATTCTAGACAGCACAAAGTAGTATCATGGGGTTGAGTGTTGAGGCAATTGGGGATACAATTATAGCTGAAGAATAGTTTTATCTGTTCCCTTTTTGAGATTCAGCTTGTCTACCATTCATGGTTTTTTACTCCATGCCACTTCACCATGCAGGTCCAAGAGCCCCAAGCTCCAAAGAGATCAGTGATTCTGTTCATTTTGGATGAGTCCTGTCATCCAGCCATCATTTACAACATTCTTCCCTGGGAACCTGGCAGAAAAGTCCCAAGAACTGGCTTGCTGAACCTTTGGAACATGAGTCTGTCTTAGGTTGCTAGTTGCCTGTAGTATGTTGAAAAGACTTCTGCAAAAATAGTGGGAAGGGGAAAATTTCCACACCTAGAAATTAGCCTTGGAATTATAACCAAGTTTTTATTGGGTTGAGTGCTAGCCACAGAATCACATTCCACCATTTCTCTTCTCATCCCCTTGGCTTCTGGACTGGGGAAGAAACGAGTGGACCCAGGAAATCTGGGCATGAGGGTGTTTTTCACTGAGCTGATGGAGATCACAGTAGAGTTCCAGTTGCCTGTGTGCCAGATACGTATTTCAGAGACCAGCATGTCTCCTCCACTCTGAACTGCATATCCAGACCTTTATCATTTATAGCTGCACAGATGCAAGGGAAGGAGAACAATTCCGCCTTGGTGTTTTCATCTGTGTTTTACTACACATTTACATAAATGTGTAGTTTCATATTATGAGAAAGTTACTGTGAATTACGTTTGTACAAACTCATAGACTCCTGGCACAGCACACCATTTCTTGATTGTGCAGTGGATCAGTTTTGGCTTGAATGTTAGAACATGTGGGAAGTTTTTGAAACTCCTAATACTTGGTCCCCACCCAGAACCCTGTTCATTGAAATCTCTGTGGGAAGAGGCCCAGGCATCAGTATTTTTAAGGTTTCCAAGGTGCTGCCAGCTGTACAGTTCTGTAAAGCACTGTTTGTATCAAAATTTCACTCTGGGTCAGGTGCTGAGTGTTGAGACTCTGGGAAACTGCACTGTCTCCCGAGGAGAAATTTACTGGGCAAATTGCAGGCCCTTTTGGTCATGCTTGGCTAAAATGCTTTTGTTTATATCCACCCATGGATTTTTCATCTGCTCTCTTCATTGTAGATTACCACCTTCTTAGTCTGAGGACAGAGGAAATGGTGGTCTGGTTTATTATCAAGGCCCGTTTGACTATTTTGGCTACATTTGGGCTCTGCTGAAATCTGGGAAGTGGAGTCCTGACCATTTTAAGTGCTGAAGCTATTTATTCATTTGAAATGGAAGACTTTCTGAAATGAATTACCAGAGTCTTTGCCATGAGGTAAAAGGGTTGTGAAGTCACAGAATGATTATTAAATGGGTAACAGTAATGCTGAATAACATTATTCATAGCAGCAGTACTCACAGTGGCCAAAAGGTAGAAACAACCCAAATGTCCACTAACAGATAAATGGATAAACACTGGCATATCCATATCTAAAACATTTACTGAGCCTAAAAAGGAAGAAAATTCAGATGCATTCTATAACATGGATGATCCTTGAAAACATTGTGCTAAGTGAAAGAAGCCAGACACCAAAGGACAAATATTGTATCATTCTACTTATATAAGATACCTAAAATAGTAAAATTCATAGGGATAGAAAAATAGAAGAGTGGTTACCAGGAGTTGGATGAAGCAGAGTGAGAGTCACTGTTTAGTGGGTGTGGTTTCAGTTTTGGACGATGAAAAAGTTTTGTAGATGGGTGGTGGTAATGGTTGCACAACAATGTGAATGTATATAATGCCACTGAACTGTGTACTTAAAAATGGTTAAAGTGGTAGCCCTGGCCAGGTTGCTCAGTTGGAGCATCATCCCGTACACCAAAAGATTGCAGGTTTGATTCCCGGTCACAACATGTACCTAGATTGCAGATTCAATCCCCAGTAGGGTGCATGCGTGAGGCAACCGATCAATGTATCTCTTTCTCGCCCTCTGAAATCAATAAAAACATATCCTCAAGTAAACTTTTATGTTTTGTATATTTTACCATAATAAAATTTTAGTGGGTGTACCTTGCCACCTTGCTGAATATTGATTTTATTCACTCACAGATCAATGAGTGGTACCCAAATAGTTTATCTAAAGCTGTTTCCTTCTGTCGCAGCAGTTAAATTGTTGGCTGGTTTTCTTTTGGTAAAACAACATAGTTGTCTTCTTGCCTGCTATTGAATTGCCGGCTGTTGCGTCCTGTTCCCTGTGCCTTCAACTGCTCCTTTCCCTTTCAATAAGCTGCTTCTAACCTGGTGTCCTGGGAACCAGAGATAAAGTCTGCCTTCACCATGCCAGACAGATACATATTAGCAAATGACTTTGTAATGGCCTTATCAGATGCTACCACTCTAGTTTAGCTAAACTATTGAGTTTCAGGCTTGTTTTTTTTTTTTTTGCTTCAGTTTTTACATTTGGCATCTGAGGGTTCAACTTATCTTATGTTGAATTAAAAGTTGAGTTTATTATTCACTAGAGGCCTGATGCACGAAATTTATGCAAGGGGCTCGGCCCTACCCTGGCTTTGTCCGGATGGTCATCAGGATGGTCTTTTTGCTGTTTGGTCTAATTAGCATATTAGCTCTTTATTATGTAGGATTGTTTTTTCAACAATCCAGTGACATCTGGATGTCACTGTTTTGAGTGGTACTTCCATTGCCCTCCTTGAGTTATTGGCTTCAATGGTAGATGGCTGTTGTGAGGATCTCAGATGTACACTGGGTCCGTGGGAGTCTGGAGTAAGCCAGCCCTTCCAAGGGCACTGAACCTCCTAGAGAAGATGTCCTGCCTGCCCAGTGATGAGCAGAGAGCTGCTCTCCTTCCTTTCCTGGAGTCCTTTAGGGTCTAAAATGATGATATCTAAGACCTAGGGTATTTTCAGTTTGGGGTATTTGAGCTTAGAAGCATCTCTAGATGTTTTCTCATATGCTCACAGTGCTTTATTAGGCAAGCAGCTTTCTATATTGGTCCATTGTGGTGTAGTCCAAATAATGCCAGAGCTTCTGGGTCCCTGTTTCCAGCAGCAAAGAGAGACCCTTGAGGTATAGATTTAAGTCATCTGAGTCTGCAGTCATGAGTAAAGGTCATAAAGGTACCTTGCCAAGACAGTTGTGACTTTGCATTTGGCACATAGGATCTGTGGGATTTCTGAGAATTCTGAGATAGAAAACCAGGAAATAGTCAATAAAAACAGTGGCTTGTTGTCATAACAAGGGACTCTTCTTGGCCTGCTTTCCTAATTAAAAGTGGAATATATTTGTGAAATGAAAAATTGGTCAGCAGAGTAGCTGTTATTCAGCATTGCTTACAATTGTGGCTTTTATTTATTTAGGCAATCATTCTGTGACTACCAGGAGGAATTAGCATTCTTCTAGCTGTAATAATGTAAACCTAGGGTTTGCTGTCGTTGTAAACCACCTAATGGGTGGAGTCCAGGATAACTGACCCGATCCTTGCCTCTCACACTTGACGCTGAAGAAAAATGTACATATGCTTATAATAATCAATATTTAGGTAAAAAGTGAAGTTGTAGTATGGAACTGGCTTAACGAGCTATAAATCCTTAAAGTTAAAAAATAATCTGTCCTTTTTCATTATCTTTTAAGATGACAATGTAAAGATGCTATCACTGAATGGAAGCTGCTATTTTAAGTAAATCACAAGCCACCATGTTCAAAATAGAGATATATGCCAGGGGAATGGTCTTTTGAGTAATTTACACACGAATGAGATGTTTCAGTGAAGAAAGTTTGTTCTCTGTGTGGACTGTTACCCATTTAATACATAATGTGGAGGAAATGAGAAGAGATTAAAAACCATAGAGCCTCACTTGTGAAAAATTCCAAGAAGTGGGGACTAAAAATGTCCCAATCCCAGGTGCCCCCACCCTTTTTTCCATAGTATATTACATAGTTGTTTTCATTCTTGATTGCCCCCACCCACCTCCCAGCTGGAATGTTGAACCCATAAGGGCAGGTGCCTTTGTGCTGAATCCCAAGAGCCTGCAGTAGTGCTACAAGGTATACAGTAAGTTTGTTGAATGATTGAATCAGAAATCCAGAGTTTTCACCTAAACCAGGAACATCTGAAATGACAGGGATATATACCTAGTTACCCCCAGGTTGCTGCTGCTTGGCCACCCTGGACCAGTTGGTTTTCAGCCTCTTCATTTCCACACGGTCTTACAGACCCATGCCAGACAGATACATATTAGCACCAGTGAAGAGGGCAGCAAAAGGACAAGCCAGATAGATGCTGGATAGTGAGAAGAAAGCTGTAATCGGATCACAGGGACACAGTTAACAAA